>NC_135727.1:54656202-55256202 GCF_964656455.1 Halichoerus grypus | reverse complement strand
AATCAAATGCAGAGTTTTACCCTGTGACTGGATGAATTACAATACAAGTTGAACTTCTGGCCTCAAAGGGTGTCTACTGTTAAAGTGAGGGCATTGATTTGGAAAAAAAATGGGGGGGATCCTATGAATTAGGATGGGGTTGTGTGGGAAGATCCTGATGAAGCTGGGGACATTGAGACCAGAAGAATTGGCTTCCACACCTCCAGCACAAGTGGTTTCTCAACCACAGTGTCAGTGGGCTCCTCACCCCCAGTGATATTGGCCTATTTACCCACAGCATTATTGGCCTTGTCACCTCCCTCTGAGGGGATTCACTCTGCATTGCAAACATTATGATGGCCTTACCTGAGGTAGTAGTTATGCAACACAATGCTGATTCTCCTGAGGACCAACCTCCACCACCACTATCTGCTTCTGTATTTATAACTAGATTCAAGTCCCAGTAGGACCAACTGAATATGAGGTACAAAGTATGACCCATGATGAAATGTGCTATCTCCAAAGATCTGGCTAAGTGTTCTAATTTATACAGACATAAATCCAAGTAACATGTGTGGGAATGGATGCTAAAGGTGTGGGATAATTGTGGAAGAAACATAAAGTTGGACTAAGCCAAAGTTATTGTCATGGCCCACTAAACAGAGTTTCTTTATTTAATGTTGCAGCCCACAGGAGTTAGAAAGGGCTCTACCAGTTTGCTTGTTTGGTTGGATAAAACGTGGAACAGAAGACAACCCAATGTGTTTAAATTGGAAATGATAGGCATGCCTTGGTTTAATGTAAAAGAAGAGATTCAGAGATTTGGGGTGATTAAAATGTTAGAATAGATGTTAGAATGGGCTTGTCATTTAAAACCTACTCACCCACATTGAGAGGGTCCAGAAGACACACCTTTCATGAATACTGTGAAAAATAAATTTGTAAAAGGAGTCCCTGCACCTTTGAATAGCTCTATGATTGTTCATCTCTGTAGGCTAGACCTCAGTGTTGGAATGCAGTCGCTGAACTGAGGAACCTAAATGCAGTAAGAATAATTGGATCTCAGTGTGGCAGGAGCCAAGTGGTGACACTCAACTGCCAAAGACAATGTGAGCATGATTATTGTAATGGGTAGCAGAGCCAAATTATAAATCAGAATAGTCTGACTTCTGCAGACCTATGGTGTTGAGTAGTTAATAATGGTATTTCTAGAAGTGAAAATGGTTGAAGCTTTGGTCTAAATTCAAATGTCTAAAAACAATGAATTCCAATGTCTGAGGACAAAAGAAGGTGGTATCTTTGTTCATGCAGAGAGGCGTTTGCCAAATCAATAGCTGCATATGAGGTATCTGACAGTGTGTTAATTTGCTCAAGCAATGAAACTACAGCTGCTACAATAGCTGCATTTGGAGTAACCACCTGGTTAAGCTTATAATAATTCACTGTCATTCTTTAATCTTTGTCTTCTGTATAGGCCATATAGGACAGCTGAATGAGAATGTGGTGGGAATCACCACCCCTTCACATTTCACAACCCTTTTCATCTTTCCTTGATAATGACACTAATATTTGCCATCCCTCCTTGGATGTAGTATTGCTTTTTAGTTTTAATGGTTTCCACTCGGTCTTTACCACTGTAATAACCATTACTACATAGGCCAGGGAACCAATGTGGGGGGTTTTCCAGTTGCTAAGTATGTCTATCCCAAATATGTATTTTGGATCTGGGGAAATAATCACAAGATGGGTTTGGGAACCCACTGTGAGATACAACTGAACTAAAACTCCATTGGCCATGTGACCACAATAAGGCCTACCAGAAGAAGTTTGTTTTCAGTTGGCAAAACCAGTAATACACACTTACTGTCCTACCCAAGGGATATATCAACTCTGAAGCTGTATGTCAAAATTTAGTTTGCAGGGACCTTGATCACCTTTCCCATCCACAAGCTACTATGTTACTCTATTACATTTATGACATGGTTGATTGGAACTATGAGTGAGAAGTAGTAACTACTCTAGACATACTGGTAAGACATTTGTATGTCAGAGGCTGGGAAATAAATCCAATTAAAATTCAATAGCTTTCTAATTTCATGAAATGTGTGGGGGTCCAGTGGTTTAGGGACATACTGAGATATCTCTTCTTTGGTAAAGGATAAGTTTTTGCATCTGGACAGTTTTGCAAGCAAGACAGAGACACAATGCCCAGTCTCTTTGGATTTGGGAGGCAACATATTCCACATTCGAGTGTGAAAATTTTGCACATCTATTTAGTAACACCAAAAAAGCTCCTAGTTTTGAGTGGGGCCCAGAACAAAAGAAGGCTCTGGAATAAGACCAGGCTGTTGCATAAACTGCTCAGCCACCTGGGGCATATAATCCAGTAGAACCTATGGTGCTTAAAGTGTAAGTAGCAGGTAAAGATGATGTTTGGAACTCTAAGAATGTTCCTATAGGTGAATTGCAGGCCTTTAGGATTTTGGAAGAAAGCCCTGCTATCATCTGCAGATAACTTCTTTCTTGAGATATACTCTTGGCCTGCTACTGGGTTTTAGTCTTGAGATATAGCACTTGGCCTGCTACTGGGTTTTAGTAGAGACTAAACGCTCTCTTTAGGAGCCACCAAATTACCATGAGACCTGAGCTGTCTATCATAAACTGGTTGTTATCTGACCCCACCCTCCCAAGCTATAAAGTTGAACATGAACAACAACATTCTCTTATCAAATGGAAATGGTATATAGATGACAGGGCCCACGTAGGGTACAAGTAAGTTACATAAAGAAGGGGCCTACTCCTGCTACACTGCCTTCTCTATCCCAGATTCTACCTATGGGTTAGTCCCTATGGTCAGTTAACAGAGGAAGAGAAGACTCAAACCTGGTTTAATAATGGTTCTGCATGATATGCCTGCACCTCCTGAAAGTGAGCAGCTGTAGCACTATAGACCCTCTCTGGGACATCCCTGAAGAACAGTGCTGAAGTAAAATCATCCCATTTGGCAGATATTTAGGCAGTGCACATGGTTATGTACTTTTATTGGAAGGAGATATGGCCAGACATGCAAACGTACTGATCCATCCATGGTCTGTGGATAATTATTCATCTAGACATTCAGGAACTTGAAAGGAATATGATTGGAAAACTGGTGAGAAAGAAATTTGGAGAAGAGTTATGTGAGCAGACCTCTCAGAATGGGTAAAGACATGAAGATGTATGTGTCCCATGTAAATGCCTATCAAAGGGTTGCTTCAGCAGAGGAGAAATTTAATAATCAAGTAGATAAGAAAACACATTCTGTTGATACCAGTCATTCTCTCCCCACAGCCACTACTGTCATTGACCAATGGACTTATAAACCAAGTGGTCATGGTGGGAGAGGTGAAGCTTGTGCATATATGCTCAGTAACATGTACTTCCATTAAAAAAACAAGAACAAAAACACAAAAACAACATGCACTTCCATTTAGCAAGACTGACCTGGCTACAGCCACTAATGAGTACTCACTCAGTTTGACAGCAGAGACCAACACTGAGCCCCATATATGGGATCTTTCCCTGGACTAATCAGCCAGCTACATGTTCTGAGCTTGATTACATTGGAATGTTTCTGTCATGGAAAGGGCAGTGTTGTGTCCTTACTGAAATAGATACTCTGTACATGGATTTGCCTTTCCTGCAGGCAATACTTCTGCCAAAACTATCATCCATGTACTTATAGAATGCTTTATCCACCACTCTGTTAATCCATACAGCATTGCTTTTGATCAAGGAACTCACTTCACAGAAAAGTAGATATGGTAATGCACCTATGCTCATAAAATTCACTGGTCATACTATATTCCCTACCATCGTGAAGCAGTTGACTTGATTGAATGGTAGGATGATCTTTCGAAGACTCAGTTACAGAGACAACTATGTGGCAATACCTTGCAAGGCTGGGACAAGGTTCTCCAGGAAGTTCTACATGCTCTGAATCAGTGGCCAATATATGGTGCTGTCTCTCCAATAGTCAAGATTCACAGGTCCAGAAATCAAGGGGTGAAAATGGAAGTGGCACCATTCACTATTAAACCTAGTTGCCCACTAGCAAACTTTTTGCTTCCTGTCCTCATGGCATTATACTCTGCTGGTCTAGAGGTCTTCGTTCTAAAGGGAGGGATGCTTCCATCAGGAGACACAATAATGAATCAATTTAACTAGAAGTCAATAATGCCACTCAGCCACTTAGAGTTCTTAATTTCTCTGAAACAAGAAGCGACTAAGGGATTTATCATGCTCACTAGGGTTATTGATTGTGAATGCCAAGGGGAAATTGGACTAATACTCCACAATGGAGGTGAGAAAGAGATTGTCTGGAGTACAGGTGATCTCTTAGGGCTTCTTTGAGTATTACAATGCTCTGTGATTAAGGTCAATAAAAAACTACAACCCAATCCAGGCAGGACTATGAATGACCTCGACCATTTGGAAATGAAAGTTTGGACCAATGCATAAGGTAAATAACCACAAGTAGATGAGAAATTCCTAGAATATAAACAGAATTCAGAACGGGAAGTAGGACAGAGAAGTTATATATTTTAGTTATAAATACCAGTTAGAGCCATATGACTACTTACAGAAAGAGTACTGTAATTGCCATGAGTATTTCCTCCTTATTTTATTATGAATACATATATCAATCAAATATCTTTGAATTTTCCTCCCTTATTTTTTAATTAAGATTTTATTTAATTTCAGTATAGTTAACATACAGTGTTATATGTTTCAGGTGTACAATATAGTGATTCAACAATACTATACATTAATCAGTGCTTATCATGATAAACATCCCTCCACTCCACCTCTTCTCTAGTAACCATCAGTTTGTTCTCTATAGTTGAGTCTGTCTCTTGATTTCTCTCTCTTTTTCCTTTAATCATCTGTTTCATTTATTATATTCCACATAGAAATGAAATCATATGGTATTTGTCTTTCTCTGATAGACTTATTTTACTTAGCATTATACTCTCTAGCTCTATCCATCTTATTTCAAATGCCAAGATTTTATTATTTTTTATCTCTGAATAATATTCCATTGTATACATACACCACATCTTCTTTATCTATACATCTATTAATTGATACTTGGGCTGCTTCCATAATTTGGCTGTTGCAATAAACATAGGTGTGCATGTATCCTTCTGAATTACTGTTTTTGTATTTTGTGGGTAAATATACAGTAGTGTGATTACTGAATAACAGGGTAGTTCTATTTTCAACATTTTGAGGAACCTCCAAACTGTTTTCCACAGTAGCTGCACCAGTTTGTATTCCCACCAACAGTGCAAGAGACTTCCCCTTTCTCCACATCCTCCCCAACACCTGTTGTTTCTTGTGTTGTTGGTTTTAGCCATTCTGACAGATGTGAGGTGATATCTCATTGTAGTTTTGATTTGTATTACCCTAACAGTGAGTGATACTGAGAATCATTTCATGTGTCTTTTGGCCATCTGGATGCCTCCTTAGAGAAAAGTCTGTTCATTTCTTCTGCCCATTTTAAAATTGGATTATTTGTTCTTTGGGTGTTGAGCTGTATTAGTTCTTTATATATTTTGGATATTAACCCTTTATTGGATATGTCATTTGCAAATATCTTCTCCCATTCAGTAGGTTGTCTTTTAGTTTTGTTGATTGTTTCCTTTGCTATGCAGAAGACTTTTTATTTTGAAGTAGTACAAAGAGTATATTTATTTCTCCTCTGGTGGCATATCTAGAAAAAAATTTGCTATGGTCAATGTCAAAGAAATTACTGCCTGTGTTGTCTTCTAGGATTTTTATGTTTTCAGGTCTCACATTTAGGTCTTTAAACCATTTTGAGTTTATTTTCATGTATGATGAAACAAAGTGGTCCAGTTTCATTTTTTTTTTTTTTTTTTGCATGTGGCTGTCCAGTTTTTCCAACCTCATTTGTTGAAGAGACTGTCTTTTTTCCATTCAATATTCATTCCTCCTTTGTCAGAGATTAATTTACCATATAATCATGGGTTTATTTCTGGATTTTCTGTTTTATTCCATCGATCTATGTGTCTATTTTTATGCCAGTACCATACTGTTTTAGTTATTAGCACTTTGTAATAAATTTAAAATCTGGAATTGTGATACTTCCAGTTTTCTTTTTCTTTTTCAAGATCGCTTTGGCTGTTCAAGGTCTTTGTGGTTCCGTAGAAATTTTAGGATTGTTTGTTCTAGTTCTGTGAAAAATGCTGCTGCTATTTTGATAGGCATTACATTAAAACTGTAGATTGCTTTAGGTAGTACTAAACAATATTTTAACAATATTTGTTCTTCCAACAAATGAACATGAAATGTCTATCCATTACTTTGTGTCCTTGAATTTCTTTAATCAGTATTTTATAGTTTTCAGAGTACAGGTCTTTTACTTCCTTGATTAAGTTTATCCATATATATAATCCAGAATAAATTTATATATATATAGTTTTTGATGCAGTTGTAAATTGTATTGTTTCTTAATTTCATATTATGCTGCTTCATTATTAGGGTACAGGTATGCAACAGATTTCTGTACATTAATTTTGTATCCTGTGACTTTACTGAATTTATTTCTGGTAGTTTCATGGTGGTCTTTAGGGTTTTCTATATATAGTATCATGTCATTTGCAAATAGTGAGAGTTTTACAACTTCCTCACTCATATTGATGCCTTTTATTTCTTTATGTTATCTGATTGCTGTGGCTTGGACTTCCAGTATTGAGGTCTCCTACAATTAACGTATTGTTATCAATATGACTCTTAATTTTGGTTAACAGTTGGCTTATGTAGATGGCTGCTCCCATGTTGGGGGCATAGATATTTACAATTGTTAGATCTTCTTGTTGGATAGACCCTTTAAGAATGATGTCCTTCTGTGTCTCTTATTACAGACTTTAGTTTAAAATCTAATTTGTCTGATATAAGAATTGCTACCCCAGCTTTCTTTTGAGGTCCGTTGGCATGGAAGATGGATGTCCATCCCTTCACTTTCAGTCTGGCTATATCTCTAGGTTCAAAATGAGTCTCTTGTAGACAGCATATGGATGGGTCCTGTCTTTTTATCCAATCTGCAACCCTGTGCCGTTTTATGGGAGCGTTTAGGCCATTCACGTTAAGAGTGATTATTGAAAGATATGAATTAATTGTCATCACGTTGCCTGTGAAGACGTTGTTTTTATAGATTGTCCCTGTAAATTTCTGTTGTATATCACTCTTGGCGTCTTTCTCCTTTTATAGAACTCCCCTTAATATTTCTTGCAGGGCCAGCTTAGTAGTCACATATTCTTTCAGCTTCTGCTGGTCGTGGAAGCTCTGTATCTCTCCATCCATTCTAAATGAAAGCCTTGCCAGATAAAGTATTCTTGGCTGCATGTTCTTCTCATTTAGTACCCTGAATATGTCTTGCCAGGCCTTTCTGGCTTGCCAGGTCTCTGTGGATAGGTCTGACGTTATTCTGATGTTCCTCCCTCTGTACGGAAGGAATCTCTTCCCCCTAACTGCCCTTAAGATGGTTTCTTTGGTTCTAAGATTTGCAAGTTTTACTATTACATGCCGGGGTGTTGGCTTGTTTTCCTTAATCTTAGGAGGGGTCCTCTCTGCCTCTAGGACTCGAATGTTTGTTTCATTCCCCAGATTAGGGAAGTTCTCAGCTACGATTTGCTCAAATATATCTTCTAGTCCTCTCTCTCTCTCCACTCCCTCCTGGATTCCAATTATTCTGACGTTGGAATGCTTCATGGTGTCACTTATTTCTCTGATTCTATTTTCATGGATTCTGAGTTGTTTTTCGCTGGCCTCCTCTTTTCCCTTTTTATCTATTATTTTGTCTTCCAGGTCGCTTATTCTCTCTTCTGTCTCAGTTACCCTAGCTGTTAGATTATCTAGATTGGATTGGATCTCATTGATAGTATTTTTAAGTTCTGCCAATTCACCTTTTATTTCTGCCCTTAGAGACTCTATGTTGCCATTAATTGACTTCTCCATTCTAGCCATTGTCTTCATAATTGCTAGCCTGAGTTCCATCTCCGACATCTTGGTTATATCTGCATCCATTTGTAAATCTGCAGCATAAGTCATAATCTCTGAGTCTTTTCTGTTTTGGGGGTTCCTCCTCCTAGTCATTCTGTTGATGGGTGTTTGAGGGAATGTATAGAGTCGAAATTATTGACCAGAACCCAAGCAAGATGCACCTGTTTTCTAGGGACCTTAGGGTTGCTGGCCTCTTGTTTTCCCAGCCTGTCTTCTGCGAGAGGGGCCTGCGGTGCTGTTACTCAGGCAACCCTGTTTGGACGGAGTTGCCCTGGCCCCCTGTGGTGGGGAATGGGCTCAGTGGGAATCAGTCTTTGGGGCTTTTGTTCTCTGGCACTTTTCCCTGGCGGCTTTCTGTGTCTCTTCCGTGAGTCAGAGCAGAAGAGATCATTTCCAACCCTCTGCCTCAGAGCAGAGAGCCTGCAGTCTGTTCTTCAGTGAGCTCTCCAGGCCACACCGTCTCCGTTTCTGACCGTGCTGCTATAAACTGCAGGGTCCTGGCTTGTGTCCCCCTCGGGAGCGCTCCCAGTCCTGCCTCCAGGTCGGGGCACGTCTCTGCCCTTTGTGCTTCTAAAACTGCCAGCCACTCCCAGTTCACGGGCGCGCGACTCCGCTGCTTCGGTTTCCGACCCGGGGGCTGCAGTTCACCAGTGCGCCTCCGGCACTCCTGGTTTCCATCTGGGGGGGCTGCAGTTTGCGTGTGCGTGACCCCGCAGCTCTGGGTTTCCGGCCTAGGGACTGCCCTAAAGTCCTTTCCCCGACGCTACTGGTCTGTGAGTCTGTGCCCCTCTGTAGCATGCAAGGCTGTCACTCACCGGTGGTGTAGGATTCCCCATGGCCAGGCACCCTCCCGCTGCCGTTTATCCTCCGATATCTGCCTGCAGAATCACGGCTCCCCACTTCGTACCTCAAAACCAACTGCCTGCAATATTCTGTTTGTAGAGATCCAGATCTTACATCTCAGGCTGGTTTCGTGGGTGCTCAGCATGGTCTGGTAGATATCCAGCTCAATTCTGGGGACCAGCTGAAATGGGATCCCCTACTCCTCTGCCATCTTTCCCCCTTCCATAAAGAAGAAATTCTTAATTCCTGCAGTGCACCATCCTCTGTTCCCTAGGACCTGGTGCTTAATGGAGCATCTCCTATGTGTGTTGTCTATGCTCTATTATTGTGTCCTTGTCATTTTTTCCTTCAGTCCATTCATCTGCAGAGGCTCTCTTTGCCTGTTGTGGGCTGTGTTTTGTCCCAGCTAGGGTGGGGTGCATTTTAACAAGGTATGCATTGGTCTGCTTGTGAAATGAGACCTGGTACTGCTGCTGCCAGAACTGAAGTCCCCAAAACATCAAGTCAGAGATGTGGTGTTGGTGGGGTTTGCACCAGTCTTCTGGAAAAATATACCTACAGCCATGGGACTGAGATAAGTGTGACTAAAAAGGGCAGATCTATTGAAACATGGGGGTGAGCAGAGCTTGGTATAAGCAAGTTAGGTATGGAATGTAGGTACTGTGCAGCCTCCAGCGGGTAGTCATGTGTTTATGCCAAGAGGCAGGGAAAGGCAATGGTACCTTAAAGACCCTTTGTTCCTGTAGAGGTCTCCTTGTAATCCCTGCCTCTCTGGGCCACACTCTGAGATGAATAAATAACTTTCCCTCTCATGTGCCCTAGATATTTTTCCAACTGCTGCTTCTAAGCTGTATCTCCATGGGCTGTTTGTCCTGCTTTGTCTTTAAGGGTGGTGACTTAGCTTCCTAAAGCCCCCTCATTTCTCCCAGGGCTGAGCCGTCTGATTCCTAAAATTCCAGGCTTTAAGCCCCACTTGTAAGATATCACAAAATTTGACCCTCTCACTTTCAAAGTCAAATGCTATGGGGATTAATCTTCTTGATGTGGGCTCACAGTGTGATAGTCTGTTTTTTGCCCTTCTTGCACCCTAGGCTTCCTCCTGACCACAGACGGCTATGGTCTGTTTTGTTCCCAAACTGCATCTCTGCCCTTCCTACTTTCTTTGATGTGGCCTCTTCTCTACTTTTAGTTGTTAAATTTGTTCTGCCAATCTTTGGGTCATTTTCTAGGTTATTTATGTTGATATGAGTATTATCTAGTTGTATCTACAGGATGAATTGGGCTTTGGGTCCTCCTACTCTGCCATATTCCCAGCCTCTCTCTGTTTTCTTTCCTCTTTTATCCCCTTATCATGTAACACAAAATGGGTTGACCTTATATAAGGATTTAAGTACTGTTAATATTTTATCATAGTATTAAAGTTATGGGATATCAGAAGACTGAACATCATTCAAGATCTTTACCATCTATTCTGTGTTAAGAGATTAGTGTATTTTTAATGGTATGCAAGATAGTTGTATCATGTTATGTAGAATTATGACCCTATTATTACCTTCATTTGGAGATTAAGTGTGGTTTAAGGAGATACATATAGTGTCAATTTGATTAGAGGTGGACTTGTGATGTTTAATTTTATGTGTCAACTTGACTGGGCTAAGTGATGCCCAGATAGCTGGAAAACATTATTTCTGTGGATGTCTGTGAGGGTTTTCTGGAAGAGATTAATATTTGAAGTTGTAGACTGAGTAAAGAAGATAACTCTTACCAAAGCAGGTAAGTATTATCCAATTCCTGGATAGTACAAAAAGGCAGAAGAAAGGTAAATGTGCTCCCTTGCTGAGCTGAGATATCTACATTCCCATACTCTCAGACATGTGAGCTCTTCATTCTTGGACTTACAGACTCACACTGGAACTTATGTCATTGACTCCTCTATTTCTCAGTCTTTGAGGATTGACCTGGAATGACAACACAGGCTTTCCTGGGCCTTCAGCTTGCAGGAGGCAGATAGTAAGATTTCTTAGCCTCCATAATCTCATAAGCCAAAATTTATCATAAATTTATTTCCATATATCTATACCTATATCATCTATATCTATATTTATCTATCTACCTATCTATATCTACATCTATATTCATATCCATATCCATATCTATATATCTACATCTATATCTATCTTTATATATATATATACATTTATATGAAATTCATTCTGTTTCTCTGGAGAACCCTGATAATACACCTAATCTTCATTTGTTGGTTGTACTATTCCTTTTTCCTGGTTAGCAGTTCAATTTTGGTGCCACAATTTGACTTCTAGTCCTGATACAAGGCCTATATTGATCCTTTGGTTTTAACATATTTCCTTTAGGATAGGCTTTACCTTAGATGAGAGACAGCCAATTTTCAAATCCCCTCTGAGCATTATAGGCTCACTTGTATCAGGAAATATCTCATCTTCACCCAAACCAAAGACAGATGGGGTTTATAAGTGTTCTGGAGAAATGATCAAAATAAAGGTATATTGATGAGTTACAAAGTTACTAAAAAAAATATCAGGCTCCCTACTGTTTGATGATTGGAAGCTGACAAAATGAAAAGAAATCAGTTAGCTTGTGAAAATAAAATATTTACTTAAACTACCACAGAGGAAGACCAGGCAAAAGATATAAAGACAGTGAAACTTTTGTAAGCCAAATTAATAAAATGTAACAGCTAGTCATGTATTATCTTCATGTAGGAATACCAGATTCTGTAAACAAAAATACAGGATGCTCAATAAAATTTTAATTTGGGAGGAACAATGAAATTTTTTTAGTAAAAGTATGTCTCAAAACATTTGACTATATTTGGTACATAATTATACTAAAAACATATTTATTGTTTATCAGAAATTCAAATTTACTGACTGTCCTACACTTTATCTGGCAATTCTATCTTCACAATATTTCAATTTTGGGAATAGATATAATTAGAGTTTTATCTGTGATGAGGTAGAATGATAAACTTAAGAATCTTTCCAGCCTTTACTCTGTTCCTGCTATCTAAAAACAATTCTAGGTTTACCATTTCAGTTATTTCCTCCTTCTACCTTCTGCAGAGGGTTCTGTTTGATTGCTAGGTTGCCAAGTTCTGTAGATACTGTGATGCAGAGTCAAAGGAACTGTGAAAATTGCATAAATGGAGAGGTAGAGGGCAGAAGAAAAGAAGAGCAGTCTGGCTTAGTGGAGTGCACATTATTTGGAGGGATTTTTACTACTGAGAGTGGAGATAAAGGGTATGTTGAAAGTGAAAATAAAAACATAAGGGATCTTAATAAGTACTTCTTAGTCTATATATTCTTTTTATAATGTTTAACAATTATTTTGAAAATAGCTTTTGTTACTTGATTTGTAATTCTTTGATAAAGATGCTATTCTGAGACTTGTTCTTTGGGTCACATTTTCAATATGTTCACATATGATTCTGTGAATATACCTCAAATGGAGAAAACTACCTTATTTTTCACTAACTTTCTGAGTTACAAAAATATTTTAAAAGTAAAGTGTGGGGTGCCTGCTTGGCACAGTTGGTAGAGTGTGTTACTCTTCTTCTTGGGGTTGTGAGTTCAAGCACCATGGTGGGTGTAGAGATTACTTAAAAATAAAATATTAAAAAATATATTTTGAAAGTAAAATTAATGATTTTGGGGGGCAAAAAAGTTAAAGCCCCTCAAATGAAGTAATTGGGACACAGTGAGGGATTTCCTGACACTCATAAGTGCATGGGGCATATAAAGAAATCATGTTAATTGAGGACCTTTTATCTAAGATAATGTGAAAATATATTTTGGAGATTTTGTCAAAAGGGAAAGGTGAGACATCCAATTTGTGTAAAGAAGTTTTGACTTAGCTGATGAATCATTCATGCAATTTGGTGTAAATTTTTTTAAATATTGGTAGGAGGAAAAAAACATCCTTTACAGAGCATGTGGGCATTAGAGGACACAGTTTGACTAGAATATAAGCACATACCCCTCAGATTGAAGGCTAATTAAATCTTATTTAGAAAGGGTCAAAATAGCCAGGTTCATTTCAAATTCCATATATGTGTATTTTTAACTTCAACAGCTTTGCATGTAAAAATGTGAAGCAGAAGAAAGAATATTTGGAAACACCCAACCTGCATTTAATTGTAGTTTTTCTTTTTTATCACTTTTTACAAAATTAAAATTTATAAAGATATAAACATAATATTGTAGTTCCTCAAGTACTCAATGACCAATTCCAAATGTGTCTTATTTTAAGAATTCTAACAGTTCTAAAAGCTATCAGGCACATTTACATTTATTTTTTTTTTAAGATTTTATTTATTGAGACACCTGGGTGGCTCAGTGGGTTAAGCATCTGCCTTCAGCTCAGGTCATGATCCCAGGGTCCTGGGATCAAGCCCTACATTGCTCTCTGCTCAGCAGGGAGCCTGCTTCTCCCTCTCCCTCTGCCCACAGCTCTGCCTGCTTGTGCGCTCTCTCTCTTTCTGTCAAATAAATAAATAAATAAAATCTTTAAAAAATAAATGGAGATTTTATTTATTTATTTGAGAGAGAACATGAGGGGGGAGGGGCAGAGGGAAAAGCAGACTCCCTACTGATCAGGCAGCTCTACTCAGGGCTCAATCTTAGGACGCTGAGATCATGACCTGAGCTGAAGGCAGACACTTAACCAACTAAACCACCCAGATGCCCCTACATTTATCTTTGTAAAATATAAAAAATTTGGTGTTCTAATAAACTGAAATTTTGCTTTCAGTAAATATATATCTATTACCATGTATTATATATAAATGCTCTAGATGAGTAAAAAAATTCAAAGAACAGAGAACAGGAATAGAGATTAGAAGACTATATTATCATATTGCTTAAAGGAATACATATTTTGGGGCGCCTGGGTGGCTCAGTTGTTGAGCAGCTGCCTTCGGCTCAGGTCATGGTCCCGGGGTCCTGGGATCGAGTCCCATATTGGGCTCTCTGCTCCGCGGGAAGCCTGCTTCTCCCTCTCCCACTCCCCCTGTTTGTGTTCCCTCTCTCACTGTGTCTCTCTCTGTCAAATAAATAAATAAAATCTTTAAAAAAAAAATAAAGGAATACATATTTGGCTAAATTATTAGTAAATGATAAAATAAGAAGACATATGACTCTTGGCTATATCCACACATAAATACAGACATTAAAAAATAAAGATTAAGATGTTGAATAGAATACTCCATGTGTTTCATGTGCAATCTCAATGAGGATTTATTTTTTGAAATAAACAATAGTGGCCCTAAGTACATAAATTTCTGATGTGACTCCTTTGCAGAGGACAACAAGCCTTCAGATATAATTTATATTCTATTGACAAACCCATTTTAATATTGTCTAATAGGATAAATATCTGTGATAGATATGAGTATATGCACTGGATGTATCTTATATAAAATGCCAGTGCAAAATGTGGAAGGAAATAATGAATCTCATATTTAGCCTGGGATATAAAAGTGGAAGACCCTACCAAGAAATAAAGCAGAAAATGTACTTTACATAGAGATAAGTACAGGAGCTCGATAGTCTCCCTCTGTTTTATGAAACTATCTTGATTTTTTTTCAGGGTGCATCTGACAAAATCAAGACCACCAGTAACTTCAGTCCCCACCAAATTACTGGTTCTCAGTCTTACTGAGAAGCGGCCATATTAACCTCGAATTTGGTAAGTTCAAATTGGTTATTTTAGACATCCTTTAAACTCTAGACTTTATTGCCTTACCGTGATTATAACTCTGCTCATGGTGACATATATTGATAAAGGGCTTCTCTGACAAACTTGAACAAATCAAATTGTTAAGCTCAGCAGGGACACCCTCCTTGAAATTTGGGGGATGTATTGACACTGAAGAGGAGAATAAGAAAAATAGACTAGAAGATGGAGAAATAAGTCTTGAGTAATGTCTAAATTTAAATATTAGGAAGACTTAAAAAGTAAATCTTAAGAACAGTGTTATTATTTTCTTCCAATCTTTTATTTAACTTTCAGGTAGTTAGCACACAGTGGAATATTAGTTTCAGGTATGGGATTTAGTGATTCATCACTACATACAACAGGCAGTGCTCATCACATCAAGTGCCCTCCTTAATAACCATCATCCATTTAAATGATCCCTCCCACCTCTCCTCCAGCAACTCTCAGGTTGTTCTCTACAGTTCAGAGTCTGTTTTATGGTTTGCCTCTCTTTTTTTTCCCCTATGTTCATCTGTTTTGTTTCTTAAATTCCACTTATGAGTGAAATTATATTGTATTTGTCTTTTTCTGACTGATTTATTTCGCTTAGCATAATACTCTTTAGCTCCATCCAAATGGCAAGATTTCATTCTTTTTATGGCTGAGTAATAGTCCATTATATATATACAACAACTAAGTTATCCACTCTTTGTTGCTGGACATTTAAGCCATCTCCATAATTTAGCTGATGTTGATAATGCTACTATAAACGTCAGGGTGCACATATCCCTTCAAATCAGTATTTTTGTATCCATTTGCTAAATACTTAGTAGTGCAATTGCTTGATCTTAGGGTAGTTCTTTTTTTAACTTTTTGAGGAACCTCCATACTGTTTAGCAGAGTGGCTCCACCAGTTTGTATTCCCACCAACAGTGCAGGAGGGTTGTTTCCTTCACTATGAAAAAGATTTTTATCCTGATGAAGTCCTAACAGTTCATTTTTGTTTTTGTTTCATTTCCCTTGCCTCTGACGATGTGTATAGTAAGAAGTTGCCAAGGCCAAGGTCAAAAACCTTGCTGCATGTGTTCTCCTTCAGAATTTTGATGGTTTCTTATCTCACACTTAGGTCCTTCATCCACTTTGAATTTAGTTTTGTATATGGTGTAAGGAAGTGGTCCCGTTTCATTCTTCTGCATGTTGCTGTCCAGTTTTCTCAACACCATTTGTTGAAGAGAATGTCTTTTTTCCATTGGAAATTCTTTCCTGCTTTGTTGAAGATTAGTTGATCATATAGTTGTGAGTCCATTTCTGGGTTCTTTATTCTGTTCCATTAATCTATGTGTCTGTTTTTGTGCCAGTGCCATACTGTCTTGATGACTGCAACTTTGTAATATAGTTTGAAGTCCAGAATTGTGATGCTTCCAGCTTTGCTTTCCTTTTCAGGGTTGCTTTGGCTATTTGGGATCTTTTGTGTTTCCAAACAAATTTTAGGATTGTTTGTTCTAGTTCTGTGAAAAGTGCTGGTGGTATTTTGATAGGGATTGCATTCAATGTGTAGATTGCTTTGGGTAATATAGTCATTTTAACAATGTTTGTTCTTCCAATCCATGAGCATGGAATTATTTTCCCCATTTCTTTGTGTCCTCTTCCATTTCTTTAATCGGTATTCTATAGTTTTCAGAGTACAGATTTTTTACTTCTTTGTTTATGTTTATTCCTAGGTATCTTACTGTTTTGGGTGCAATTGTAAATGGGATCAATACCTTGATTTCTCTTTCTGCTGCTTTATTATTGGTGTATAGAAATGCAACAGATTTTTACATTGATTTTGTATCCTGTGACTTTGCTAAATTCATGTGCTGATTCTAGCAATTTTTTGGTGGAGTTTTTTGGGTTTTCTACATAGAGTATCATATCCTCTACAAATAGTGAAAGTTCAACTTTGTCCTTGCCGATTTGGATGCCTTTTATTTATTTTTGTTGTCTGATAGCTGAAGGTTAAGACTTTTGGTACTATATTAAATATTAATGGTGTGAGTACATCCCTCTCTTGTTCCTGACCATAGGGGAAAGGCTTTCAGTTTTTTGCCATCGAGAATGATATTAGCTGTGGGCCTTTCCTATATGGCTTTTATGATGTTGATGTATGTTCCACGTATACCAACTTTGTTGAGGGTTTTTATCAAGAATGGATGCTGTATTTTGTCAAATGCTTTTTATGCATCTATTGAGCTGATCATATGGTTCTTATCCTTCCTTTTATTAATGTGGTGTACATGTTGTTTGATGTGTAAATTTGAACCACCCCTGCAGGCAAGGAATAAATCCCACTTAACCATGGTGAATAAATCTTTTAAAGTACTGTTGGTTTTGATTTGTTAGTATCTTGTTGAGAAGTTTTGTATCCATGTTCATCAGGGATATTGGCCTGTAATTCTCCTTTTTAGTGGGGTCTTTGTCTGGTTTTGGAATCAAGATAATGCTGGCTTCGAAGAATGAATTTGGAAGTTTTCCTTCCATTTCTATTTTTTGGACATTTGAGAAGGATAGGTATTATCTCTTCTTTAAATGTTTCATAGAATTCTCCTGGGAAGCCCTCTGGCCCTGGACTTTTGCTTGTTTGGAGATTTTTGATTACTGATTCAATTTCACTGCTGGCTTTGGGTCTGTTCAAATGATTATTATTCCATGTTTCAGTTTTGGTAGTTTGTAAGTTTCTAGGAATTTGTCCATTTCTTCCAGATTTTCCAGTCTGTTGATATATAATTTTTCATAATATTCTTTTTTAATTTTATTTTATTATGTTATGTTAATCACCATACATTACATCATTAGTTTTAATATTTTGTATTTCTGTGGTATTAGTTGTGATTTCTCCTCTTTCATTTGTGATTTTACTTCTTTTGGTCCTCTCTTTACTTTTTGATAAGTCTGACTAGGGTTTTTCAACTGTATGCAGTCTTTCAAAGAACCAGATCTTTGTTTTTTTCACCTGTTCCACTGTTTTTATGTGTGTCTATCATTCATTTCTGCTTAAATCTTTATTATTTCCCTTCTGCTGCTGATTTTAGGTTTTATTTGCTTTTCCCTTTCTAGCTCCTTTAGGTGTGAAGTTAGGCTGTGTATTTGAGACCTTTCTTGCTTCTTAGGTAATCTTGTATTGCTACATACTTCCTTCTTATGACAGCCTTTGCTGCATCCCAAGGGTTTTGGACTGTCGTGTTTTCTTTTTCATTTGCTTCCATGTATTTTTTTTTTCCTTTTTTAACTTCCTAGTTAACCCATTCATTCTTTTTTTATTAAGTTCAATTAGCCAACATATAATACATCAATAGATTTGATGTAGTGTTCTATGATTCATTAGTTGTGTAACACTCAGTGCTCATCAGATTACATGCCTTCTTTGATGCTCCTCACCCAGTTAGCCCATACCCCCAACTTCCTCCCTTCTGCAACCCTGTTTGTTTCCCAAAGTCAAGAGTCTCTCATGGTTTGTCTCCCTTTCTGATTTCTTCCCTGAATCGGAAATAACCCATTCATTCTTTAGTAGGATGTTCTTCAACCTCCACGTATTTGGGGGTCTTTCAATTTTTTCTTTTGGTTAACTTCAAATTTCATAGCATTGTGGTCTGAAAATATGCATGGTATGATCTCAATCTTTTTGTACCAGTTGAGGCCTGATTTGTGACCTAGTATGTGATCTTTTCTGGAAAATGTTACATGTGCACTCGAAAAGAATGTGTATTCTACTGCTTTATGATTAAATGTTTTGAATATATATGTTATGTCCATCTAATCCAGTGTGTCATTCAAAGCCATTGTTTCCTTGTTGATTTTCTGTTTAGATGATCTGTCCATTGCTGTAAGTGGGGTGTTAAAGTCCCCTACTATTATTGTATTATTATCAATGAGTTTATGTTTGGTATTATTTCACCTATGTCTTTGTGTGCTCCCAAGTTGGGAGCAAAAATATTTATAATTATTAGATCTTCTTGATGGATAGACCCTTAATTATAACACAGTGCTCTTCTTCAGCACTTGTTACAGTCTTTGTTTTAAAATATATTTTGTCTGATATAAGTATGTCTACTCTGGCTTTCTTTTCATGTCCATTAGCATGATAGATGACTCTCCATCCACTCACTTTCAATCTGCAGGTGTCTTTAGGTCTAAAATGAGTCTCTTGTAGACAGCATATAAATGAATCTTTTTTTTTTTTTTTTTTTATCTATCCTGATACTCTATGTCTTTTGATTGGAGCATTTAGTCAATTTACATTCAGAGTGATTATTGAAAGTTATGAATTTATTGCCAATGTAAGAGTCCCCCTTAAAATTTCTTGCTGAGCTTGTTTAGTGGTCATGAACTCTTTTAGTTTGTTTGTCTGGGAAACTCTTTATCTCTCCTTCTATTGTGAATGACAGCCTTGTTGAATGAATTATTTTTGGCTGCATATTTTTTCCATTCAGGATGTTGAATATATCATGCCACTTTCTTCTGTCCTGTCAAGTTTCTGTGCACAAATCTGCTGTGAGCTGGACCTGACTTCCCTTGTAGATTAAGGGCTTTATTTTTCCCCTTTCTGCTTTCAGGATTCTTTCCTTGTCCTTTTATTTTGTGAATTTGACTATGATATGTCTTCTGATGGCCAGCTTTTGTTTGAATTTAATGGGAGTTCTCTATGCTTCTTGAATTTCGATGTCTGTTTCCTTCCCCAGATTTGGGAAGTTTTCAGCTATAATTTGCTCAAATAAACCTTCTGCTCCTTTTTCTTTCTCTTCCTCTTCTGAGATTCCTATGATACAACCATTATTACACTTTAAAGAGTCACTGAGTTCCTTAAATCTACATTCATTACACAGTACCTTTTTCCTATCTTTTTTTCAACTTCACTATTTTCCATAATTTTATCTTCTATATCACTGATTTGCTCCTCTGCTCCATCCATCTTCATTGCCATTTCATCCATTTGATTTTGCCTCCTAGTTATAAAACTTTCATTTCAGTCTGACTAGTTTTTAGTTATTTTCTCTCTGCAGTTACGGATTCTCTACAGTCTTCTTTGCTTTTCTCACACCCAACTAGTATCCTTATGATTATTGTTTTAAAATCTGGTTCAGACATCTTACTTGTATCTATACTGATTAAATCCTTGGCCACAACTTCTTCTTTCTTTTGGGATGAATTCCTCTCTCTTGTCATTTTGTCTGGGTCACTGATTTTTTGTGTGATTGTTAGGAAAGCCTGTTGTATTCTTGCTCATGATAGTACTGGGTATATTAAGAAGCTGAAGCTTTGCAGCACTCTATGATCAGTAGACTTGTGTGAGCAAAAAAGTACTACCCAGTGGAGGCTGGGCCCACTTATACCAAGCCTCTGTGCCCTGCAGGTGTATCTCCACTAGGGCAAGTCCTCTTGAGAATCAGCACAGTCAGCCCCACCCCCATAAGACCAGCATAAACACCTCACACATAACTTTACATCTTTAAATTCAGCTGATCTATTCCTAAATTATCCCTAAGGTAGCTAGACAGAGCAAATTAAAAGCTAGACATTAAAATGAATGGAAGCCATGTTTTTTAATTCTTAATTTCCTCCAGATTTGTTTTCAATCCACTTGTATTTGCTTTTCCCTACCACTACCTTCAGTAAAAATGCTCGTATCTATTTTTCTATTCTTTTTAAAAATATTTATTTATTTTAAGGAGGGCACATGATGTGATGAGTACTGGGTGTTATATAAAACTGATGGATTATTGAACACTACATCTGAAACTAATGATGCACTATATGTTGGCTAATTGAATTTAAATGAAAAAAGAAGAAAAGAATATTTATTTATTTATTTTAGAGAGAGAAAGAGGAGCCTGGGCATGGGGAGGGGCAGAGGGAGAAGGATATAGAGAATCCCAAACAGACCCCCACTGAATGTGGAACCCAATGCAGACCTCAATCCCATGACCCTGAGATCATGACCTCAGCCCAAACCAAGAGTCTGATGCTTAACTGACTAAGCCACCCAGACATCCCTATCTTCCTATTCTAAAGAAAATTTCCAGGGGCGCCTGGGTGGCTCAGTTGGTTACACCTCTGACTCTTGATTTTGCTTCAGGTCATGATCTCCAGGTAGGGAGATCAAGCCCTGCCACAGGATGGGCATGGATGAGTATGGATACTCAGCATGGAGTCTGCTTGTCAGTCTCCATCCCCTTTGCCCCCCCCCCCAACCGGGTCACACTCACTTTCTCTCTCTCAAATAAATTAAATAAATAAAATTTTAAGAAAAAGAAATTTTCCAACTTACATTGTCCCAAGTCTCCTCATACAGAAGAATGAAACATATTTAATATATAATATATTGAGAATAGGCTCTGATAATTAGTATGTGCTAAAGGTGTTTGAGCAGGTAGGTGACATATATTAAAGAAAAAGTTAAGAGTAGAGATATGAGCCAAGAGTTTGAATCAGGGAAACCAGATATCAGCAGTAAAGCAAACATGATCTAATTATCAGCTTGATTAGTCCTGAGACAATGGGAATGAGGAGGAAATAGTAAATTTAAGTCATATTTTAATAAATTACTTGGGTTAGACTTCACTATTCAGCTTCCTACTCTTACTTTCTCTGCCTTCCCCTCTTACATAATTCATAGTTGTTGCCCTTTGCATAGATATTGCTTAAAATGAACAGATAAAATAATAAGACGAAGAAAAATTCCAAGGGAAGAATAGCTTGCTCTTCATAGAAATTTAACCATTTCATTTTCACATAGGTTTTAATTCTCTTTTACATGTATATACTCATTAAAAAAAAACTGCCTTCTACTTTAGCGTCATCTTAAAATCTCAGGTCAGTAATTCATATCTATCTTATTAAATGAAAATTTTATTTTATTTATCATCCAAAAGAGAACAACTGGGCCTCCCATTGGGAACTATATGTGCTCTAATGCATAGAATGTATTCTTATATTAGCCAGATGAAATTTTATGTTACCCCAGGTTTATACACGTTCTAAAGCTAAGTAATGAGAACACTTATTTAATAGGAGTCATATTTACTCTCAGTTTTTATTTTTCTCTATTTTATTTTGTGGGTCTGTGACTTTGATATTAAAGATGTGATAAACTATATATAAAGCTGAGAAAGCTTAGGAATAACACATCCATGCTATTTTCAGGACTAAAGAACTGTCTTTTTATGAAATGGAACATTTTTCAGTTTAATGGATCTTTGTTTTTTTTTTTTTTCTCATAAATAGAACCCGGGTGACTTCTCCTACTAAAGAAGGAAGTGAGGAAGTGATGCCGCTGAAAATGATCTCAAAAATTTAGAAAATGAAGTTCCACATGAATGTAGTACAGATATCAGGCCTTCATTTGCTGATTCTAATATTATCACTCATGTGGAAAGCAACCCAGTGAACAGGGAGCTAGACATACCGACCTCCCAGGGGCATGTTGTTTGTCAAGCAGTAGAGGACAATGAGTTTGAAGTTGAGAAGACCCAAAAAGATCTTCAACGAGAGCATTTAAAAGAAGAATCCCTTCTAATTCAGATCTTATTCCTAGAAAAAGGATCTTTCTCATGTCAGGGCTAGAGAGAATTACCTATCTGAGTATCTCACTAGAAAAAGCAATAACAACAATCCTTTAACTAACAGAACAAGATTCCACTCAGGGAAAGTGGGGGTGAAAACAAGTGATTTCTATAATAGCACCATAAATTACAAAATTCCTCTCCAACTCTCAATTTTGTGGAGAATCCCATTCATTAACAATCATGAAGTAAAGAGAATGATTCTCTGTCTGCTGTGTGGGAGACATTTCTCTCAGGCTGCAGGTTGTCAAAATACCATGTGGGTAAAGCTAAAATATACAGCATTTCTTCCTTGTCCAAATGTCCTAACCCATGGGGAGAGAGCCATAATATTTGGAAGACCTTTAAGGGTATACTACTACCATCCCCTCATTGAAAGAATGACATCAGGAAAATTTTACAAATCAACCTGTGCTAAAGGGAAAGATGGCTTCCATATTTTTGTGAGGCCTGTG
Organism: Halichoerus grypus; assembly: GCF_964656455.1. Taxonomy (NCBI): domain Eukaryota; kingdom Metazoa; phylum Chordata; class Mammalia; order Carnivora; family Phocidae; genus Halichoerus; species Halichoerus grypus. The sequence goes on along the minus strand of NC_135727.1, from coordinate 55,233,530 downwards.
TTCTATATCCCATGGTCCCAAATTCAAAACACACTTAATAGAAAAGCTTTTGAGGATCATTTGAGATCTCACCATAGCATGAGGGTTGTGATCATAAGCACCGATGATGGTTGGAAATATTTATGTCCCATTTGTGGGAGTAGTTTCAACAATTTTGTTGAATTTAGAGAACATTCCTGCAGCTTTCATGGGAATTAAGTCCAATTGGGATGAATTCATTTTAAAATTTAACTTTTAAATATTCATAACTTGACTACCAAATTGAAAAAAAAATCATGAATATAATATTTAGTAGTGTTAGATGGAGTTGCAGAATGGATATATCAGAAAGATAATAGGATATATCAGAAAGAAACATCTTTAAGAAAGAGGAACAACTCATAAGAAAACCTCTGTTACACTGTGCTATTACAAACAGATCATTAAAATATCAAGGCCCTGATCTGTATTGAGTCAGCAATTGAAAAAAGACAACGCTTGCATTTTTTTGCACTTTTTTAACATCCATCTCTGTAGATAAGAATATTGTTACTATGATCAGATTCCAAGTTCACAGGATCCTGACAATGATAACAAACATATATTGGCAGGCTACACAAAGTCCTACTAGCAGTTTCTAGAGACTTTGCTAAATTTAATATCTGAAATGTTTTTCATAATTCAATAAAAATCATTTTAAAGACAATGCAAGTTGCATTGTATGCTTACAACTAGATAAAAATTCCTGTGCCTAAAAAAAAGTTTCAACTATTATAAATATGCTATGTTTAAATTCAAAATAAAAATTAAACTCATGAAAAGGAAGTAATAAAAGTAAAATAATTTGAGATAGAACTGAACAAATATTAAAATGGTAGCATACAACTGTAATTATTGTTTTCTCAGAGAGCTTCTTCACCATTGCCTACTATCACCACCCAAATTTAACATTCACCTTATATGTACATGGACAAATGCCCACACATATTTAAGGAATTTACTATTTTGCTATTTGCAGCTCAAACTTCTCTACCTCTTAGTTCCTTTGATCTGTATAGTCATAAGGATTAAATATAGACACCATAACTAGAGCTCTAAGCCAACTTATAGTTATTGTTCACCCATTATGTGTGACTATGCTAGGAGTTTTGCATGTATTAATCTTCATAATAATTTTACATGTGTGAATTTTTATGGTAAAATTAAATGCATAGAAAGAGTTTCTAGGAAATTAAATTACTTTCCTATTTAGTAAGTGCATACTGTTATTATTCTATAATAAGATAATATAGCTGGAATTTAATTTACTTAGAGGCTTGTTGTATATTACACCTTATTTAATAAGTATATATGTATGAAATAATATATAGAATTTATTTAATCCATAGATATACTATATTACAGAAATTCTAAACTCTCATAAAGCAGAGGGTATTTAGCCTATATCTAAGACTCATCAAATATTTTCATCTGCAGGTAAATTTGCCACTTCCAGTTACAGTTCCTCAATGTCAGCAATGAATTAATGTGGACAATTAAACTAATTAAGAAAATTCAGGCAACTAAATCAAATATTTCTCCATTTTTAAAATAACATTTTATTTATTTTTTATCTCATTTAAGTAAATGAGATACAAAATATAGTTTTACAAAGATATAAGCCATCAGGGGACGCCTGGGTGGCTCAGTTGGTTAAATATCTGCCTTCGGCTCAGGTCATGATCCCATTGAGCCCAGTGTTGGACTCCCCGCTAAGCGGAGAGCCTGCTTCTCTCTCTGCCTGTCCCTCTCCCTGCTTATGCTCTCTCTGACAAATATATAAAGTCTTTTTAAAAAAAAAGATATAAGCGGGCGTCTGGGTGGCTCAGTTGGTTAAGCGACTGCCTTCAGCTCGGGTCATGATCCTGGAGTCCCTGGATCGAGTCCCGCATCGGGCTCCCTGCTCGGCAGGGAGTCTGCTTCTCCCTCTGACCCTCCCCACTCTCATGTGCTCTCTCTTAAATAAATAAATAAACTCTTAAAAAAAAGAAGATATAAGCCATCAGGTAGATATCAATAAAAATAAAATAGAAAAAATATTTTCTTTTTTCTGAGAGTAAAGTAAAAATAGCAGTTGGATTAAAAATAGTTTTAGTCAGAAAAGCAGCTTTTATCACTGTCATTGTTATAATCTATAGAATTCACATTTTAGCTAGTAAACCTCCATAAATTTTGAAAACATGATTTAAGTGCAGAACAGAGTAGTTAAATTGGATATTACTCATATTTTGTCATAAATACAAAGGTATCTATTGAGCTAAAATTTTAGAAATGACAAATGAAAATCAAATTAAGTCAGAGTAGTAAAATCAGAAGAATGTAAAAAATCCTAGATACATCCTTCTCTAACAGACACTTGAAAGATATTCTCAATTTCTGTAGAGAGGGAAGGCAAACTTTTACCTAGAAAAAGATAAAGGAATACAGTTTAATGTTTATAAAGATTGAGTTTTCTATTTTTAAAACGTATAAACTCATTCAATATCTCACAGGTGTACTTGACTTTCCTCAAAGATACAAGGCCAAACATGCATTTTGTTCCTTATGATTGCAGAGTTTTTCTTAGAAAATGTATTGTAAACCCTAAGGGGTTACTGTGGAAGCAGCTGAAACATCAGCAGCATTCCTGTTCTCAGGTTATTGAAAGCTATAGCCTGGTACAAACAGGATCGCATCATCTCCTGGGGCAGGGCATAGATTTAGGAGCTATGAAAGAAAGTAACCCTCAACTCCCCTTCCTGCCTCCAGTGATTGCTAGCACAAACATCCTGTTCCTCCCTTATCCCATGACTGCCTCCTTGCATGCCCACTCTCAGGGGAAGTGCAGGCCTGCTTTCTGCCTTCAAGATAATTGCCATCTCTTTGTATTCCTTCCCCATGCTTTGATACATCTGTCCTTGCTTTTCTGATAAAAAAGAAAATAAAAGCTATGTGCAGGATTCAGCTGCTGCTACTCTCCCTTGCAGAGGCAGCCCTGCACAGCCACTCAGATCGGTGTCTGAGAGCTTTATTTCAGTGTGTGACAACAACGATTATATTAGTAATTTTTGGATTCCTTTACAAAACATTGTATTTTAAAATATATGTATAGGATAATACCTTTACTTCATATATACAAAGTAACTAGCATCTATAATAATAGATTACATTAACATCACCAAGACCAGCAAATTATATAGTCAACACAGAGTAGAATACAATTTTAGAATAAATAAGCTTATAGAACTCTGAAGATAACAGCTTTTTATTATTTGAAAGTTCTTAAACTTTTTTAAGATTATATTTTCATATTGTATTTCAAAAGTGTGTCTTAAAACAAAGTTTTCTATTTGCCCCATATTATTTATCTTTTATCAATGTGTTGGATATTTTCTTGTAAGTTATGTTTTAGACATATTAAATATAACAATCCTAGGACTTTGAGAGAATCAAAGTGAATCAAGTGTATGGTAATAATTTTAATTTATGCAAGACATTTTAAAAGTTAAATTGAAAGCATGAAAAGTATTCTAAAGAATCTTCTAAAATTATAACAAAGTGAATTCTCAAATAATATTTTATTTTATTCACCTTTTAATGGGCATATTTAGTGTGTAATACCACTTTTTTTGCCCTAGAATCTGAGATGACTCACACAGTAGAAATAAATAGGCTGAAAGTATAGGTTTTCCAGATGTCGCTGATTTTGGATTTGTTCTTGCATCATAGTTTGGAGATGAAAGCCCCCAAACTGTAGATTTATACACTAAGAATCCAGCACTGAAGTCATTCATATTTAATAACACTGATTTCAATGTTAAGCAGACTTTTATTATTCAATTTTCATGTATGCAATAAATCATATATTAAAATAAAATGTGGACAGCAGTTATTTGTTCAATTGTCAATTTGAAATAAAAATCTCTCATTTTATTCATTAAATTATTATATTAAAATCAGCTTACAAATTTGATAAAGTTTGACTATTATGATGCTAACTCTTCTTAAACAATTTTATAAACAGAAAACTTGGGTAATAATTATCTATAATTTATTCCATCTAGTAACCAGCTAAGAAAAATAAGGTATTTATTGTACAATAAAATAATGGTTAGAATTACCTATATATTTGATAAAGAATAATTAACTCTTTGGTTCTTACTATATTCTGGTTATCTGGGCTGAACAAATAGGGCTTTTTGGCTCATGGTTTAAGTGTGTAAATCACAAACTTTCCTGGGTTCACTTAGCTTATGGTAGCTAATGGGTGTTTTTTTTTTAATTATTATTATTATTATTATTTGTTTGTTTAGAGAACATAGGCTCTATGTCTATGTCTTGTGAAGAGGCATTTATGGCTTTTCTTCATAATTTTTCACACATATGTATACAGCAAACAACGTTGGAAGTTAGAAATAGCATCTACCTCCAGAGCAGAGGATAGATTAGATTTCTTTCCTATCCAGGGTGATAAACATAATGTCTCCCTCAAAATCAAAGAATGGATAAATTTGCAAGCAATCCTCCTTTGAGTTTGGGAGTTTCCTAACTTGAAGTTTCTCACTTATGACATAAACTCACTGTGTGCACAATATCTATCTGTGCTACCTGGTATCACCCCTATGTGACTTGGGAGACAAGGGGATACAGTGCAAATATAAAGCTTATTCTGCCTGCTCTGATATGACTAATAGTGCTTTGTCTCTGACCCAGGAGTCTTGTGTCTTTTGTCAGTTTCGATGAAAATGTGGTTGGCTAACCTTATAGCTTTGAAGCAGGATAAAATAAACAGTTCTTGATATATGACAGAAAACTGGGTGAATAAAGTCCTTGCTAACCAAATTTTGCTATTTTTTAACTAAGTGACAACTTTTATTTATTCAGTAGAATCAAAGCACAACTTTGTTGAAAGCTTAACATTAACTGGAATAAACTGTTTGTATGAGTGTGTGAATAAACACAGCTTAATGAAAGAAGCATTGGGATAATTTAGGAATTTACTATTCTAATCTTCACCAGAAACTACTTCTATGAATGAAATAAGTTATATATCTGTTACTACTTCTAAATCTATGCTTATAGAATATAAATATGACAATCCTCACTAAATTAAATATTAGAAAACATTTTTATCTGGGTAGTCTGACGACTATACACAAACTTTCTTAGTAATTTCTAGAGGTATCTGGCAGTCAGAATAAGAACAATAACAAAAACAGAGCAAGGAAGAGATCTGTCTTATTTAATAAGAAACCTAATTAATAGAGGCATCTGGGTGGCTCAGTCATTAAGTGTCTGTCTTCAGCTCAGGTCATGATCCCAGGGTCCTGGAATTGAGCCCCACATCAGGCTCCCTGCTGGGCAGGAAGCTTGCTTCTCCTAATCCCACTCCCCTGCTTGTGTTCCCTCTCTCGCTGTCTCTCTCTGTCAAATAAGTGAATAAAATTTTTTAAAAAAGAAGCCTAATTAATAGAGTAGAGAAAATCAGAGTTTCAAAATTAATACCGAAGTTTGAAATATTATGCTAATATCTTTCATACTGCATGGTATTTTTGTCTTTACTAAGTATTGGGAAGTATATCCTTTTAGACAGTTATTCAGAATGTTTTATTGTAACCAATATTCATTTCTCAATAAAGGTGTTATAATTTAAAATATCATTGCATCAATAGCATAAAGTGCATGCAATGTATATAAATGTGAAACTATAGTTGTACTGCTAACAGTATTTCAAAATTCTTTTTCTTAAAAGGTAATTATATCAGGGCACCTGGCTGGCTCAGTTGGTAGAACATGTGACTCTTGATCTCAGGGTCATGTATTCAAACTCCACATCAGGTGTAGAGATTACTTAAAAATAAAATCTTGGGAAAAAAGGTAATTATATCACCATACAACATGGAGTAAGAACAACAAATACATACTTTCAATGTATTCTCTAGGAGACACTCCAAGATGGTGGAGGAATAGGAGACCTTAGTTTCCTCTGGTCCCAGGAACTCAGCTAGATAGCTATCAAATCATCCTGAACACCTGCAAACTCAACCAGAGATCTAAGAAAATAATAGCTGCAACTCTACAAATAGAAAAGTGACCATTTTCTGCAAGGTAGGAAGTGCAGAGAAATGAATCCGAGGTGATATATGGAAAGATAAACCATATGGGGAGGGAGCCTCCGTAAGCCAGCTACCAGAAAGTGATATAGCAGCAGAGCACAAAATCAGAACTTTTAGAAGTCTGCTTCTGTGAGGGACATCCCTACCTGGAAGGTGCTCAGGTGGCGAAGTGGGGTAGAATCCTAGGTGGGATTTGTATTTAATTATATATATACACATTTTTTTTTTCTTTACAATTTTGCATTGCGATTTCTTCTAACAGACTAAAATACACCTAGAATTTAGTGTATGGCTCTGTTCTCTTCACTTGTTTGATCATAATCTCTTTTTCCTTTTTTTTTTTTTTTTTTTTAAAGATTTTATTTATTTATTTGACAGAGAGAGACATAGCGAGAGCAGGAACACAAGCAGGGGGAGTGGGAGAGGGAGAAGCAGGCTTCCTGCCGAGCAGGGAGCCCGATGTGGGACTCGATCCCAGGACCCCGGGATCACGACCTGAGCCGAAGGCAGACGCTTAACGACTGAGCCACCCAGGCGCCCCATAATCTCTTTTTTCTTCTTCTTCTGTTTTGTTTTGTTTTGTTAGTCTTTTTTACTATTCATCTTCACGTTTACATTCTATCCTTTCAACAAATTTAATTTTATTTTTGCGTATATGTGTATATATATATATATATATATATATATATATAAAGTTTTTTATTTCTCTACAATTTTGAGATGTAGTTTCTTCTAACAAACTGACCAATATAATCCCTATGTCTTTTGATTGGAGCATTTTTCGATTTACATTTAAGAAAATTATTGATAGATATATATTTATTGCCATTCCATTATTTGTTTTGTCATTGTTTCTGCAGATTTTCTCTGATCCTTTCTTGGCTTTGTCATTTTTGGTCTCTCCTTGGACTCAAAGAATTCCCTTTAATACTTTTGCAAGGCTGGTTTAGTAATGACAAACTCCTTTAGTCTGTGTTTGTCTGGCACACCATCTCTCCTTCTATTCTGAATAATGGTTTTGCTGTATAGAGCATTCTTGGCTGCAGTTTTTTTCTCATTCAGCTCTTTAAATATATCATGCCACTCCACTCTGGCTTCCCTGGTTTCTGTTGAGAAATCTCATGCTAGCCTTATTGGTCTTCCCTTGTATATTAAGGACTTCTTTGTCTTGCTGCTTTTAATATTTCTTCTGTATCACTATGTTTTGCAGATTTAATTAAAGTGTGTCTTGTGGTCACCTCCTATTTTTGATTTTGATGGGAGTTCACTGTGCTTCCTGGATCTTGATGTTTGTTTCCTTCCCCAGATTAGGGAAGTTTTCAGCTATTATTTCTTGAAATAAATTTCTGCCCCTTTTTCTCTCTCTTCTTTTTCTGGGACTCCTATAATACAAATTTTACTATGTTTGATTGAATCCCTGAGGTCACTAAGGGTATTTTCATATTGCATAATTCTTCTTTCTCTCTTCTGTTCAACTTCATTGTTTTCCACTCTTTGTCTTCTAAGTCATTAATTCATTCCTCTGCATCTTCCTGTCTGTTGTTTATTGCATTAAGCTAGTTTCTAATCTTGTTTATTACACTCTTCATCTCTGATTGATTTATTGATTCCTTTTTAAATCTCTATCTCTGTGTTAAGGGTCTCCCTGATGTATTCTATTTTCTTCTCAAGTCCAGTGTGTGGAGTTATTCTTGGAAAATATATTGTAAGCCCTATGGAGTGATTGTGGAAGCAGCTGAAATGTCAGCAGCATTCCTGTTCTTGGGCTGTTGAATGCAATGGCCTGGTAGGAGCAGGATCCCATGATCTCCTGGGTTAGTCTTAGAAAGTATATTGTAAGCCCTAAGGAGTGACTGTGGAAGCAACTGAAACATCAGCAGCATTCTTGTTAGGTTATTGAATGCAATGGCCCAATAGAAGCAGGATCCCATGATCCCCAGCAGCAGGGCATAAGTTAAGAGCTATGAAAGAATGTAACCCTCAGTACCCCCTTTCTGCACTTGGTGATTGCTAGCACAAGCATCCCACTTCTCCTTTACCCCATGACTGACTCACTGTGTGCCCATGCAAAGGTGAGAGTGCAAGCTTGCTTTATGGCTTCAAGCATTTGCTATCCCTTTGTACTCCTTTCCCATGCTTTGAGGCGTCTGTCCTTGCTTTTCTGATAAATAAAATAAAATAAAATAAAATAAAAAATAAAAGCTATGTGCGGGATTCAGCTGCTGCTGCTCTCCATTGCAGAGGCAGCCCTGCATGGCTGCTCAGATTGGTGTCTGAGAATGTTATTTAAGTGCACAATGACACAGTGAATATCTTTATGACTGTTGCTTTAAATTCTGCATCAGGCTTCTTACCTATATCTGTTTTGCTTAGATCTCTGATCGTGGGCTTATATCGTTTGTTCTTTTTTTTAAAGATTTTTTTTGTTATTTATTGGTCAAAGAAAGAGAGAGCACAAGCAGGGGAAGTACCAGCAGAGGGAGAAACATGCTCCCCGCTGAGCAAGGAGCTCAATGAGGGACTCAATCCCAGGACCTTGGGATCATGACCTGTGCTGAAGGCAGATGCTTAACGGACTGAGGAACCCAGGCATCCCTGCTTTCATTAAAAATAAATTCCCCCATCTTGGAATTTGTCTAAGCCTCTGTGTTCTTCTGTTAGAAATTCCAGTTATGTTTCTTGCCCCTGAAAGTAATGTCCTCAGGAAGAGGTCATGTAATATCCAGGGCCTAGCACTTCAGTGAGTGTCTCTGTTGTATGCTGCATGTGCTCTGCTATTGTGTTTTTATTCCTCCATCCTTCAGGCCAGTCTTCTGCAGAGGCTCTCCTTGCCTGTCATGGGAAGTTTTTGGTCCATGGCCTCCATGTGGTGAGTTTTAACTAAGTGTGCCCTTGTTTTCTTCTGAAATGAGACCTGATATTACTTCCACAAGAACTGAGGCCCTGCAGAATTCTCTGATTGGGACATGTGGTGTGGGCAGGAGTTTGTGCTCATATTCTGGGGAAGGGACTCACCTTTCTAGTTTAAGGGCATGCTTGACTGACAAGGGTTGTCGCTACAGAGCACATTGGGGTGGGGCTTGTTGTAAGCAAGTTAGGCAGCCAGTGTAGGTGCTGTACTGCTTCCTGCAAGTGGCTCAGTGTTTATGCTGAGGTGTGGGTTAGGGAAATGGCCCCAGTCAGCTCCTTTGTTCCCAGAAAGGCATCTCTGTGAACACTGCCTCTCAGCATAGAGTTCTGCTAGCAGAGTGAATAATCTCCCCCTCTGTGCCTCAGGTGTTCTTCAGATCACTGTTTCCATGTTGTCTGTCCCCTCGGTTTTTTGCCTGCCTTCTCTGCAGGAGCAAAGCAGTGCCTTCAGGGCTCTATCACAGCCAAGCCTGCTGACCATTAAAACTCCAGGTTTTAGATACCTTGTGTTAGCAGAACAATTCCCTAATCTGGGTAAGGAAATAAACATCCAGATCCAGGAAGCACAGAGAATTCCCATCAAAATAAAAAAAAAAAAAAAATAGCAGGCCAACACCAAGACAAAATGTAATTAAATTTGAAAAATATAGACATAAAGAAAGAAAATTAAAAGCAACAAGACAAAGAAGTCCTTAACATACAGAGGAAGTCTCATAAGGCTAGCTGCAGCTATCTCAACAGAAACTTGGGAAGTCAGACGGCAGTGGCATGATATACTCAAAGTGCTGAATGGGAAAAATCTGGAGCCAAGGATAATCTATACAGACAGGCTATCATTCAGAATAGAAGGAGAGATAAAAAGTTTCACAGACAAACACAAACTAAAGGAGTTCGTGACCACCAAGCCAGCCCTGCAAGAAATATTAAAGGGGACTCTTTGAAAGCAAAGGAGAGACCAAAAGGAACAAAGACAAGAAAGGATCAGATGAAATCTCCAGAAACAATGACAAAACAAGTAATGAAATGGCAATAAATACATGTCTATCAATAATTCCCCTAAATGTAGATGGACTAACTACTCCAATCAAAAGACGTAGGGTGACAGAATGCATTAAAAAAGACCCATACACATGCTACCTACAAGGGACTCATTTTAGACTAAACACACCTGTGGATAGAAAGTGAGAAGATGGAGAATTATTTTTCATTTAAATTGATGACAAAAGAAAGCCGGAATGGCAATACTTATATCAGGCAAACTAGACTTAAAAAAAAAAAAAAAAAAAAAAAAAAAAGGACAACAACAAGAAATAAAGAAGAGCACTATATCATAATAAATGGGACAATCTATCAAAAAGATACAGTAATTATAAATATTTACGAACCTACCATGTGAGTACCCAAATATGTAAAACAGTTAATAACAAACGTGAAGTACCTAAATGATAAAATACAGTAATGGTAGGAGACCTTAACTCTCCACTTACATCAATGGGCAGATCATCTAAATAGAAAGTAAACCAGGAAACAATGGCTTTGAATGACACACTGGAGCAGATGGACTTTACAGATGTACTCAGAGCTTTCCATCCTAAAACAGCAGAATTCACATTTTTTTCAAGTGCTATTGGACATTATCCAGAATAGATTACATAATAGGTCACAAATCAGGCCTCAACAAATACAAAAAGATTGAAGTCATACTATACATCTTTTCTGAATCCAACTTTATGAAACTAGAACTCAACCACAGCAATAAATCTGGAAAGACCACAAATACATAGAGATTAAACAACGTACTGTGACTCAAATGAATGGATCAACCAGGAAATCAAAGGAAAATAATCTAAAAAAATACATGAAAACAAATGAAAATGAAAACGCAATGGTCCTAAAACTTGGCAATGCAGCAAAGAAAAAAAAATGACTTAAGAGGAAGTATATAACAATATACCTACTCTAAGAAGCAAGAAAAACTCAAACAAAATATCTAACTTTACACCTACAGGAACTACGGAAGAAACAACAAATAAAACTGAAAAACAGCATAAGGAAGGAAATAATAAAGATGAGAGCAGAAATAAATGATATAGAAACTAAAAACAAACAAACAACAAACAAACAAACAAAAAAATTAGAACAGATCAATGAGACCAGGAGCTGGTTCTTTGAAAAAAATTAATAAGTTTTATAAACCTCTATCAAGACTTATCAAAAATAAAAGAGAAAGGACTTAAGTAAATAAAATCACAAATAAGAGAGGAAAATTAAAACTAACACCACAGAAGTATTTACAATTGTGAGACAATATTATGAAAAACTATATGTCAACAAATGGGACAGCCTAGGAGAAAGAGATAAACTCCTAGAAACATATGAAGTAGCAAATGGAAACAGGAAGACATAGAAAACTTGATCAGACCAATAACCAGCAAAGAAATTCAGTCAGTAACCAAAAAACTCCCAACAAACAAAAGTCCAGGGATAGATGGCTTCACAGACAAACATTTAAAGCAAACATTTAAAGAAAAGTTAATACCTATTCTTCTTAAATGATTCCAAAAAGTAGAAAAGGAAGGAAAACTTCCAAATTCATTCTAAGATGCCAGCATTACTCTGATACCAAATCAGATAAACACTGCTATAAAAAAGAGAACTACAGGCCAATATCCCTGATGAACATGGATCCAAAAATTCCCAATAAAAATACCAGGAAACCAAATCCAACAATGCATTAAAGGAATCATTCACCATAATCAAGTGGGATTTATTCCTGTGATGCAAGGTTGGTTTAATATTCACAAATCAATCAAATGTGATACACCACTTTCATAAAGGAAAAGATAAGAATCATAATTATTGCAATAGATGCAGAAACAGACTTCATCAATGTACAACATCCATTCATGATAAAAACTATCAACAAAGTAGGTTTAGGGTGAACATACTTCAACATAATGAAAGCCATATATAAAACACCCAAAGCTAATATAATCCTCAGTGAGGACAAACTGAGAGTTTCTCCTCTGCAGTCAGGAACAATACAGGGATGTGCATTCTCAACACTCTTATTTAACATAGTACTGGAAGTCCTAGCCACAGAAATCAGATAACAAAATGAAATAAAAGACATCCGAATCAGCTAGGAAGAAGCAAAACTTTCACTATTTGCAGATGACATGATATTCAATATAGAAAATCCAAAAGACTCCATGAAAAGATTTCTAGAACTGATAAATGGACTCAGTAAAGTTGCAGGATATAATATCAATGTACAGAAATCTGTTGTATTTCTATATACCAATAAGGAAGTAGCAGAAATATAAATTAAGGAAACAATCCTATTTATAATTGCACTAAATACAATAAGATACCTAGAAATAAACCTATCCAAAGAAGTGAAAGACCTTTATTCTGAAAACTATTAAAACACTAATGAAAGAAATTGAAGATGACACAAAGAAATGGAAAGATAGTCCATGCTCATGGATTGGAAGAACAAATGTTGTTAAAATGTTTATACTAACCAAAACAATTTACACATTTCATGCGATCCTTATCAAAATACCAACAGCATTTTTCACAGAACTAGAACAAACAATATTAAAATTAATATGGAACCTCAAAAGACCATGCATGAATAGCCAAAGCATTCTTGAAAAAGAAAAGCAAAGCTGGAGGCATCACAATCCCAGACTTCAATTTATATTACAAAGTGTAGTGATCAAAATGGTATGGTACTGGCAGATTAATAGACACATAGATTAATGGAACAGACTAGAAAACACAGAAATGAACCCACAACTATATGGTCAATTAATCTTCGACTAAGCAGGAAAGAATATCCAATTGGAAAAATTCCCTTTAACAAATGGTGCTTTTTTTTTTTTAACATATAATGTATTATTTGTTTGGTACGGAATGGAGCACTGGGTGTTATACGCAAACAATGAATCATGGACCACTGCATCAAAAACTAATGATGTAATGTATGGTGATTAGCATAACATAATAAAATTTAAAAAAATGGTGCTGTGAAAACTGGACAACATTATGCCAAAGAATGAAATTTGACCAGTTTCTTACACCAACCAGAAAAATAAATTCAAAATGGATTAAAGACATAAATCTGCAACATAAAGCCATTAAAACTCTAGAGGAGAACATAGGGAGGAACCTCTTGAATATCGGCCATACCAACTTCTTTGTAGATATATCTCCTGAGGCAAGGGAAACAAAAGCAAAAATAAACTACTGGGACTTCATCAAAATAAAAAGCTTCTGGGGTGCCTGGGAGGCTCAGTAGTTTAAATGTCTGACTCTTGATTTTTGCTCAGGTCATGATCTCAGGGTTGTGAGATTGAGCCCCACATTTGGCTCTGTGTTGGGCATGGAGCCTGCTTGGGATTCTCTCTCTCCCTCTGCCCTTCCCTCCTGTTCACTCTCTCTCTCTGTCTCTCTCTCAAAAAATAAAAAATAAAAATAAATCTTCTGCACAGCAAAGGATACAATAAACAAAACTAAAAAGAAACCTACAGAATGGGAGAAGATATTTGCAAATGACATATCTGCTAAAGCATTAATATCTAAAAGTATAAAGAACTTATCAAACTCAACACTCCAAAAATGAATACTCTATTTACAAAATCGGCAAAAACCATGAATAGACATTTTTGCAAAGAAGCTATGTCAACAGACACATGAAAAGATATTCAATGTTATTCATCATCAGGGAAATACAAATCAATACTACATTGAGATATCAACTCACACCTGTCAGAATGTCTAAAAACAACAATTCAAGAAACAGCAGATGTTAGTGAGGATGAGAAAGGTGAACCCTCATGCACTGTTGGTGGGAATGCAAATTGGTGCAGCCACTCTAAAAATCAGTATGTAGGTTCCTCAAAAACTTAAAGATATAAGTACCCTCTAATTCAGTAAATGCACTACGAGGTATTAGCCCAAAACATACAAAAATACTAATTGAAAATGATATATGTAATCTGATGTTAATAGCAGCATTATCTACAATAGGAAAATTATGGAAACAACCTAATTTTCCATTAACTGATGAATGGATAAAGAAGTGGCATATGTATACAATGGACTATTATTCAGCCTTAAAAAGGAACAAAATCTTGTCATTTGAAACAACATGGATGAAGCTAGAGTGTATTATGCTAAGGAAAATAAGTCAGTGAGAGAAAGTACCATATGATTTCACTTATATGTGGAATTTAAGAAACAAAACAAATGATCATAGGGGCAAAAAAAGAGAAAGAGAGGCAAACCAAGAAACAGACTCAACTATAGAGAGCACAGTGATGGTTACCAGAAGAGAGGCATGTGGAAGAATGGGATAAATAAGTAATGTGGATTAAGGAGTTCACTTGTTGTGATGAGCATTGTGTATTGTACAGAAGAGTTGAATCACTAATTTTACACCTGAAACCAACTGGAATTTAAATAAAAGCTTTTTTAAAAATCCTGCCACATACCAAACTAAATAAAACAAAACAAAACAAAAAAAGAACTTACATATAAAATTTTTTAGTCTTGGCACATTCAATGAAGTAATTATTTGATAAATTTTCCTATTTCTGTCTTGGCTATTGATTCATTCATGTTTTCTATCTTTTCTTTGGTAAAATTTTATCATTAATCTTCTCTATAAATTTCTTCCATTTCCTCAAATTTTTCTAATCGATTCACCAATTGGTGTGGGTTTTATTTTCACATAATATGTGAATATCCAGTGTTTGTGGTAATATAACTTTTGTCATTGCTGAATTTTAAAAATATATACATTTTAAATTTCTGGCATCTGTTTTGTAATTTGAAATTCTATACCTTAGTAAACAATCTTGAATTAACTAGATCATAAAAGTTGTATAGTAGGAAAGTTGTCTCTGATGTTTTAAGTCCAAATAACAGTGCCCTAATGTTATATACATATATGATGTTAATAATTTTTTTTCATAATGTCCAAAGTCATCACCAAGGTTGTTAAAGTATAAGACATTTATGACACAGTTCAAAGATCCTTTACACAATATTATACTATCTGATTATCTTTCTGTTTGAATATATATTCCAGAACAACTATGCAAGGGAAGTTTTAAATGCACTGTAATCAATCAATCAATCAATCAATCAATGCATTGTAATCTCCAGAAAGAAATCTTTTCTCTCTGTCATGCATTTTAACATACTACAGAAATTGCATTTTAATATATGTAATATACATTTTGATTTAAGCAATATTTTAATGATTAAGGCTTTTTTTTTTTTTTTTTTTTTAAGATTTTATTTATTTATTTGACAGAGAGAGACACAGCAAGAGAGGGAACAGCAGGGGGAGTGGGAGAGGGAGAAGCAGGCTTCCCGCCGAGCAGGGAGCCCGATGTGGGGCTCGATCCCAGGACCCTGGGACCATGACCTGAGCCGAAGGCAGACGCCTAACGACTGAGCCACCCAGGTGCCCCAATGATTAAGGCTTTTTATAGTTCTAAAAAATTAAATTGTTTTCTGGGAAATCTAATATTATTTATCTTTCCTTCAGATTTTAATTAAAAAAAACAAGAACAGAGGTGATTTCATATATTTCAGTAATCAGTGACCCCAAATCATTTCACAGTTGTTATATATTAAGATTACCTGTATGATGGTAAGTTAACATCGCATGGATTCCAAAGAATATCTGTCTACCTTTGAGAGTCATTTTGCAAATGTATTCACATCATCTAATTACATAAGTGGAAGAGTCATCAGTTTCTAGTGAATTTCCCTTTAGTCTTTCTGCTATTGTTTTTAGACAAATGAGAATTCTTACTGAAATACATTAATCAGATTGTATTATTTTCCAATAACTATAAATATATTTCCTTTCTGTTGAGAAAACAGTAGATGATTTGAGGCCTTAAGACACACAGGAAAACAAATTTAGTCCTCATTCATATGAAGATTAATTTTAAGAAAGTGTTATTTGGTATATATGTGTATTTGTCTTTGTGTGTGTGTATTTATCTATTTTTAGATAAATATATGCTGTAGGAATGAGACCTGTGCTGCCATATTGCCACAAAATTTATTGAACTTGTGTGTGTGTGTGTGTGTGTGTTCCACCTTCCTCAAAAACTGACATTAGAAAGTGTTTGCTATATTGTTCTGATGATCATTTAAAACACATTATTTAGTATATTAAGATACCTGATCTCAATGACCAATGTGGTTTTGTTGCATTAAAAATGTTTTGTTTTGTTTTTTGTTCCTATGTCATCTAGACACACCCTGAATCTGTAAACTTAATTTCCCAAATGTGCCAAATATACCCTAAAGCAGTGGATCTACAGGGGACCACAATATATCAGCTGTGAACCCACAAGGGAGTCAGATTTGCTCTTTTGTTCTAAATCATAGAAATGCTATAACTGACAATATAATTTTAAAGTACTACTAAATTTATGGTAACTGTTACAAATTTTTTTTTAAGATTTTTTTTTTAATTTATTTATTTGACAGAGAGAGAGAGACCGCGAGAGAGGGAACACAAGCAGGGGGAGTGGGAGAGGGAGAAGCAGACTCCCCACTGAGCAGGGAGCCCGATGCGGGGCTCAATCCCAGGACCCCGGGATCATGACCTGAGCCGAAGGCAGACGCTTAATGGCTGAGCCACCCAGGCACCCCTGTTACAAAATCTTTTTATTTCCTTAGATAACAACCTTGAAAACACATTATTTTTTTTGCTCTCTATCTTCCTCATTCACCTAAGTATACCTGAAGATCAAGAATAGTAAAAGTTCTAGGATTAAGGCAGGAGAGGGCAGGGCACCCAATGTGGGGGCATTGGGAGAGTCCAAAGCAACAAAAGGCCTGAAACCTCAGCAGCAGCAGGATTTCAGCACTATACTGCTTCATCCTGATAGGCAAATGCCCATCCTCTATCAATATGAAAAATGAATGGAAGTAAGATCTTAATTTCTTGTTGATCTTCTATATTGACTGACAACCACAGATAGATGCCTACTAGCCTCTTAGTATTGGCAGACTCTAGGTCCCAACTATAGGTACTCACTAAGAGCTTTCACTTATGACCTATTTTTGGAAATCCAATCAAAAAAACTAATTTACTTTAAAAGATATCAAAAATATTGACATATTAATTTAAATTTGATTCCCTAAAATTAAGAACTTTTCAAGAGTGGGAATTTGGGGTGTTTTGGCAGGTTTTTGTGAGAAATAGACCTGAGGATTTTAGTGACCCTCAATAATATCATAAAATCAGTCCTTCAACAATGCTAGGTTCTGTCTTATAAGTAATTTTTTTTTTTAAGATTTTATTTATTTATTTGAGAGAGAGAGACACAGTGAGAGCAGGAACACAAGCAGGGGGAGTGGGAGAGGGAGAAGCAGGCTTCCCGCTGAGCAGGGAGCCCAATGCGGGGCTCGATCCCAGGACCCTGGGATCATGACCCGAGCCGAAGGCAGACGCCCAACGACTGAGCCACCCAGGCGTCCCTTATAAGTAATGTTTATTTTCATTTCCTAATTTATACTGTTTTAATTTTAAAATTGCATTTTATCAGTATAATTGAGATAAAGGATACATAAGACAAAAGATCCTAAGCTAATCTAAACTGAATGTAGAGTTAAGTTTAGAGTATAGCTTTACCTGGAGAAGCGTTTTATGGGATAAATGTATACATATTTGAATTCTGATTCTGAAGAAGTGTTGAAATGCCCTAAAATATTTCAATACCATAATTATAAACAAAAATAAAAGAGCTATAATTAAATTTATTATTTATATATTGAAATATTTCAATTTTAGAAATAGTAGCATTCAGTTATAGTTAAGAGAATGATTTCAAACTCCCACATTTGATTCCTAGGAAACATTTTAAACACTTCAACAATCATTTTATTTTCAGTGTTTTAAAAGTGCTAAGAATTTTTCTCAACATTAAAAGAATATTATCAAATTGAATGTTAGCACCTGTAAACTTTAAACAGTGAAATTTCAAGTAAAAAAGCAAAGTAATTATATAATTTGTCCCAGATATATGAGTAAAATGCAATTATGAATTTTGTATTTCATAGTATAATATGATGTTCTTCATTTTCCTTTCCAAAAATAGATTTTCTAGTGGCTAAGCTTTATCCAGCAACCTGCTGTTATATTTCCCAAACCATCTTCTTTAATATGTTATAATCCAGTTTGCACATAACATTTCAAACACAAAATGGAAACCCTGCAAGACCAAAGTTTACAGTGACAAAAATAATAGATCAAACCTAGCATTCCTATAACTTTCAACCCAATAGAGACAGCACTAAAATTGACATGTATCAAACAATTATGCTGAAAATAATGCTGACAATAAACATTTGAATTTCTAAACAGAGTTTTAGGATTGATCAGTAACACATTCCTAAAATGAAACAAGCTTTTCCATGTTTCCCAAAAGGACATTTTTAGAACACTGTAATTTTTTTAATAGCTGATGTCATTTAGCAACTATACAACTCAAAGGTTCATCTCTCATTCTTCAGTAATGTTACAATTACAATCCTAGACATTCTAGTTGTACTAGAACAATAATAGCCTGCAAGCAAAGTTAGAGTTGGTTGGTTGAAGCCATTTAGAAAGTATGGGATCTATTATTCACAGAAACGGTAATTACTTCTTGGGAAAGAAAATTTCCTTCTTTTTTTTTTTTTTTTTGTTCTTCTGCATATTTGACCCTACTCATGACGATATATGCAGGCAATTTTCTAATCATTGCCTCCTTCTCAGCTCTGGAATTGACACTACCTGTGGTCAGATTAAGAATATCTGATGATCAATGGCTGTTTTCAAACTTTTATTATACAGTAATTCTAATGCTGGTTAAAACTTTCTAAGCAATATGACATACATAAAAGTGCTGCCCTTTAACAGTAGGAATGTCAAAAGAACCCTATTTCTTGTTTTCCTGTCTTAATCATAACTTTTCTGAAATCATTCCTAAAGGTAGATTCCATCTACTTTGACCATATAAATGCCTGGCTTGGAGTGATGTGGTTAATCTCATAAATTAAACTCAAAATGATGGTTTCTTACCATTATTTCATCTGTCTAATTTCCTGAAAGAACAAACAAAAGTGATGGGCAGATGGGGCAAATGGGTGGCTCAGTCAGTTAATCACCCCACTCTTGATTTTGGCTCAGCTCATGATCTCAGCGTCATAGAATCCAGCCCCACATTGGGGCTCTATGCTCAGCAGGGAGTCTGCTTGAGATTCTCTCACTCCCTCTCACTCTGTCCCTCCTCCCACTCACTTTCTCTGTAAAATAAATAAATAAATCTTTAAATAGTGGTGAGCAGAAATACATTTTTTTCAGAAATACATTCAAAGTAAAGTTTATCCAAACAGAATGAAGCATACACTTACATATGCACACATGCACACACATACATACATATCTGATTTGCACTTTATACACAGATTTCAAATGCTGGAATTCTTTTGAAGGAAATTAGGTCCATTTTTTTTTCTTATTTGAGGAACTCAGAATGTATATGTTTAAAAACATCTAAAAGTTTAGAATTTGGTGGCAGAGTGACATAATGGAAAAAGTACTGACTGGGAGCCAGAAAACCTTGTAAACCTGCACAAATCAGTCTCCCTCTGCCTTGGTTTCTCATCTTAAATTAACTACATTATCATGGTTTCAAAAGTGTCTTTGTAAATCTATTATCTACAATTTGGTAGCTTTTATTATTTATTTATTTGTTTTTTTGTTTATGCTTTTTCTCAGTCACTATTATTTAAAAAATACTTAAGATACTGGATTTTAAGTAATATATTGGTATTATTTTAAAACATATGCAGATTATAAAAAACTATGTATCTGGAAAGTGTAGTATTCAAGAGGGGAAGCAAGATTAGCTATTTTATTTCAGACCTCAAATGTTTCTATTCTTCATACCTGAGTCATTTTTTGCACAGTCAAAAAGAGAGGTAGATGCTATTAAAGTGTGCTGATGTTTATTTTGAAAGCCTAATGGATTGCCTTCACAAAAGTGCCTCTTACTTCCCCAAACCCTACATGTACTCCAGTGGCAATGGGCAACTTTCTTTTCCTAACTGGTTTGATTTTCCACATCTTCCTTTGCTTACTGTTATTGCTTCAAATAAAGTCTCACCCTGAAGCATGATATATAAACATGGGGAAAAAACAGAATAAATATGAATAAAGTTAGGCTAAGAGTAGGAAAAAGGGAAGAAAACCCTCTCTTTTCCTTCATAGAAGCAATTAAGATAGCTCAAAACAAACAAACAAAAATCAAACAAATAAACAAAAAACCCCTCAGTACTCTGTGGTAATCTTTGTAGTTTGAAAACACTGAAGTTTTCCTGAAGGTAATAAGATGTAAACAAAAGTGTTTTGACAGGTCTGTTACAATACTTTTCATATAGTCATGACTTCATAGCAATATGGTAGGTACTGTGACTAATTTCAGAGGTCCAAACTTTCAGGGACAGCTAGGACTGTTGCCCTCTTACATATGTGTGATACATAATATGATAGCAGAAAAGAAACAAGACAAAATCTTGCAGATTCTACATTGGTTATTAAAGGTCTCATATTCCTTTCCAGCCTGCTTTCTCTTGAGAGGAGGCAATTATAAACAAGTAGGTGTGCATAGCTTTCTATTTTTGCTTTACAAAGGGCGAAAATCTCAAATTTACATTTATTTATTAATTGTAAGTCAGGAAATATTCTCCAAGTGGCATGTAGCTGTGTTGCTTTGAATTTCTAAAGAAAGTGTTTGATATCAGGTATCAGGTGACATTCTGATATAAATCTATAGTAAATTAGGTTTCACAACTTGTGATATGCCCCAATTTAGACAGTGAGGCCTTCCTCTACATCTAATTCATTCAATGTTAGTATTTCCCGAGATGATATTCATAAAGTATAGCATTAAAATATCACAATCAATGCAATAAAAATTTAACACAAAAGTAGATATTTTGACTAAAAGAAAAAAATAACTAAGTGAAGTAAACATGTTGGAAATTCTAACTCTGGGTCATATACTTAGAAGGTCACTCTTTGAATACAAAAAAAAAATTGTTTCTTTAAAATCCCATATTTAGCTATGCTTTGTTCTTTTATACATTAAACTATCATTGATGAAGGTTAATGATTAAAAATACTATACCCATTCTTCACCAGCGTTAATTGTGTCTTTGTACTTGTTATGAAGACAAGTTTGCTGAGCAAATTTGAGAAAATATAAAGGGAAAATTTTAATTAGTGAAGAGAATTAACTGATTTTCTGAGAATTTAGAATCTTAATTATTTATAACAAAATTCTATTGATAATTACAAATGGCCTTTAGTCTTCATTCAAGAAAAAGTGACAATCCTTATTTGATGATAGTTTTGTTATTAGCATTATTCTCTACATTTCAATATGTTAAAAAAACATTTATCTTAAATTATTCTGAAATCCAACCTCATTGATTTAAAATGTCATTAACTTTGTTTAAACAAAATTTTCTATAATTCCCAGTGCAATAACCTGATTATGTTTGCTATGTAATAAAATGAAAAATTGAGTCTTTCTGAAACTATGTAAAATATAATTTAATAAAGCACCAAAAATTGTTAAAAGATAGTCATACCAATTATCAATCATTTTTTAAAAAATTCTTAGGTTGCTACATGCTAGATATTGTAAAAGGTCAAGATAAATTTTAATGTTTTGCTCTAAGACTTTGGAGATTAGTCGAAGTACAGCTGCTTTTTGACTCATGGTCTTTTATCATATTATATCAAATTATTAAAATTATTTCAGAGCTTCATATATTGAGCATTAAAAACAATACTACCTAATATTTACTGAGAATTACTATGTCCTAAGGACTATTTGAAGTACCATTTTAGATATTTTTATCATTCGATTCCCACAATGACCCAGTGAGGTAAGTACTATTATTAGCTCTATTTTATAGATGAGAAAACAAAGGAACAGAGGAGTTAAGTAACTTGCCTCCTGTGATGGTTAATTATATGTAAACTTGACTGGGCCACAGGCATGCCCAGATATTTGATCATATGCATAGTCTGGGTGTTCTGTGAGAGCAATTTCGGAGCAGATTAACATTTAAATCACTAGATTTAGTAAAGCAGATTAA
This sequence comes from Halichoerus grypus, assembly GCF_964656455.1. Classification (NCBI taxonomy): domain Eukaryota; kingdom Metazoa; phylum Chordata; class Mammalia; order Carnivora; family Phocidae; genus Halichoerus; species Halichoerus grypus. Next base: position 55,211,313 of record NC_135727.1, on the reverse strand, counting down.
TCTCCATCATGTTGATGGGCTTTATTCAATCAGTTGAAGGCTTGGAAAAAAAAAAAAACTGGCTCTCCCATGGGATAGAGAAAATTTTTCTGCTAATGACTTTCAACTGAAGCATAAGCTCTTTATGCTACAACAACTTTTAGACTTTGGACTTGAACTAAGATATCAAATTTGCAGAGTCTGGAATTGCCAACCTCCACAATTTTTGTATATTATTAATATGCCCTCTGCAATACTGCAGAATATTATGAAATACATCTTCATTTGAAAGGCTGTCAAGGGGCGCCTGAGTGGCTCAGTCCTTAAGTGTCTGCCTTCAGCTCAGGTCATGATCCCAGGGGGAGGCCTGCTTCTCCCTCTCCCACTCCCCCTGCTTGTGTTCCCTCTCTCGCTGTGTCTCTCTCTGTCAAATAAATAAAATCTTAGAAAAAAAAGAAAAGAAAGGCTGTCAAGTCCTTGTAAGTAGTAATTGTATACTCCCAAACCCATCCCTACCCCAAATAAAATGTTCTCCATGGTAAAAAAAAAAAAAAAAAAAGTTTTAATACCTGCTTGACATGTTTTGAAAACCCATTTTATGCTGCTCCTGACAAAACACCCCCCAAAATCCTTATTAACAAATAGTGCTCATAACTGGAAATACTCAATTTGCCCAAACCAAGTGAAATAATTAAAACTAATATGTTCTTTTATTATAACACTATTTTTTTAAGTTTTGATTAAAAACTTCAGTTAGTTGACGTACAGTGTAATATTGCAGGTGTATAATAGAGTGATTGAACACTTCCATACAATACATGGTGCTCATCATAAGTGCACTCCTTAATCCACATCATCTTTTTAACTGATGCCTCCAACAACCTCCTTTCTGGTAACCATCAGTTTGTTCTCTATAGTTAAGAGTTTGTTTCTTGGTTTCACTTTCTTTCTTTGCTCATTTGTTTTGTTTCTTAAATTCCACATATTTGTGAAATCATAGGGCATTTATTTTTCTCTGACTGACTTTTTCACTTAGTGTAATACTCTCTAGTCCCATCCATATCATTGCTAATGGCAAGATATGATTTCAGGTCTCATATTTAGGTCTTTAATCCATTTTGAATTTATTTTTGTGTACATTGTAAAGAAAGTGGTAGAGTTTCATTTTTTTCTTTTTTTTTTTAAAAGATTTTATTTATTTGACAGAGAGAGACACAGCGAGAGAGGGAACACAAGCAGGGGGAGTGGGAGAGGGAGAAGCAGGCTTCCCGCAGAGCAGGGAGCCCGATGCGGGGCTCGATCCCAGGACCCTGGGATCATGACCTGAGCCGAAGGCAGACGCTTAACCAACTGAGCCACCCAGGTGCCCCTCATTTTTTTTTCTTTTTGAATCTTTTTAAAATTTATTTTATTGCACGTTGCTGTCCAGTTTTCCCAACATCATTTGTTGAAAAGACTGTCTTTTTCTGTTGGATATTCTTTCTTGCTCTGTTAAAGATTTATTGACCATTTCTTTGCAGGTTCATTTCTGAGTTTTTTATTTTCCTATATTGAACTATGTGTCTTTTTTTGTGCCAGTACCATGCTGTTTTGATTACTACCGTTTTGTAATATAACTTGATGCCTCAAGCTTTGCTTTTCTTTTTCAGGATTACTATGGCTATCAAGGTCTTTTGTGGTTTCATATACATTTTAGGATTATTTGTTCTAGTTCTGTGAAAAATACTCAGCATTTTGATAAGGATTACATTAAATCTGTAGATTGCTTTAGGTAGTATAGACATTCTAACAATATTTTTTCCAGTCCATGAGATTGGTATGTCTTTCCATTTCTTTGTGTCTTCTAAAATCAGTATTTTATAGTTTTCAGAGTACTGGTCTTTTACCTCTTTGGTTAACTTTATTTCTATGTATCTAATTATTTTTGGTGCAATTTTAAGTGGGATTGTTTTCTTAATTTATTTTTCTCTGCTTCCTTATTGGTGTATAGATATGCAACAGATTTCTGTATATTGATTTTTTTATCCTTTAACTTTACTGAATTCATTTGTCAGTTCTAGAATTTTTTTTGATGGAGTCTTTTGGGTTTCCTATATATAGTATCATGTCATCTGTAAATAGTGAAAGTTTTATTCTTCCTTACCAGTTTGGAAGACTTTTATTTCTTTGTGTTCTCTGATTTCTGTGGCTAGTACTTCCAGTGCTATGTTGACTAAAAGTGGTGAGAATGTACATCCTTGTATTGTTCCTGACCTTAGGGGAAATGATCTCAATTTTTCCCCATTGAGGATGATGTTTGCTGTTAGTTTTTCATATATGGTCTTTATTTTGTTGAGTTGTGTTTCCTCTAAACCTACTTTGTTTGGGGCTTTTATCATGAATGGATGTTTACTTTGTCATATGCTTTTTCAGAGTCTATTGAAATGATCATATGGTTTTTATCCTTTCTCTTACCGATGTGATGTATCATGTTGATTAATTTGTGAATATTGGACCACTGTTCCAACACAGGAACAAATCCCACTTGATCATGGTGAATGTGTTTTCTTTTTTTTTTTTTTTGTATATATTGTCTGCTTTTATTTTCTAATAAATACTTTAATTAATTAATTTTTATTTATTTATTTGAGAGAGAGAGAGTGAGCGAGAAAGAGCCTAAGCCAGGGGGAGATGCACAGGGAGAGGGAGAAGCAGACTCCCCGCTGAGCAGGGAGCCTGATGCAGGGCACAATCCCAAGACCCTGGGATCATGACCTAAGCCAAAGGCACATGCTTAATTGACTGAGCCACCCCGGGGTTCCTGTATTTTTATTTATTTATTTATTTATTTATTTATTTATTTATTTTAATTTTATTATGTTATGTTAGTCACCATACATTACATCATTAGTTTTTGATGTAGTGATCCACGATCCATTGTTTTCGTATAACAGCCAGTGGTCCATGCAGTACGTGCCCTCCTTAATACCCATCACTGGGCTAACCAATCCCCCCTCCCCCCTCCCCTCTAAAACCCTGTTTGTTTCTCAGGCCCATAGTCTCTCATGGTTCATCTCTCCCTCCAATTCCCACCCCCCATTTCTCCCTTCCTTCTCCTAATGTCCTCCATGTTATTCCTTATGTTCCACAAATAAGTGAAACCATATGATAATTGACTTTCTCTGCTTGACTTATTTCACTTAGCATAATCTCCTCCAGTCCCATCCATGTTGATGTAAAAGTTGGGTATTCATCTTTTCTGATGGCTGAGTAATATTCCATTATATATATGGACCACATCTTCTTTATCCATTCATCTGTTGAAGGGCATCTCGGCTGTAAATTCTAGTTACATAACATACGGCGTAATATTAGTTTCAGGTGTACAATATAACAATTCAACACTTCCTTACAACACCTTGTGCTCATGACAAGTGCATTCCTCAATCCCCATCACCTATTTAACCCATTCCCCCAACCATATTCCTTCCGGTAAATGATTTTTTAAAGTATTGTTGGATTTGGTTTGCTAGTATTTTTTGAGGATTTGTGCATATATGTTCATCAAGGATATTGGCCTGTAGTTCTCTTTTTTAGTGGAGTCTTTATCTGGTTTTACTATCAGGGTAATGCTGCTCTCATTAAATGAATTTAGAGGTTTTTCTTCCTCTTCCATTTTTTGGAATAGTTTGAGGAGACTAGGTATTCACTCTTCTTTAAATGGTAGAGTTCTCCTCTGAAGCCATTTGTTCCTGGGCTTTTGTTTGTTGGGAGTTTTTTTATTATACATTCAGTTTTTTGCTGGTTATTCATCTGTTCAAATTGTCTATTTCTTCCTGTTTCAGTTGTGGTAGTTTATATGTTTTTAAGAATTTATCCATTTCTTTTAGATTGTCCAATTTGTTGGCATAGAGTGTTTCATAATATTCTCTTATAATGGTTTGTATTTCTGTGGTGGTGTTGTCATTTCTATTTCATTTGTGGTTTATTTATTTGAGAGTTTCTTCTTTGATTTCCTGGTTAATCCATTCATTGTTTAGTAGCATATTATTTAACCTCCATGTATTTGTGGCTTTTCCAGATTTTCTTCTTGTGTTTGACTTCTAGTTTCATAATGTCATCAGAAGAAATGCATGATATGATTTTGATCTGCTTGAATTTGCTGAGGCTTGTTTTGTGGACTAATATGTGATCTATTCTAGAGAATGTTGCATGTGCACTTGAAAAGAATGTATATTCTGCTTTTTTAGAATGGAATGTTCTGAATATATCTGTTAAATCCATCTATTCTAGTATGTCATTCAAAGCCACTGTTTCCTTGTTGATTTTCTGTTTAGATGGTCTGCTCATTGATTTAAGTGGGGTGTTATAATCCCCTACTATTATTGTGTTTTTATGAATTAGTTCCTCTATGTTTGTTATTATTTATGTATTTGGGTGCTCTTATGTTGGGTGCATAAATACTTACAATTGTTATATCTTCTTGTTGGATTGTCCTCTTTATTATTATATAGAGTCTTTCTTCATCTCTTATTACAGACTTTGTTTTAAAATCTAAAAAATTATCTACTATTTTGGATATAAATATTGCTACTCTTGCTTTCCTTTGACATCCATTTGCATGATAGATATTTCTCCATCTACTCACTTTCAATCTACATTTGTCTTTGATCTAAAATGAGTCTCTTCTAGGCACTCGATGGGTTCTTTTACAATCCATTCTGTCACAGTATGCCCTTTGATTGGAGCATTTAGTCCATTTTCATTCAAAGTAATTATTGGTAGATATGTATTTATTTTCATTTTATTATTTGTTTTGTGGTTATTTCTGAAGATTTTCTCTGATCCTTTCTTGTCTTTCATAATTTGCTGGTTTTCTTTAGTGGTATATTTGGATTTCTTTCTCTTTATTTCTTGTACATTTATTAGTGCTCTTTTATGTATTGTTACCATTAGGTTTGTATATGACCTCTTCTAAATATGGTAGTCTATATTAACTTGATGGTTGCTTCAGTTTGAACCCATTCTTTTCTCCTCTCCTCCCCACATTTTAGGTGTGTGTTGTTATAATTCATATCCCTTTTTGTGTATGAGTTCACTGACTGACTTTTTTACAGAAATATTCATTTTTAATGCTCTTGTGTTTTCTACCTTTATACTGTCACTTTTCCTCTGATAGGATCTCCTCAGTATTTTTTGCAGGGCTGGCTTAGTGGTCATGAACTTCTTTAGTTTTCATTTGTCTGGGAAACTCTTTATCTCTCCTTGTATTCTGAATCTTAGTCTTGCTGGGTAGAATATTCTTGGCTGCAGATTTTTCCCATTCAGCCCTTTGAATATTTCAGGCCACTCCCTTCTGGCTTGGAATGTTTCTGCTAAGAAATCCTCTGCTAGCCTTATGGGTTTTTCATTGTAAGTTACTGTCTTCTTTTGTCTTGCTGCTTTAATTTTTTTTCTTTATCACTATATTTTGCCAATTTAATTTCAATATGTCTTTGTGTAAATCTACTTTTATTGATTTTGATGGAAGTTCTCTGTGTCTCCTGGATCTGGATATATGTTTCCATACCCAGATTAAGGGTGTTTTCAGCTATTATTTCTTCAAATAAATGTTCTGTGCCTTTTTCTCTCTCTTCTTCTTCTGGGACTCCTATAATATGTATGTTATTACACGTGATGGAGTCACTGAGCTCCTTAAATCTATCTCATTTTGTATAAGTCTTTTTTTCTCTGTTTTGTTTGGCTTGAATACTTTCCATTACTCTGTCTTCTAGGTCATTAATTTGTTCCTCTGTTTCTTCCAGCCTCTGTTCATTCCATCAGGCATGTTCCTCATTTCATTTATTGAATGCTTTATCTCTGCTATGTTATCCCTTTCTTGAATGTAGCATGTTTTAATTAGGTGTGTTCTGGTCTGTTTGTGAAATGAGACCTGTCACCAATGCCATCAGAGTGGAGGATCTGCAAAACTCCTTAGTGTGAGCAGGAGTTTGAGCCAGTCTTCTGGGGGACTGGGCCCACCAAGCTGGGACTGAGGCATGTGTGACTGGAAATGGTGGTTCCACAGGAGTGTGAGGGTGAAGCTTGGTGTAAGCAAGGTAGGTAGAGAGTGTTGGGGCTACACTGGTTCCTGTAGGTGGCCATGTTCTTATACTGAGGGATGGGGAAGTGAAATGGTGCCTGTCAGTTCCTTTGTTCCCAGAGGGGTTTCTCTGTGAATGCAGTCTAGCAGATACATTCTAAGATGAGCAAATAACCTCCCCCTGGCACATTTCAGATTGCTGTTTCCACCTGTTTGCCTGACTTCTCTCCAAAAGCAGCCCCAATGTCCTCTGGCTCTTCCCAGGTCAAGTTTCCTGATCTTTGGAATTCCAGGCTTTAAGCCCCACTGGTTGCAAGAACTCATGAAATTCAGGCTCTCTCACTTTCCAAGCCAATTTCTATAGGGGTTCATTTTGCCTATGCACTCCCCTGTGTGCTAGTCTTCCTCTCACCCTTCCCCAAGAGCATTGCTCCCTTCCCACTGTAGTGGCCACTATCAATTTCTCTCCTAAACCACACCTCCACACGTTCTACCTTTTTTGACATGGCCTCTTTACTACCTTTAGTTGTAAAGTTTGTTCTTCTAATCTTCAGATCAATTTCTGAAGTATTTTGGATAATTTCATAGTTATCTAGTTGTATTTATGGGATGAATTGAACCTAGGGTCCTCTTAATCTGTCACCATCCTCCAACTTTCTACCTCAGAGGAACTGAATCTTAAAGATACATTTTCATCATTTGTTCTGGGCTTTCTAGATTTCGTTCTTTAATCTAATTAGATTTGAAGTCACTATTAACTCTCTTTCCAGTACTAAAAAAAGGAGTGATAGTCCATGGTGTGATGTGGCAATAGAAATATTCAAATTATCACCATTGCATACTTGTAACTAATACTTGTAAAAAGCAAGCTTCTGTGTAAACGTGCATTTGATACTTTAGAACATTTTTTTCAAACTAATGAGTGTAATGAGATTGGCTAATTTCTTCTAATTGCTCTAGACAAAGAGGGGAAAGAAAGGGATATACTCAGGGATTCAAATTCCCAGGTCAAGTGCTGAATAAAAGATTTGAAAGTTTCCATGTCTGCCGTAAAATAAACCTTTATATCCTATAGATGCTGAGATAAGATTGCTGAAAACCAATCCCAGAGGCTATGAGAGGCTGAATTGCAGGTTGAATTTCTAATCTCAAATGTTGTTAAGGTGAGTACATTGATTGAGCAGGAATGGAATCCTGAAAATTGAAATGAAGACATATGGGTAATTCCTAATGAAACTGGGAATATTGAACCCATAAATTCTGAGGTTTTTTTGACCTGTAGAAGGGGCCATTCCAGCTCCATCTGAGGGGGTTAACATGCTTTGCCTGAGGAAACTAATGGCATCCCCTTAAGTGGTTGCCTTATAAGACAATTCTCATTATTCTCAGAGCTGACCCATCATCAACCCCTATTTGCTCCTAGACCTATAACTAGAGTCAAGTTCCAGCCCATCTAAAAAGTTATGGTACAAAATGTAACTCATGAAGAGATATGCTAAAATTAAAAAAAAATTACTTGATTTTTCCAATTTATACGTATAGAAATCTGGGGAATATGTGTGGGAGTGGATATTAAGGGTGTGAAATAATGGCTGAAGAAACACAAATTTGTATCAAACTGAGTTTATCATTACTGATCCACTAAACCTGGATTTAATGTTGTACCTCATGGGGTTAGAAAGTTCTCTAAAATTGTTGTTGATTCACTGAAACATGGACCAAAATGTGGCTTAAACTAAATGAAGGTGAAATACAGGCCTGCTTTGATGTACTGTAGAGAAAGGGATTCAAAGACTTCCAAAGAATGTTAGAGTAGATTTATCACTTAAGATCTGCTCACACATCATAGAAGAATCCAAAGAATGTATCTTTCACCACGATTGGGAGAAATAAAGTTGTGAAAGGAGCCCCAGCATTCTTGAAGAGTACTATGGTTGCTCTTTTGAGGTTAGAAATTACAGAAAGAGCTGCTACCAGTGAATTGTAAAACCTAAACCCAATGAGGATATTTAGATCTCAAGATAGCAAGGGACAAGATTGCCCTTAATTGTTCAAGGCAAGGTGGATGTGGTTACTGTAATGAGCAGTAGAGATAAAACAGTTATCAGAATAGTTTAACCCACAGAGACCTACAATGGTGGCTAGTTGATTCCCATTAAATAGATGGGAAGTGTCATAAATTTTCATTTGATTTGTATAAGCAGAAGGGTTCTTGGTCATGTTAACAGAATTTTAAATTTCATCATAAAAATAAATAGTCATGACTCTTCAATCAATTCTCAGACTTTGTTTAGTTTAGAAATCCAGAACCCCACTGAATAAAGGGGACACTAAATCTTCTTGAGGAAAGAGCCGATTGCACTTCCCCTCAAATTAATATTATTAGTTGAAAAAGTAACAGACTTCTACAAAAAGACCTATCATCTTTCATCAGGGAATGTGTACTGAGAAAAATAAAATAATCATATATTTCAGGAATTACTGGCACTGGTTCTAAACACTAATTTCAAGAGAGCAAAAACACCACTGTGGTCCACCCATGTCCACAAGCTTATTAAGATCAGGTCATCAATGGAGTGTTAGTTCAGGTCCATCTCACAGTGGGTCCAGTGGATCTATAAAACTACCCTGGGGTTACTTCATTAGCCCTGGAATGCATAATTGGAATAGACATACTGAAAATGGTAAAATTTCCATAATTATTCTGTGTCTTGTGAAGTGAATGTTACTATAATAAGAAAAGCCAAATGAAAGCAACTAGGACTGCCATATTCTATGTGGTAACATAGTAAACTAAAAGCAATACCAAATTCATGGAGAGATGACAAAGCTTACTACCACCATCAAGGACAGGAAGTTTGCATGTGTGCCAACTCCCATGGCATCCTTCATTCAACTTTCCTATTTAACTCGTGCAGAAAATAGATGGACCTCTGAGAATGATAGTGGATTATCAATAGCTTACTCATGGTGTGACTTCAGTTCTAGTTGCTGTACTGGATGTGGTTTCATTGAGAAGATTAACATATTCCTTGGTACGTGATATATATCTCTTGATTCATAAAACGTTTTTTTTCTCCATACCTATTAATAATGAACACCAGAACAAGTTTACTTTTAACTATCAAGATCAACAATACATCTTCACTAGGGTATATCAACTCTCTAGTCTTTTGTTATAATTTAGTATGTGGGAAACTTGACAACCTTTTTTTTACACCAGACATCACACAGGTCCATTATATTGATTACATTATGCTGATGAGACCTGGTGAGCAAGAAATAGCAATTACTCCAGACTTATTGGTAAGACATTTGCATATCAGAAAGTGGGTATTAAATATAACAAAAATGTAAGAATCTTCTCAGTGTATTTCCTAGGGTCAAGTTGTATTTATAATGTTGGCATATCCATTATAAGTTGAAGGATAGGTTATATCTGGCCCTTTTTGAATTAAAAAAAAAATTGTGAAGGCTAATGTGCTTCTTGGAGTTTTTAGGGCAACATATTCCTCATTTGGGTAATCTACTCTGTTCCAGTTGTGGAAGACCTGATAAGTTGCTAGTTTTGAGTCAGGCCTAGAAGAGCAGCTCTGTAAAAAGGCCAGGCTGTCACACAAGTTTTTCTGTGACTTGGGATATATAATCCAGCAGATCTAGTGGTGCTTGAAGTATCAGTAGACACATGCCATTTAGAGCTTTTGGAGGGCCCTTACAGATGAATCACAGTATAGTTCCTTAGGATTTTGGAGTAAAACCTTGCCATCCTCTGTGAATAACTATTCTTCTTTTGAGAAACAGCTTTGGCTTGCAATTAGGCCTTAGTAGAGACTGAATGCTTAACCACAGACTGCTGAGTTTCTATACAACCTAAGCTACCATCATGAACTGGATGTTTTTTGACCCACCAAACCATAAATTTGGGAATACACAGCAACCTTCTATTATTAAATGCAAGTGGCATATATAAGATTGGGTTTGAGCAGACCTTGAAGGCACAAGAAATGTGCAAGTGGCCCAAATGCCCATGGTCCTCACTTTTACTGCATCACCTTCTCTCTCCCAGCCCATGCCTGTATTGTCATGGATAATCACTATGATCCATTGACAGAGAAAGAGAAAACAGCTTTGTTTACAGATAATTTTGTGCAATATGTACATGTCACATGAAAATGGAGAGCAATGGTGCTGCAGTCCCTATCTGTGACATCATTATTTATTTATTTTTTAAAATATTTATTTATTTGACAGAGAGAGAGAAAGCATGAGAAGGGGGAAGGGGCAGAGGGAAAGGAAGAAGGAGACTCCCCACTGAGCATGCAGCCTGACTTGGGGTTTTATCCCAGGACCCTGAAATCATGACCTGAGTTGAAGGCAGACACTTAACCGACAGAGTCACCCAGGTGCCCCTCTGTGACATCTTTAAAAGATAGTGGTTAAGGAACATTCTCAGAGTGAGCAGAACTTTGAGCAATGCACTTGGTTATTCACTTTATTTTGAAAAATTAAAATGGTCAGATGTGTGATTACATACTGACTCACGGACTGTGGCAAACAGTTTGGCTGGATGGTCAGGAATGTGGCAGGAACATGGTTGGAAAACTGGTCACAAGGAGAGCTGAGGAGGAGGTATGTGTATAGACTTATGTGAATAGTAAAAAAGGTTAAGATATTTGTGTCCCATGTGAATGTTCACAGAAGCAATCTTAACAGAGAAGGATTTTAATAATCAAGAGGACAGGTTGACCCATTCTGTGGAAATCATCCATCTCTTTCTCCAGCCACCCCTGTCATTATCTAATGGGTTAATAAAGAAATATGTCATGGTGGCAAGAATGGAGAGTATGCATACCCTCAGTAATGTGGACCTCCAATCATCAAAGCTGGCTTGGCTACACTTACTACTGAAAGTCAAATCTATCAGAAGCAGAGACCAACATCGGGTCCTCAGTATAACACTATCTTCCAAAGTGATCATCCAGTTATCTGGTGACAGATTGATTACATTGGACTATTTCCATCATGGAAGAGGCAACATCTTGTTCTTACTGGAATAGACACTGTGTATACAAATTTTTCTTCCTTGTATGCAATCTGTCAAAACTATCATTTATGGACTTACAAAATATCTGATCCACAGTCATGGTACTATACAGAGGATTACCTCAGATCAAGGAACTCAGTATGTCAGTGGGCCCATACTCATGGAATTCATTGGTCTTACCATACTCCCTACTATCCCAAAGCAGCTTGCTTGATAAAATGGTGGAATAGCGTTTTGAAAATTCAGGTAGAGTGCCAGTTAGGTGGCAATACCTTGCAGACTGGGGCACTATTCTTTAGGAGGGTCTGTATTTAGTCCAGGAATCAAAGGGGTAAAAATGCAAGTGGCACCACTCAGTATTACTTGTAGAGATCCACTGGTAAAATTTTTACTTCTTATACTCATGATACTGTGCTCTTCTGGTCCAGAGGTGTTGGTTCCAAAGGGAGGAAAGCTTCCATAAGGGGACACATCAAAGATTCCTTTGAATTGGAAATTAATACTGCCATCCTGTCACTTTGGACTCCTCATATACAAAGAATGTAATTACCAAACTTGTTATGTGATTGACCTGAAGGGGAAATTGGACTTGTACTACATAACAGAAGTAATTAAAAGTATGTTTAGAATACGAAAGATACCATAGGGTGTTTCTTAGTATTACCATGACCTGTGATTAAAAACAATGGGAAACAATAACAACCCATCCAGGCAGGGCTACTAATTGCCCTGAACTTCAAAAAAGAAGATTTGGGTGACTCTGCCAGGTTAAAAACAAAACAAAACAAAACAAAACAAGCTACAATTGAGGTGAGGTGCTTACTGAAGGCAAATAAAGAGTGTCCTGTATAGTAGAAGGTAGTTAAAAATATCAGTTATGAGTATTTGAAAAGTTGTGGAAATAAGCACTGTGAATGTTCTTTCTTATTTTTTATAAATATGTTTGTGTGTGGTATGTATGTTTGTGTCTGTGTATAATCTTTGTTTTCTTCATCTCTCATCCCTTTATATAATATGAGTTATTATTTTTTAAAGATATATTTACTTTACATTATAGTGTTTAAGGAGATATTGTATATTAAGGAGAAGTGTGAATAGCATCCAAGGATGTTGCAACCTCTTCTGGGGAAAGTGCTAGTACATTTTTTATTGTATATAGGAAATTATTGTATCATGTTAGATAGGAGTATGAATTTGTTATCATGTTTATTTGGAGATTCAGTATTGGTTTAAGGAAATGTTTATGGGTTTCAATTTCACAAGATGTGGATTTATGATAGTTATATTATGTGTCAACTTGACTAGGTCACACTACCCAGATATTTGGTCAAATAGAATTCTAGGTATTTCTGTAAAGGTATTTTTTTAGATAATATTGACATTTAAATCAGTAGACATTGAGTAGAGCAGATAACACTCATAACATTGGTGGGCCTCATTCAATTAGTTGAAAAGCTTAAGAGCAAAGACTGAGCTTTCCCAAACAAGAAGGAATTCTTATCCTTAAGACTCAAGGAAGTTTTGGGACACCTGGATGGCTCAGTCAGTTAAGCAACTGCCTTTGGCTCAGGTCATGATCTCAGGCTCCTGGGATTGAACCCCACATTGGGCTCTCTGCTCAGTGGCAAATCTGCTTCTCCCTCTCCCTCAGCCTGCCGCTCCCCCTGTTTGTGCTCTCTCTCTTTCTCTCCCTCTGTCAAAGAAATAAATAAAATCGTTAAAAAAAAGACTCAAGGAAATCTTATCCTTAAGGCTGCAATACAGAAACTAACTGAGCATCTAGTTTGCTGCCCTGTTAAATTCAGATTCAGAACTACAACATCAGATCTCTCAGGAATTTTCAGCCTGCCATCTTGCTATAGGAATTCCATACTTGGAAGTTTAGCTGGGAGGATGGTGGAGTGGGAGGACAAGAAGCATACCTCATCCAGTAAATGCAACTAGGTAACACTCAAAGCAGCATAAATAACCCAGAAAACGGTCTGAAGACTGACAGAACAAACTCCACAAATAAAGGTAAAGAAGAGGCCACATCAAAGAAGTGAGGGGAAGGGTGGAGACATGGTTTGGGAGCAAAATGGATCTTGGCCATCTATCTGCTGTAGGGAGGGAGCCAGTGGTGCAGAGAAGGATGGAAGACAGACTTTCACAGGAGGAGCCCATGAATGGAGAGGATGAATTTCCATAACATTTGCCTTTGAAAGCAAGAGGAGCTGAATTTCCTGAGTTCTTACAACCAGCAAGACATAAAGCCTGGAATTTTAAAAATCTGCAGTCTCTACTCTGGGAAAGTATTAAGGGCATTAGGAAGCAGAGTCCCTGCCCTTAAAGAGAGAGCACAAACAGCCCTTACAGATACCACATAGAACTAGCAGTCTGAAAAATGTCAGGGGACAGATGTGAGGGAGAGTGATTTGTTCATCTCAAAGCATGGCCTGGAGAGACAGGTATCCTGGGAAGACACCTCTAAGAACAAAGGAAATGGCAGATGTTATTTCCCTTAACCACCCCCCAGCATAAAAAATGGCCACCTGTGGGAACCAGCACTGTGCAGATACTTTACCTAATTTGCTTGCACCAAGCTCTCTTGACTTCTACTTTGGCAGATCTGCCCTTCCCAGCTAGGTTTGCCTTAGTCCTGGCACAGAGGGGCCTTCTCCCCAGAAGACCAACCCAAATGCTTTCAACACCACGTCTCCTGACTCATGCATTGTATGGGACCTCAGTTCCAGGAACTGTGAGGGAAGGTCTCATTTCACACAGTGGCACACCTTATTACAATGCATCTCACCCTTGCTGGGGACCAAACCCTGCACAAATAGGCAAAGAGAGCCTCTGCAGACAACTGGATTGAATGAAAAAGAAGCCAAGACTCAATAGCAGAGCACACAAACACACATAGGAGATACTCCCTGAAGAACCAGGCCCTAGGGAAAAGGGGACACTGCACTTCAGGGCATGACAGGACCTCTTCTCCATACGGCTATTATTATTAAGAGCAAAAAAAAAAAAAAAGTAGCTGATGTTCCTAATAGAGAGAAATAGACAGAGTTGGACAAAATGAGGAAACAGAGAAATTATCTCCCAAATGAATGAAGAGGAAAAAAACACAGTAAGAAAATTAAATGAAATAAATATAAGAACTTTGTTTGATAGAGGATTAAAGTTATGATCATAAAGATACTCGCTGGACTTGAGAAAATAGGGGAGGACATCAGTGAGACCTTGAACTAAAAGATAAAAAAAAGAACTATTCAGAGATCAAGAACACAATAAATGAAATTAAAAATACACTTGATGGAATAAATAGCAGACTAGATGAAGCAGAGGAACAAATGAACAAATGAGCAACCTGGAAGACAAAGTAATGGAAAGTAACCAAACTGAGCAGAAGAGAGGAAAGAAAATTATGCAAATTGAGAATAGTCTTAGGGAATTCAGCATCTCCATTAAGCATAATAGCATTCACATTATAGGGATCTTAGAAGGAGAGAAAAGGGGGCACAAAATTTATTTGAAGAAATAATACCTGAAAGTTTCCCTAATTTGGGTAAGGAAACATATTTCAGGTCCAGTTGACACACAGATCCTCCCAAAAATTCAACCCAAGAAGGTGGACACCAAGACATATCCTAATTAAAATGGCAAAAAATAGAAATAAAGAAAAAAATAAAGCATTATGAGAAAAAAAGACAGTTACCTACAAGGGAAACAATGAGGCTATGAGAAGATTTTTTAACAGAAACTTTGAATGTCAGAAGAAAGTGGCATGATATATTCCAAGTGTGAAATGGAAAAATCTACAGATAAGAACATTTTATTCACCAAGGATATCATTCAGAATAGGAGAGATAAAGAGCTTCACAGAAGAACAAAAACTAATGGAGTTATGACCATTAAACCAGCCCTACAAGAAATATTAAAAGAGATTCTTTGAGTGGGAAGGAAAGACCGTAAATGAGAGTATGGAAACTAAAAAAACACAAAAATATAGAAGTAAGTGTTTCTGTAAAAATCAGTCAAGGGATTCATAAAATAAAATGATGTAAAATATCATTGGGTGTAGAGGACTAAAATGGATTTAAAATTAAATGACAATCAACTTAATATAGACTGCCATATGCAAGTGTTATATACAAACCTAAGAGTAACCATAAACCAAAAAATGGTAATAGATATGCAAAGAATAAAGAGAAAGGAATCCAAATATATCCAAAAGCCAACAAGCCATGAAAAAGAGCAAAATAATGATCAGAGAAAAACTATAAGTAACAAAATTTCAATAAATACATACCTACCAATAATTGCTTTTAATGTAAATTGAGTAAATGATCCAATCAAAAGACAGGATTAAGACTGGATTAAAAAAAAAAAAGACTTTTCTACATTCTGTCTAAAAAAGACTCATTAGTCCTAAAGACACCTGTAGATTGAAAGTGAGGGAAAGTAGAATCATTTATCATGTAAATGGATGTTGAAAGAAAGCTGGGTAGCAATACTTATATCAGAGAAATAGACTTTAAAACAAAGACTGTAACAAGGGAGGAAGGGCACTATAGCATAATAAAGGGGAAAGTAAAACAAGTAGATATATCAATTATAAATATTTATGCACCCAATACAGGAGCACACAAATACATAAAACAGTTAATAGCAAACATAAAGAAAATAATTGATAGTACAATAATAATAGTAAAGGACTTTAACACCCCATTTACACCAACGAACAGATCATCCAAACAGGAATTCAACAAGGAAACAATGGCTTTGAATGACACACTGTACTGTACCAGATGGATTTAACAGACATATAAAGAACATTCTAACCTAAAACAGAAGAGTACACATTATTTTCAAATGCACTTGGTACATTCTCCAAAATAAGCTGCATATTAGGGCACAAAACAAGTCTCAATAACTTAAAAAAAAACAAAAAACTGAAGTCATACCATATATCTTTTCTGGCCACAACACTATGAAACTAGAAATCAACCTCAAGAAAAAATATGGAAAAAAACATAAATACATGGAAGTGAAATAAGATGCTATTAAACAATGAATGGGTGAATCAGGAAATGAAAGAAGAAATAAAAATTACATGGAAACAAATTAAATAAAAACACTGCAGGAGCACCTATGTGCCTCAGTTGGTTAAGAGTTAAACCAACTCTTGGTTTCAGCTCAGGTCTTGATCTCAGGGTCATGATATTGAGCCCTGTGTCAGGCTCCATACTCAGCATAGAGTCTGCTTGGGATTCTTTCACTCTTCCTCTCCCTCTGCCCACCCCCCACTTGCACATGCTCTCTCACTTACATGCTCTCTTTCATAAACAAACAAACAAACAAAATCTTTAAAAAGCCCATAACATTTCAAAATCTTTGGAATGCAGGAAACATACCACTAAAAGGGAAGTTTAAGCACTAGAAGACTACCTCAAGAAGCATGAAAAGTCTCAAATAAACAAACTAACCTTAAACCTAATGGAGCTCAAAAAAAAAAACACAAAAAAACCCAAACTGAGCAAAAAGAGGGAAATAATAAATATTAGAGTATAAATAAATGATATAGAAACTAAAAAATAATAGAACAGATCAATGAAACCAGGAACTCATTGTTTGAAAAGGTCAACAAAATTGAAAAACCCTGAGCTAGACTCATCAAAAAAAAAAAAAAAAAAAAGGATACAGAAACCAAATAAATAAAATCACTAATGACAGAGGAGAAATAACAACCAAAAGTACAGAAATACAAACAGTTGCAACAGAATATTATGAAAACCAATATGCTAAAAATTGGACAATGTAGAGCAAATGAATAAATTCCTAGAATCATATAACCTACCCAAACTAAAGTAGGAAGAAATAGAAAATTAGAACAGACTGATTATGAGTAATTGAATCAGTAATAAAAAAACTCCCAAGAAATAAAAGTCCAGGACCATACTTATACACAGGTGAATTCTACCAAACATTTAAAGAGGAGTTAATACCTATTTTTATCAAACTATTCAAAAAAATTGAAGAGGGAGGAAAACTTGCAAATTCATTCTATGAGGCCACTTTCACCCTGATACCAAAACCAGATAAAGACACCACATTTAAAAAAAAAAAAAAAAGAAGAAGAAGAAGAACTACAGGCTATTATCTCTAATAAATATAGATGCAAAAGTCTTCAACAAAATACAAGCAAACTGAAGCCAACAATACACTATAAAAGACATTCCCACCATCAGGTAAGATTTATTCCTGAGATGCAATGGTGGATCAACATTCACAAAACAATCAACATGATATATTACATTAATAAAAGAAAGGATGAAAACCACATAATCATTTTAATAGATGCAGAAAAAGCATTTGACAAAGTACAACATCTATTCATGATAAAAACCTTCAACAAAGTAGGTCTAGATGGATCATCCCTAAACATAATAAAGGCCTTAAATGAAAAACCCACAGCCAGGAACAAGACAAGGATGTCCACTCTCACAACTTTTATTCAACATAGTACTGGAAGTCCTAACCACAGCAATTAGACAACAAAAAGAAATAAAGGGCATCCAGATTAGTAAGGAAGTAATATTGACAACTTTGCAGCAGACAGGGTAATTTATATAGAAAACTCTAAAGACTCCACCAAAATACTACAAGGACTGATGAGTGCATTCAACAAATTTGCAGGATACAAAATCAATGTACAGAAATTTGCTGCATTCCTATACATAAATAATGAAGAAGCAGAAAGTGAAATTAAGAAAATAATTTCATTTACAACTGCACCAAATACAATAAAATGTCTAGGAATAAAGTTAGTCAAATAGGTGAAAGACTTGTACTCTGAAAACTATGAAACACTAATGGAAGAAATTCATGACAATGCAAAGAAAGGGAAAGGCATCCCATGTTCATGGGTTGGGAGAACTAATTGTTAAAATGTCTATACTACCCAAAACAATAAGCACATTTAATGCAATCCCTACCAAAATACCAACAGCATTTTTCATGGAGCTAGAACAATCTTAAAATTGTTTAACAACCACAAAAGACCTCAATAGTTAAAGCAATATTGAAGATGGAAAACAAAACTTAAAGTATCAAAATTCTTGACTTCAAGTTGTATTACAAAGCTGTAGTAATTAAAAGTTTGGTACTGACATAAAGTAGACATATGGATCAATGGAATAGAACAGAAAACCCAGAAATAAACCCGCAGTTATATGGTCAATTAATGTTCTACAAAGAAGCAATGAATATAGAGTGGGAAAAAGACAGTCTATTCCACAAATGATAATGGGAAAACAGGACTGCTATATGCAAAATAATGAAACTGTAGAGAGGAAAATGGCAGCAAAGTAGGAGGACTTAGGCTCACCTTATTCTATGAACATAATTAGATAACTATCAAATCATCCTAAGTACTCCAGAAATTGACCTGAAAACTGACAGAATGAACTCCACAACTAAAGGGAGAGAAGTGACCACATCCAAGAAGTGGAGTGTGGACTGTGGAGACGTGATTTAAAGGAGAAACAGATTACATATGTTGCAGAGGGGAGGGATACATGGTCAAAGAGAAGGGTGAGAGAGAGAGGAGCACATAGGGGAACACACAAGGAGAACATTTCCCCAAGGACAATGGCTTGGAAAATGAGGACTGAATTTTATGAGTTCCTGCAACCAGCAGGGCTTAAAGTCAGAAGATTTGAAGGTCAGTGGGTTTGGCTGGGATAGACCCTGGAGGGCACTGTGTTGCTCCTAGAGAGAAAATAGGCAAACAACATGGAAATAGCAATCTGAAGAGCACCTTGGGAACACTGTGGGAACATTATTCAGTCTTCTCAGAGTACATCCCTGAGAGGCAGAGTTCACATAGATTCAGCTCCAGAGACAAAGGAGATGGCTGTTGCCATTTCCCTCTTCTTCCTTTCAGCATAAATACAGAATGACCTGTGGGAAGCAGTACAGTGCCCACACTGGCTGCTTAACTTGCTTATACCAAGTCCCACCCCTGCACTCTGGTGGGATGCCCTTTCTCAGTCATGCTTGCTTCAGTTCCAGTGTGGTGGGCCTCTCCTCCAGAAAACCAGCACAAGCTCCTACCCACAACACATCTCCTGAGCAGAGGGTTCTGCAGTGTTCCAGTTCTGGTGCAGGTGGTACCAGGACTCATTTCATAGGCAGACCAGTGTACACCTAGTTAATACTCACCACATACAGGCCAGAAACCAATCACTACCCAGAGAAGACAAGGATAGCCTCTGTAGACAACTGGTCTGAAAGATAGAGCAGCCAAAACACAATAGCAAAGCCAGGCAGCACACACAAGAGACACTCTCTGAAAAGGCATGCCCCAGGCAGTACATGACCTCTTCTTCATAAGGCCATTACTTTCAGGAACAGGAAACATAATTGGCTTTTCTAACACAGACAAGCTGGTGGAGACATAGACAAAATGCCAACATGGAGGAATTTATCCCAAATGAAAGAACAAAATAAGGCCACAGATGGAATTCTAAGTGAATCATACATAAGTAATATGCCTGATGGAGAATTTAAAACAACAGTCATAAAGACTGGGTTTGGGAAAGGAAAATAAGACATCAGGGAGACCCTTATCATAGAGACAAAAGACTAAAAAAAAAAAAAAAATCAAGCAGAAATGAAAGGTGCAATAAGGAGCTTGGAAACAGGCTTGATGCAATGAACAGCAGGCTGGAAGTAGCAGAGGGATGAAATAGTGAACTGGAAGACAAAATAATGGAAAGCAATGAGGCAGAACAAAAGAGAGAAAGAATTATGGAACATGAGAATAAACTTGGGGAACTCAGTGACTGCATCAAATGTAATAACATTTATATTATAGGAGTCCCAGAAGAAGAGAAAAAAATGGGCAGAAAATTATGTGAAGAAATAACAGCTGAAAACTTCCCTAAACTGGGGGAGGAAACAAATATCCAGAACCAGGAGGCACAGAGAAGTCCCATCAAAATCAACAAAAGGAAGCCAACATGAAGACATATTGTAATTAAATTTGTAAAATATAGTGATAAAGAAAAAAAATTTAAAAGCATCAAGACAAAAGACATCCTTAACTTACAATGGAGAATCCATAAGGCTAGCTGGAGATTTCTCAACAGAAACTTGGCAAGCTGGAGGGAGTGACATGACATATTCAAACTTCTGAGTGGGAAAAATCTGCAGCCAAGAACACTCTTTCCAGCAAGGCTCTCATTCAGAATAGAAGACAAACAAAAACTGAAGGAGTTTGTGACCACTAAACCAGCCATGTAAGAAATAATAAGGGGAACTCCTCAACTGAAAAGGAGAGGCCAAAAGTGACAAAGACTAGAAAGGATCAGAAAAAAATCTCCAGAAACTATGACAAACCAAGTAATAAAATGGCAATAAAAATATATCTATCAATATTCACTTTGAATGTATATAGACTAAATGATCTAATCAAAGGACATAGGGTGTCAGAATGGATTAAAAAAAATTACTTTCTATATGTTACCCACAAGAAACTCACTTTAGCCCTAAAGAGATGTGTAGATTGAAAGTGAGGAGGTGGAGAAATATTTCTCATGAAAATGTATGTCAAAACAAAACCAGACTAGCAATACTTATATCAGAGAAACTAGTCTTTAAAACAAGGACTGTTACAAGAGACAAATAAGGGTACTATACAATCATAAAGGGGACAATCCAGAAAGAAGATATAACAACTGTAAATAGTTATGCACCCCATATGGGAGTATCCTAATTTATAAAACTGTTAATAACAAAATAAAAGAACTCATTGATAATAATACAATAATAGTAGGGGACATTAACACCTGCTTACATCAATGAACAGATCACCTAAACAGAAAATAAACAAGGAAATAGTGGTTTGAATGACACACGGGACCTGATGTACATAACAGATATATACAGAACATTCCATAATATAACAGCAGAATACACATTTCTTTCAAATGTGCACGAGACTTTCTCCAGGATGGATCACATAATACGTCACAAACAGACTCAACAAATAAAAAATAATGAAGTCACACCATGAACCTTTGCTAACCACAGTGCTATGAAACTGGAAGTCAACCCCAAGAAAAAATTAGGAAGATCACAACTACATGGAGGTTAAACAACATGCTATGAATGAATGAATGGGTCAACCAGGACCTCAAAGGAGAAATTACACAATAAATAGAAACAAATGAAAGTGAAAATACAATTGTATAAAACCACTGTGATACGCCAAAAGCAGTCCTAAGATGGAAGTATATAACTATAGAGGCCTACGTATAGAAGCAAGAAAAATCTCAAACAAACTAACCTAACACTTAAAGGAACTAGAAAAATAAAATAAAATAAATGAAGCCTAAACACAGCAGAAAGAGGGAAATAATAAAGACTAGAGAAGAAATAATGAAAAATGATACAGAAAATTAAAAAGAATAGAACAGAACAATGAAAGCAGTAGTTGTTTCTTTAAAAAAATAATAAAATTCATAAACTTATAGCCAGATTCATCAAGCAGAAAAGAGAAATGATCCAAATAAGTAAAATCACAAATGAGAGAGGAGAAATAATAACCAACACCACAAAAATGCAATTATAAGAGAACACTATGAAAAAGCATATGCCAAAAAAGTGGACATCCTGGAAGAAATAGATAAATTTCTAGAAACATAAACTACCAAAACTGAAACAGGAAGAAATAGAAAACTTGAACAGACTGATAACCAGCAAAGAATTGAATCAATCAAAAAACATCCAAAAACCAAAAGTCCAGGGCCAGTTGGCTTCACAGGTGAATTCAACCAAACATTTAAAGAAGAGTTTATACCTATTCTTTTCAGAATATTCCAACAAATGGAAAAAGGAAAGGAAACTTCAATTTCATTCTCTGAGGCTAGCATTACCCTGATACCAAAACCACATAAAGACACCACAAAAAAAAAAAAAAAAAAGAGAGAGAGAGAGAGAGAACTACAGGCCAATATCCCTGATGAACATGGATGCAAATATTCTCCATAAAATACTAGCAAAATTAATCTTACAAGATGCTAAATAATTCACCAAGATCAAGTAGGATTTATCTCTGGGTTGCAAAGTTGGTTCAATATTCAAAAATCAATCAACTTGATACACCACATTAATAAAAGAAAAGATAAGAACCACATGATTATTTTAAATAGATGCAGAAAAAGCATGTGACAAAGTACAACATTCATTCATGAGAATAACCCTCAACAAAGTAGGTTTAGAGGGACTATATATCATCATAATAAAGGCCCTCTATGGAAAAACCCACAGCTAATATCATCCTCAATGGGAAAAAAAAAACAGAGCTTTTCCTCTATGTTCAGGAAAAAGGTAAGATTTCCACTCTCACCATGCAGGGTGAATGCAGGGTTCTGACACAGACTGGGGAGATAAGTGATTTGTTGCTATTCTGTGAGAGTTCACTGAATAGTGGGGACTGTGAAATTTCAGCTCTGGGGCTAGAGAGCTGGGCACTGCCATATTCATCCCACCCATCAGTGTTGAATGCCTTCAGGGAGCAAAACGGTGCTAAGTAGTGGAATCCAGAGCCACTTATACAAAGCCCTGCCTTCCTGTGCCCTGGAGGTGCATTTCCTCTATGGCAAGTCCACCTAAGAATCAGCCCAACAGGCCCCTCTCCCAGAAGACCAGCACAAACAACTCACTTCCACAAAGTTTACTGATCATAGAGGGCTGAAAGCTAAAGCTCTAGGGGAAAATAGTATCTAGCTACCTTTGTATTTTTATTCTTTACATTTTTGTTATTTTTTTCATTTATTTTCTTATTTTTCTCAATTCTTAAAAAACTTTTTTTTAAGATTTTATTTATTTATTTGACAGAGAGAGACACAGCAAGAGGGGGGAACACAAGCAGGGGGAGTGGGAGAGGAGAAGCAGGCTCCCCCGGAGCAGGGAGCCCGATGCGGGGCTCTATCCCAGGACCCTGGGATCATGACCTGAGCCAAAGGCAGACGCTTAATGACTGAGCCACCCAAGTGGCCCTCTTAAAAAAACTTTTTATTAATTATTTGATTTTTATTTTTACATATACACTATATATTTAAAGTTTATAAATATAACTACAAATAAATATATAATATATAATATAATATATGTAACTATATATATTTTATATTTATTATTTATATATATTTATTATTTATATACATAAATATATTTATACATATTTGTTTACTTTCATTTTATTTATTTTTTCTTATTTTGGTATCTAGATTCTTTTAACAAGTAGACAAAAGCACACCCGGTATTTAGGGTTTTTTGGTTTTGTTTTGCTTTTTTTTTTTTTTTGGTTTTTGTTGTTGTTATTGTTGGGTTCTCTTCTTTTTTCTTTTTCTGTCTTTCTTTTCTTTTCTGGAAAAAATGATGAGACTGAGAAGTTCACCCCAGAAGAAAGAATAAGAAGTGGTATTCATGGCCAGGGATATAATCCATACAAATATAAACAAGATGTCTGAACTAGAATTTAAAACTATTATAAGGTTACTAAGGAAGCCTGGGTGGATCAGTTAAGCATCTGACTCTTGACACTTCACACTCAGCAGGGAGTGTGCTTGTCTCTCTCTCCCTCTGCCCTTGCCCTACTCACTCTCTCTCTCTCTCTCTAAAATAAATAAGTATATCATTAAACAATAAACTAAGATAAAACAAAATAAAACAACAATTGTAAGGATACTAGCTGGGCTTGAAAAACCATAGAAGACACTAGAGAATCCCTTACTGCAGAGATAAAAGAACTGAAATCTAGTCAGACCAAAATTAAAAATGTTAAAACCAAGATGCAGTCCCAAGTGGAGGCCATAAAATTGAGGATGGATGAAGCAGAGGAGTGAATCACTGATATATAAATAAAATTATGGAAAATAATGAAGCTGAAAGCAGAAAGAAAGGTAATAATGAGCTGAAAAGAAGAAAGAAAGGTAATGGACCATAAAGTTAAAATGAGGGAACTAAACATAATATATATTAAAACATAATAATATTTGTATCATAGGAGTCCCAGAAGACAAAGAGAGAGAAAAAGGATGTTTATTCAAACAAATTATAGCTAAAAATTTCCTTAATCTGAAGAAGGACACAAACAGCAAAATTCAAGAAACACAGAGAAATTCCATTAAATTAAACAAAAGCTGACCATCACCAAGAGATATCATTGCCAAATTCATGAAATACATGGACAAGGAAAAAATCCTGAAAGCACCAAGGGGAAAAAAGTCCTTAATACAAAAGGAAAGACAGATCAGGTTCACAGCAGATCTATCTACCAAAACTTGGCAGGCCAGAAAGAAGTAGAAGGAAATATTCAATGCACTGAATGGGAAAAAATATGCAGCAAAGAATTCTTTATCCAGCAAGGCTGTCATTCAGAACAGAAGGAGACATCAAAACAAAACAAACAAACAAATAAAAATGATAAAAACAAACAAAAATACAGGCCCACAAAAGACTTTTTTAAAAAAATTTTTATTTATTTGAGAGAGAGTGGGGAGAAGGGCAGATGGAGAGAATCCTCAAGGAGCCTCCCTGCTGAGCACAGAGCCTGATGGGCTGATCCATTAGATCATGACCTGAGCTGAAACCAAGAGTTGGATGCTTAAACAACTGAGCCACCCAGGCACCCCAACAACAAGACATACTGTAATTAAATTTCAAAATATAGTGATAAAGAAAAAATCTTAAAAGCAATGAGACAAAAGAAGTCCTCAACTTAAAAGGGAGACCCATAAGGCAACCTGGAGTTTTTTCAACAGAAACCTGTCAAGTCAGAAAGGAGTGGCATGATATATTCAACGTGCTGAATGGGAAAAACATGCAGTCAGGAATACTTTATCCAGCAAGGTTATCATTCAGAATAGAAGGGGAGATCAAGAGTTTCCCAGACAAACAAAAACTAAAAGAGTTCATGACTACCAAACCAGCCCTGCAAGAAATTTTCAGGGGCACTCTTTGAGTGGAGAAAAAAAAAAAAAAAGACCAAAAGCAACAAACAGTAGAAAGGGCCAGAGAACATAACCAGAAATACCAACTCTACAGGTAACACAATGGCACTAAATTAATATCTTTCAATAATCACTCTGAATGTAAATAGACTAAATGCTCCAATCAAAAGACATAAGGTATCAGAATGGATTAAAAGAAAAACAAGATTCAAGTATATGCTGCCTACAAGGGACTCATTTTAGACCTAAAGACACCTCCAGATTGAAAGTGAGGGGATGGAGGGAAACCTGGGTGGTTCAGTTGGTTGAGCATCAGACACTTGGTTTTGGCTCAGGTCATGATCTTGGGGTCCTGGGATCAAGCCCTGAGTCAGAATCCCAGCTCAGTGGGGAGTCTGCTTGTGGATTCTCTCCTTATCCCTCTGCCCCTCCCCCTGCTCCAGCTCTCTCTCTTTCTCTAAAAATAAATAAATACATCTTTAAAAAAAAGATACTGCAGGGATGGAAGACTATTATCATGGTAATGGATGTCAAAAGAAAGCCAGATTAGTCATACTTATATCAGAAAAAACTAGATTTTATTATTTATTTATTTATATTTTAGGGGGGGGTAGGAGGAGAGGAAGAGAGATAATTGTTTTTTAAAAAGATTATGTATTTATTTATTTGAGAGAGATTAAGAGAGAAAGTGAAAGATAGAGAGGAAGAGAGCTGCAGAAGGAGAGGGAGAAGCAGGCTCCCCACTGAGCATGGAGCCCAGTGGGGAGCTTGATCTCAGGATCCTGGGGTCATGACCTGAGCCAAAGGCAGATGCTTAACTGCCTGAGCTATTCAGACATCCCAGAGAGACAAAGAATCCTAAGCAGGTCCCATGATCAGCATGGAGCCCAATGTGGGGCTCGATCTCACAACCCTGAGATTATGATCTGAGCTGAAATCAAGAGTTGGATGCTTAACCAACTGAGGCACCAAGGTCCCCAAGACAAGTTAGATTTTAAAATAAAGACTGTAATAAGAGATGAAGAAGGGCATTATATTATAATTAAGGGGTCTACCATCAATAAGATCTATTGATTGTAAATATTTATGCCCCAATGTGAGAGTACCCAAATATTTAAATCAATTAATAAAAAAACATGAAGAAACTCATTAATAATATAATAATAGTAGGGGACTCCCACTTATAGCAATGGACAAATCATCTAACAGAAAATCAACAAGGAAACAATGACTTTGAATGACACACTGGACCAGATGGACTTAACAGATAATATTCATAACATTTCGTCCTAAAGCAGGAGAATACACATTATTTTTGAGTGCACATGGAACATTCTCCAGAATAGATCACATACTGGGTCACAAATCAGGCCTCAAGAAGTACAAAAAGACTGATATCATACCACGCATATTTTCAGACCACAATGCTATGAAACTTGAAGTCAACGACAAGATAAATTTGGAAAGACCACAAATACATGGAGGTTAAAGAACATCCTACTAAACAATGATTGGGTTAACCAGGAAATTAAAAAGAAATTTAAAAATAGATGGAAGCAAATGAAAATGAAAACATGACAGTCCAAAACCTTTGGGATGCAACAAAGGCAGTCTTAAAAGGGAAGTATATTGCAATACAGCCTTATGATGCAAGAAAAGTCTCAAATAAACAACCTAACCTTACACCTAAAGAAGCTAGAAAAGGAACAGAAAATAAAATCTAAATCTGGCAGAAGAGGAGGAGAAATAAACATCACAGCACAAACAATATAGAAACAAAGAAACAAACAAAAAAGCAATAAAATGGTTTAATGAAACTAAGAGATGGCTCTTCAAAATAATTAATAAAATTGATAAACCCCTAGCCCAACTTATCAAAAAGAAAAGGGGAAGGACCCAAATTAATAAAATCACAAATGAAAGAAGAGAAATGCCAAGAAACACCACAGAAATATAAACAATTATAAGAGAATACTATGAAAAATTATATACCAACAAGTTAGGCAAACTGGAGGAAACAGACAAATTCCTAGAAACCTACAAACTACCAAAACTGAAACAAGATGAAATAGAAAATTTGAACAAACCCATAAACATCAAGGAAATTGAAGCAGTAATCAAAAATCTCCCCAAAAATAAAGTCCAGGGATGGATGGGTTTCCACAGGAATTCTAACAGACATTAAAAGAAGAATTTATACCTAGTCTCCTCAAACTGTTCCAAAAAATAGAAATGGAAGGGAAACTTCCAAACTCATTTTACAAAGTCAGCATTACCTTGATTCAAAAACCAGACAAAGACCTCACCAAAAAGGAGAATTACAGGCCAATATCCCTGATGAACATGGATGCAACAATTCTCACCAAAATACTAGCCAATAAGATCCAACAGTACATTAAAAGGATTATTCACCACGTCCAAGAGGGATTTATTCCTGGGCTTCTAGGTTGGTTCAACATTCACAAATCAATCAACATGATACACCACATTAATAAAAGAAAGGATAAGAACCATACGATTTTGTCAATAGATGCAGAAAAAGCATTTGACAAAATACAACATCCTTTCTTGATAAAAACCCTCCACAAAGTAGGGATCAATAGAACATACCTCAACATCTTAAAGGCCATATATGAAAGACCCAAAGCTAATATAATCCTCAATGGGGAAAAACTGAGAGCCTTTCCGTTAGAGTCAGGAACAAGATAAGGATGTCCACACTCATCTTATTATTTAATATAGTACTGGAAGTCTTAGCCTCAGGAATCAGACAACAAAAATAAATGAAAGTTATCCAAATTGGCAAGGAAGAAGTGAAATTTCCATTATTTGCAGATGACATTATACTCTATGTAGAAAACCCAAAAGACTCCATCAAAACATTGCTAGAACTAAAACATGAAATCAGCAAATTTGCAGGATATAAAATCAATGTGCAGAAATCTGTTGCATTTCTATACACCAATAACAAAACACCACAAAGAGAAATTAAGGAATTGATCTCATTTGCTATTGCACCAAAAACTGTAAGATACCTTGGAATAATCCTCACTAGGTAAAAGGTA
Source organism: Halichoerus grypus (assembly GCF_964656455.1). Lineage (NCBI taxonomy): Eukaryota > Metazoa > Chordata > Mammalia > Carnivora > Phocidae > Halichoerus > Halichoerus grypus. The sequence continues at coordinate 55,183,158 of NC_135727.1, read as the reverse complement.
AAAGATCTCTACTCTGAAGACTATAGAACACTTACAAAAGAAATTGAAGAGGACACAAGAAATGGAAAAGCATTCCATGCTCATCGATTGGAAGAGCATTGTTAAGATGTCTATATTACCCAAAATAATCTACACATTTAAAGCAATCCCTATCAAAATACCACCATTTTTCACAGAGCTAGAACAAACAATTCTAAAATGTGTATGGAACCAGAAAAACCCAAACAGCCAAAGCAATTCTGATAAAGAAAAACAAAACTGGAAGCATCAATATTCCAGATTTCAAGCTATATTACAAGCTGTAGTCATCAAAACCATATGGTACTGGCACAAAAACAGACACATAGATCAGGGGAACATAATAGAAAACCCAGAAATGGACCCACAACTGTATGGTGTACCAATTTTTGACAAAGCAGGAAAGAATATCCAATGGAAAAAAAAAAATAGTCTCTTCAACAAATGGTGTTGGGAAAACTGGACAGCAACACGCAGAAGGATGAGCCTAGACCACTTTCTTGCACCATGCACAAAAATAGATTCTAAATGTGAGATAGGAAACTATCAAAATCCTAGAGGAGAGCGCAGGCAGAAACCTCTTTGACCTTGGTAGCAGCAACTTTTTATTAGACATGTTGCCAGAGGCAAGGGAAACAAAAGCAAAAACAAACTATTGGGACTTTATCAAGATAAAATGCTTCTGCACAGTGAAGGAAATAATAAAAAAAACTAAAAGGCAGCCTAAGGAATGGGAGAAGATATTTGCAAATGACATATCTGATAAAGGGTTAGTATCCAAAATCTGTAACGAACTTACCAAACTCGGGGTGCCTGGGTGGCTCAGTCATTAAGCGTCTGCCTTCGGCTGAGGTCATGACCTCAGGGTCCTGGGATCGAGACCGGCATTGGGCTCCCTGCTCAGCGGGAGGCCTGCTTCTCCCTCTCCCACTCCCTCTGCTTGTGTTCCCTTTCTCGCTGTGTCTCTCTCTGTCAAAGAAATAAATAAAAAATATTTTAAAAAAAGAACTTACCAACTCAACACCCAAAAAACAAATAATCCAGTTAAGAAATGGGCAGAAGACATGAATACACTTTGCCAAAGAAGACATCAGATGGCTAACAGACACATGAAAAAATGTTCAATATTACTCATCATCAGAAAAATACAAATCAAAACCACAATGAGATAACACCTTCACACTTGTCAGAAAGGTTAAAATTAATGACACAAAAAACAACTGGTGTTGGCGAGGATGTGGAGAAAAAGGAACCCTCTCACACTGTTGGTGGGAATGCAAACTGGTGCAGCCACTCTGGAAAACAGTATGGAGATTCCTCAAAAATTTAAAAATAACACTACCCCACAATCCAGCAATTGCACTACTAGGTATTTACCCAAATTATTCAAAAATACAGGTTCAAAGAGGTACATTCACCCCCATGATTATAGCAGCATTATCAACCATAGTCAAACTATGGAGAGAGATCAAATGTCCATCAACTAATGAATCAATAAAGAATAGTGGTATGTATATACAATGGAATATTCCTCAGTCATCAAAAAGAATGAAATCTTGCCATTTGCAAGAACATGGATGGAGCTAGTGTGTGCTATGCTAAGTCAAATAAGTCAGTCAGAGAAAGACAAATACCATATGATCTCGCTCATATGTGGAACTTAAGAAAGAAAACAGATGAGCAGATGGTAAGGGGGGAGAGAGAAAAAAAGGAGAGAGGGAAACAATCCATAAATTACTCTTAATGATAGAGAACAAACTGAGGTTTGATGGAGGGAGGTGGGGGGGGTGGGCTAGATGGAGGATGGGTATTAAAGAGAGCACTTGTTGCAATGAGCACTGGGTATTATACATAACTGATGAATCACTGAATTCTACTCCAGAAACCAATATTGCACTGTATGTTAACTAACAAAATTTAAATTACAAAATTTTTTTAGAAGTCTGCATATACATTACACTTGACAAAAACAGCATCTGGATCACTCAGTCCCCCTCTCATCCAAGAAAAGGGGGTGCAACAGCAAATACTTATTACAAGTGTACTCCTTAATACACATCACATATTTATTTAACCCGTTCCCACATGACCCCCCTCTGTTAACCATCATTACATTCTCTAGAGTTAAGAATCTCTTTCTTGATTTGCTTCTCGCTCTCTTTTTTCCCTTTGCTCATTTGTTTTGTCTCTTAAATTCCACATGAATAAGGTCATATGGTAATTGTCTTTCTCTGACTTACCTCACTTAGCATAATACTGTCTAGCTCCATCCACATCTTTGCAATGGCAAAATTTCATTCTTTTTTTTATGACTGAGCAATATACACATACACACACATACACACACTTCTTTATCCATTCAACAGTTGATGGACATTTGGGCTGTTTTCATAAATTGACTATTGTAGATAATCCTGCTATCATCATCAGGGTGCATGTATCCCTTTGAACTAGTATTTTTGTATTCTTTGGGTAAATACCTAATAGTACAGTTACTGGATCTAAGGGAAGTAGTATTTTCAACTTTTTGAGGAACCTCCGTACTGTTTTCCAGGGTGGCTGCACCAGTTTGCAATGCCACCAAGTGTACAAGACGGTTCCTTTTTCTCTGTATCATCACCAACACCTGTTGTTTCCTGTGTTGTTAATTTTCACTATTCTGATAGGTGTGAGGTGATCTATCATCGTAGTTTTGATTTGAATTCCCTGATAATGAGTAATATTGAGCATCTTTTCATATGTCTGTTTCCCATCTGCTTGTCTTCTTTGTTAAAATATTTATTCATGTCTTGTGCCCACTTTTGTATTGGATTATTTGTTTATTGGGTGTAGAGTTTTATAAGTTTGCTATATACTTGGATACTAACCCATTGTCAGATATGTCCTTTATAAATATCTTCTCCCATTCCATAGGTTGCCTTTTATTTTTGTGGATTGTTTCTTTCACTGTGGAGAAGTTGTGAATTTTGATGAAGTCCCAATAGTTTGTATTTTGTTTCCCTTGTCTCAGGAAACATATCTAGAAATAAGTTGCTAAGGCCAATGTCAAAGAAGTTGCTGCCTCTTTTTTCTTCCAGGATTTTTATGATTTCAGATCTCACATTTAGGTCTTCAATCCATTTTGAATTTATTTTTGTGTATGGTGTAAGAAAGTGGTCCAGTTTCATTCTTTTGCATGTTGCTGTTCAGTTTTCTCAACACCATTTTTTGAAGAGACTGTCTTTTTTCCATTGGATATTCATTCTTTCCTCATTTTTGAAGATTAACTGACCATACAGTTGTGGGTTTATTTCTGGGTTTTTCTATTTTATTCTATTGATGTATATGTCTATTTTTGTGCCAGTGCCACATTGTCTTTATCACTACAATCTTGTAATGTAACTTGAAGTGCAGAATTGTGATGCCTCTAGCTCTGCTTTTCTTTTTCAAGGTTGCTTTGTCTATTTGGGGCTTTTGTAAATTTTGATTGTTTGTTCTAGGTCCTTGATAGTGGTGGTATTTTGATAGTGGTTACAATAAATGTGTAGATTATTTGGGTAATATAGACATTTAGCAATAGTTTTTTCTTCCAATCCATAATCATGAAATGTTTTTCCATTTCCTTGTGTCATCTTCAATTTCTTTCATCAGTGTTTTATAGTTTTCAGAGTACAGATGTTTTACCTCTTTGGTTAGGTTTATTCCTGGGTATCTCATGGTTTTTGTTGCAATTGAAAATGGGATTAATTCCTTAATTTCTCTTTGTGCTGCTTCATTATTGGTGTATAGAAATGCAACATATTTCTTTATGGTGATTTTCTATCCTATGACTTTGCTGAATTTGTTCTCAGTTCTGGCAGTTTATTTGGTGAAGTCTTTAACGATTTCTATATAGAGTATCCTGTTGTCTGCACATAGTGAAAGCACCACTTTTTCCTTGCTGGTTTGAATGCCTTTTATTTCATTTAGTTTTCTGATTGTTGTGACTTGATTTCAATCTTTCTGTATTTGTTAAGGCCCAATTTGTGACCTAATATGTAACCTCTACTGGAGAATGTTCCATGCAAACTTGAAAATAATGTGTGTTCTGCTCTTTTGGGAAGGAGTGTTCTGAATATAACTTTTAAGTCCATGTGGTCCAGTGTGTCATTCAAAGCTGTTTTTATTTTCTTGTTGATTTTCAGTGTCAATGATGTGTCCATTGATGCAAGTGGGGTGTTAAGGCCCCTACTACTATTGTGTTAATTGTGAATTTGTTCCTTTATTTTTGTTATTAGTTATATAAATTTGGATGCTCCCATGTTGTGTGCATAAATATTTACAATTGTTATATCTTCTTGTGGATTTTTCCCTTTATGATCATATAATGTCAGTCTTTGCTTTGAAGCATAGTTTGTTCGATATATGTATTCTTTCTTTTTTTAAATTTTATTATGTTATGTTAATCACCATACATCATTAGTTTTTGATATAGTGTTCCATGATTCATTGTTTGCGTATAACATCCAGTGCTCCATTCAATATGTGCCCTCTTTAATACCCATTACCAGGCTAACCCATACCCCTCTAGAACCCTCAGGTTGTTTCTCAGAGCCCATAGTCTTTCATGGCTTGTCTACCCCTCCGATTTCCCACACTTCATTTTTCCCTTCCTGCTATCTTTTTCTTTTTTTTTTTCTTTTTTTTTTTTTTAACATATAATGTATTATTTGTTTCAGAGGTACAGGTCTGTGATTCAACACTCTTACAGGATTCACAGCACTCATCAAAGCACATACCCTCCCCAATGTCTATCATCCAGCCACCCCATCCCTCCCAACTCCCAACACTCCACCATTGCTCAGTTTGTTTCCTGAGATTAAAAATTCCTAATATCAGTGTGATCATATGACACATGTCTTTCTCTGATTGACTTATTTCGCTCAGCATAATACCCTCCAGTTCCATCCACGTCATTGCAAATGGCAAGATTTCATTCCTTTTGATGGCTGCATAATATTCCATTGTGTATATATACACCACATCTTCTTTATCCATTCATCTGTCGATGGACATCTTGGCTCTTTCCATAGTTTGGCTATTGTGGACATTGCTGCTATAAACATCGGGGTCCACGTACCCCTTCTGATCACTACATTTGTATCTTCAGGGTAAATACCCAGTAGTGCAATTGCTGGGTCATAGGGAAGCTCTATTTTCAACATTTTGAGGAACATCAACACTATTATACAGAGTGGCTGCACCAGCTTGCATTCCCACCAACAGTGTAGGAGGGTTCCCCTTTCTCTGCATCCCCGCCAACATCTATCGTTTCCTGACTTGTTAAATTTAGCCATTCTGACTGGTGTGAGGGGGTATCTCATTGAGGTTTTGATTTGGATTTCCCTGATGCCGAGAGATGTTGAGCACTTTTTCATGTGTCTGTTGGCCATTTGGATGTCTTCTTTGGAAAAATGTCTGTTCATGTCTTCTGCCCATTTCTTGATTGGATCATTTGTTCTTTGGGGGTTGAGTTTGACAAGTTCTTTACAGATTTTGGATACTGGCCCTTTATCTGATATGTCATTTGCAAATATCTTCTCCCATTCTGTCAGTTGACTTTTGGTTTTGTTGACTGTTTCTTTTGCTATGCAAAAGCTTTTTATCTTGATGAAGTCCCAATAGTTCATTTTTGCCCTTGCTTCCCTTGCCTTTGGTGATGTTTCTAGGAAGAATTTGTTGGGGCTCGGGTCGAAGAAGTTCCTGCCTGTGTTCTCCTTTAGGATTTTGATGGATTACTGTCTCACATTGAGGTCTTTCAACCATTTTGAGTCTATTTTTGTGTGTGGTGTAAGGAAATGGTCCAGTTTCATTCTTCGGCATGTGGCTGTCCAATTTTCCCAACACCATTTGTTGAAGAGACTGTTTTTTTTTCCATTGGACATTCTTTCCTGCTTTGTCAAAGGTTAGTTGACCATAGAGTTGAGGGTACATTTCTGGGCTCTCTCTTCTGTTCCATTGATCTATGTGTCTGTTTTTGTGCCACTACCATACTGTCTTGCTGATGACAGCTTTGTAATAGAGCTGGAAGTTCGAAATTGTGATGCCACCAGCTTTCCTTTTCTTTTTCAATATTCCTCTGGCTATTCGGGGTCTTTTCTGATTCCATACAAATTTTAGGATTATTTGTTCCATTTCTTTGAAAAAAGTTGATGGTTTATTTATTAGAATTGCATTAAATGTGTAGATTGCTCTAGGTAGCATTGACATCTTCACAATGTTTGTTCTTCCAATCCATGAGCATAGAACGTTTTTCCATTTCTTTGTGTCTTCCTCAATTTCTTTCATGAGTATTTTATAGTTTTCTGAGTACAGATTTTTTGCCTCTTTGGTTAGATTTATTCCTAGGTATCTTATGGTTTTGGGTGCAATTGTAAATGGGATCAACTCCTTAATTTCTCCTTCTTCTGTCCTGTTGTTGATGTATAGGAATGCCACCGATTTCTGTGCATTGATTTTATATCCTGCCACTTGACTGAATTCCTGTATGAGTTTGAGCAGTTTTGGGATGGAGTCTTTTGGGTTTTCCATATAAAGTATCATATCATCTGCAAAGAGTGAGAGTTTGACCTCTTCTTTGCCAATTTGGATGCCTTTTATTTCTGTTTGTTTTCTGATTGCTGTGGCTAGGTCTTCTAACACTATGTTGAATAACAGTGGTGATAGTGGACATCCCTGCCGTGTTCCTGACCTTAGGGGGAAAGCTCTCAGTTTTTCCAAATTGAGAATGATATTCGCTGTGGGTTTTTCATAAATGGCTTTTATGATATTGAGGTATGTACCCTCTATTCCTATACTCTGAAGAGTTTTGATGAAGAAAGGATGCTGTATTTTGTCAAATGCTTTTTCTGCATCTATTGAGAGGTTCATATGATTCTTGTTCTTTCTTTTGTTAATGAATTGTATCATGTTGATTGATTTGCGGATGTTGAACCAACCTTGCAGCCCAGGGATAAATCCCACTTGGTCGTGGTGAATAATCCTTTTAATGTACTGCTGGATCCTACTGGCTAGTATTTTGGTGAGAATTTTTGCATCCATGTTCATTAAGGTTTTTGGTCTGTAATTCTCCTTTTTGATGGGGTCTTTTCCTGGTTTTGGGATCAAGGTAATTGTGGCCTCATAAAACGAGTTTGGAAGTTTTCCTTCCATTTCTATTTTTTGGAAGAATTTCAGAAGAATAGGTATTAATTCTTCTTTAAATGTTTGGTAGAATTCCCCTGGGAAGCTATGTGGCCCTGGGCTTTTGTTTTTTGGGAGATTTTTGATGACTGCTTCAATTTCCTAGTGGTTATAGGTCTGTTCAGGTTTTCTATTTCTTCCTGGTTCAGTTTTGGTAGTTGATACATCTCTAGGAATGCATCCATTTCTTCCAGGTTATCTAACTTGCTGGAATATAGTTGCTCATAATATGTTCTTATAATTGTTTGCATTTCTTATTGTTGGTTGTGATCTCTCCTTTTTCATTCATGATTTTATTTATTTGGGTCATTTCTCTTTTCTTTTTAGTAAGTCTGGCCAGGGGGTAATCAATCTTGTTAATTCTTTCAAAGAACCAGCTCCTAGTTTCGTTGATCTGTTCTACTGTTCTTTTGGTTTCTATATCATTGATTTCTGCTCTGATCTTTTTTATTTCTCTTCTCCTGCTGGGTTTAGGCTTTATTTGCTGTTCTTTCTCCAGCTCCTTTAGGTGCAGGGTTCGGTTGTGTATTTGAGACCTTTCTTGTTTCTTGAGAAAGGCTTATATTGCTATATACTTTCCTCTCAGGACTGCCTTTGCTGTATCCCAAAGATTTTGAACAGTTGTATTTTCATATTCATTTGTTTCAATGAATATTTTTAATTCTTCTTTAATTTCCTGGTTGACCCACTCATTCTTTAGTAGGATGCTCTTTAGCCTCCATGTATTTGAGTTCTTTCTGACTTTCCTCTTGTGATTGAGTTCTAGTTTCAAAGCATTATGGTCTGATTGGGAATGATCCCAATCTTTTGGTACTGGTTGAGACAGGATTTGTGACCTAGGATGTGATCTATTCTGGAGAATGTTCCATGGGCACTAGAGAAGAATGTGTACTCTGTTACTTTGGGGTGGAATGTTCTGAATATATCTGTGAAGTCCATTTGGTCCAGTGTGTCATTTAAAGTCTTTATTTCCTTGTTGATCTTTTGCTTAGATGATCTATTTTAGTGAGGGGGGTGTGAAATTCACCCACTATTATTGTATTGTTGTTGATGTGTTTCTTTGCTTTTGTTATTAATTGGCTTATATAATTGGCTGCTCCCATGTTAGGGGCATAGATATTTACAATTGTTAGCTCTTCTTGTTGGATAGACCCTTTAAGTAGGATATAGTGTCCTTCCTCATCTCTTATTACAGTCTTTGGTTTAAAATCTAATTTGTCTAATATAAGGATTTCCACCCCAGCTTTCTTTTGGTGTCCATTAGCATGGTAAATGGTTTTCCACCCCCTCACTTTAAATCTGGGGGTGTCTTTGGGTCTAAAATGAGTCTCTTGCAGACGCATTCCAATGGGTCTTGTTTTTTTATCCAATATGATACACTGTGTCTTTTGATTGGGGCATTTAGCCCATTTACATTCAGGGTATCTATTGAAAGATATGAATTTAGTGCCACTGTACTGCCTGTAAGGTGACTGTTACTGTATATTATCTGTGTTCCTTTCTGCTCTATGTTACTTTTAGGCTCTCCCTTTGCTTAGAGGACCCCTTTCAATATATCTTGTAGGGCTGGTTTTGTGTTTGCAAATTCCTTAATTTTTTGTTTGTCCTGGAAGCTTTTGATCTCTCCTTCTATTTTCAATGACAGCCTAGCTGGGTATAGTATTCTTGGCTGCATATTTTTCTCATTAGTGCTCTGAAGATATCCTGCCAGTCCTTTCTGGCCTGCCAGGTCTCTGTGGATAGGTCTGTTGTCAATCTAATGTTTCTACCATTGTAGGTTACAGATCTCTTCTCCCAAGCTGCTTTCAGGATTTTCTCTTTGTCTCTGAGTCTCGTAAGTTTTACTATTAGATGTTGGGGTGTTAACCTCTTTTTATTGATTTTAAGGAGGCTTCTCTGTGCCTCCTGGATTTTGATGCCTGTTTCCTTCCCCAAATTAGGGAAGTTCTCTCCTATAATTTGCTCCAATATACCTTCTGTCCCTCTCTCTCTTTCTTCTTCTTCTGGAATTCCAGTTGTTCTAATATTGTTTTGTCTTATGGTATCGCTTTTCTCTCGAATTCTGCCCTTGTGATCTAGTAGTTGTTTATCTCTCTTTTTCTCAGCTTCTTTATTTTCCATCATTTGGTCTTCTATATCGCTAATTCTCTCTTCTGCCTCATTTATCCTAGCAGTTAGCTCCCCCATTTTTGATTGCACCTCATTAATAGCCTTTTTGATTTCAACTTGGTTAGATTTTAGTTCTTTTACTTCTCCAGAAAGGGTTTCTCTAATAACTTCCATGCTTTTTTCAAGCCCTGCTAGTATCTTTAAAATCATCATTTTGAACTCTAGTTCCAACATCATACTAATGTCCGTATTGAGTAGGTCCCTGGCAGTCGGTACTGCCTCTTGTTCTTTTTGTTGAGGTGATTTTTTCCATCTTGTCATTTTGTCCAGAGGAAAATAGATGAATGGGAGAACAAAATGCTAACAGGGTAACAACGTCCCCAGAAAATATAGTCTAAACAAATCAGAAGAGACCTGAAACTGGGGGAAAAGAAAGGGGAAGAAAGAAAAAAGAAAGAAAAGAAAGAAAAAGAAGAAGAAAAAAAAAGATAAAAACAAACCAAAACAGAACCAAACCAAACAAAACAAACAGAATGTGATCAAATATGATCAGGCTGGTGCATAGATCAGTGCCACACACTAGATTTTGGGTGTATTTTGGTCTGTTAGAAGAAAGTGCCTCCCAAAATTTTAAAGAAGGGAAAACTTATATATTTACAAAAATAAGGGTAAATACAATGAATGGATGGAATATGATGGTAAAGATGAAAATTATAAAAAATTTTATAAAAGGAATTTATAAGAAGTTGTTTGAAAAAAGAAAGAAGAGGATTTAAAAAAAGGAAAAAAAAAAAGAATGTGATCAGGCAGGAGACTAGAACAAAGTCATACACTAGAGATTTAGGGTATATTTTGGTCTGTTAGAAGAAACTGTATCTCAAAATTTTAAAGAGAGAACAACATATATATATATATATATATATATATATATATATATATATATGCCAAAAATAAGGGTAACTACTATGAAGGGATAGACTATGACTCTAAAAATGAAAAATAATTTTTTTTTTTAAAAAGGGATTGATAAGATGTTGGTTGAAATAGGGAAAAAGAAAAATTCAAAAAAAAAAGAAGAAAGGTAAAAAAAAAATTAACTTTGAAAGACTAAAGAATCATAGTAAAAAAGCCATGAATTTTATGTGCAGTATTCTCCTAGTGCTGGAGTTCTGCCATTCTCATTGATCAGTAAACTTGGTCTTGGCTGGCTGTTCTTGCTGATCTTCTGGGGGAGGGGCCTGTTGCCGTGGTTCCCAGATGTCTTTGCCCGAAGCAGAATTGCCCCACCCTTGCCGGTCCGGGCTAAGTCATCTGCTCGGGTTTGCTCTCAGGAACTTTTGTTCCCTGCAAGTTTTCTGTACATCTCTGGAGGATAAGAGTGAAAATGGCGGCCTCCCAATCTCCACCCTGGTGGAGCCGAGAACTCGGGGCCCACTCCTCAGTGAGCCCTGAGATAAAAGCAGCAGTCACTCACGTCTCCCCAGTCTCCAGCCGCACTCCATGCTCATCCGGCCTGTGAACAAGTGTTTCTATCTCTGGCACCCATCCCTGTGTGGAGTCTCCAAACCCAGCACATCCGTGTGGTGCACTCCTGTGCCACTCCTCCCAGGGTAAGAAGGGGCGTCTCCCCAGATCTGCCGCTTGTTGGGTCCCTGCTGGAGGAGCAGTGGCCCGACTGTGCCATGGATCACGGTTTATGGCAACCCCGAGCTGAGACCCAATTCCTCGGCTCCGTCTCTGCAGCTGGCTTCCCTGCTCTGATACCTGGGAGCTCTGCTGGACTCAGGCACCCCGGTCTTCCTGTGACCCCAAGGGTCCTGAGACCACACTGTCCCGCGAGGGTTCCACCCCCCACTTAGGCACCGGAGCGACGTCTCTCAGCGGAACAGACTTTTAAAAATTCCGATTTTGTGCTCCACTGCTCTATCACTTGCCAGAAGCGGCCAATGGAGGCCCCCTCCCCCGCCGTCTATCCTCCCGAATATAGCCTTGGATTCACTTCTCTGCACGTCCTACCTTCCAGAAAGTGGTCGCTTTTCTGTTTAGAGACTTGTTGCTATTCTTTTCTTCGATCTCCTGTTGAGTTCATAGGTGTTCAGGATGGTTTGATTCCTATCCAGCTGAATTCCTGGGACCAGACGAAATCCAGGTCTCCTACTCCTCCACCATCTTGCTCCGCCCCCCCATAGTCCCCTATTTTTAGTTTATCATTATCAATTAGTTCCTTTATGTTTGTTACTAATTATTTTACATATTATGGTGTTCTCATTTGGGGTACATAAATATTTGCATTTGTTATGTATTCTAGTGGATTGTCTCATTTATTGTTATTTAGTTCCCTTCTTTGTCTCATGTCACAGTCTTTGTTTTAAAGTGTACTTTGTCAGACAGCTTTTGGTACTCTGGGTTTCTTTTGACTCCCTTTTTTGTGATAAATATTTCTCCACCCCCTCACTTTCAACTGCAAGTGTCTTTAGGTCTAAAATGAGTCTCTTGTAAGCAGCATGTAGATGAGTCTTTTTGATGTTTTGTTTTTTGTTTGTTTGTCTTGTTTTGTTTTTTTATCCATACTGACACTCTATGTATTAGATTGGAGCATTTAGACCATTTGTCTTCAATGTAATTATTGATACATATGTGTTCATACCCATTTTATTACTTGTTATTTTCATTGTTTCTGAAGATTTTCTTTGATCCTTTTTCGTCTTTGGCACTTTTAGTCTCTCCTTTGCACTCAAAGAGTCCTCTTTAATATCTCTTGCAGGGCTAGTTTATTGATCATGAATCCCTGTAGTTTTTGTTTGTCTGGGAAACTCTTTATCTCTCCTTCTATACTGAGTGATAACCTTGCTGGATAGTGTATTCTAAGCTCCAGATTTTTACCATTCAGCACCTTGAATATATCATTCCAATCCCTTCTGGCTGCCAAGTTTCTGTTCAGAAATCTCCAGCTAGCCTTTTGGGTTTTCCCTTGTAAGTTAAGTACTTCTTTTGGCTTGCTGCTTTTGAGACTTTTGTTATCATTACATTTTCCCAATTTAATTTCAATATGTCTTGCTGTTGGCCTGCTTTTGTTAATTTTAATGGGAGTTCTCTGTGCTTCCTGGATCTAGATATCTGTTTCCTTCCTCAAGTTGGGGGAATTTTTAGCTATTGTTTCCTCAAATAAATTTTCTGCCCCCTTTTCTCTCTCTTCTTTTGAGACTCCTATACTAAGAATGTCATTATATGTGATGGAGTCACTGAGTCCCCCAAGTCTATTCTTGTGTTCCATAATTCTTCCTTCTCTCTCTCTCTCTCTTTTTTTTTTCAGCTTCATTACTTTCCATTGCTTTGTCTTCTAGGACATTAATTCATTTCTCTGCTTCATTGAGCCTGCTATTCATTGCATCAAGCCTGTTTCTAATCTCATTTGTTGCACTCTTCATCTCTGTTTTATAATTCTTTTATCCCTGTAGTATGGGTCTCCCTGTTTTTTTTTTTTTTTCTGTTCTTTTCTCAAGCCCAGTGAGTATCCTTATGACTGTTGTTTTAAATTCTTCATGAGACATGTTACTTATATCTATTTTGCTTAGATCCCTGGCCATGGCCTTATCTTGTTCTTTCATTTGGGATAAATTCTTCCACATCTTCACATTTTATCTAAATCTCTTCCTCCTTCTCTATGTAAGAAAAGCCAGTTATGTTTCTTGTTCCTGAAAGTTATGGCCTTATGAAGAAGAGGTCACATAGCACCCAGGACCTAGCACTTCAGACAGTGTCTCTTGTGTGTGCTTTGTGTGCTCTGCTGTTGTGTTTTGGCTCTTCTATCCTTCAGACCAGTCAATTGCAGAGGCTCTCCTTGCCTGCCATGGGCAGTGTTTGGTCCCTGGCCTAAATGTGGTGAATCTTAACTATGTGTGCTTTGGTCTGCTTGTGAAATGAGACCTGTCACCATCTCCACCAGATCTGAGACCCTGCAGAACTCTCTGGTTGGGAGAGGTGGTACAGGCAGTGATGGTCTTCAGGGGGAGGAGCCTACCACGCTGAGACTGAGGCAAGCATGACTGAGAAGATCAGTCCCACCAGAGTGCAGTTGTTGGGGTTTGTTGTATGCAAGTTAGGCAGCCATTGTGAGTGTTGTGCCCCACAGGTGGCTCTATGTTTATGCTGTGGAATGGGAGAGGAAACAGCACCACTCAGCTCCTTTGTTCAGAGAGAAGTGTCTCTGTGAACACTGCCTCTCAGGGAAGCACTCTGAGAAGAGTGAATAATCTCCCCAGTGTATGCCCTAGACATTCTTCAAGTCGCTGTTTTTACACTGTCTCCCCCCTGGGTTGTTTGCCTACCTTTTCTCCAGGAGGAGCACAGTACCCTCTAGAATCTATCCCAGCCAATTCTGATGATCTTAAATCTTTATGCTTTAAGCTCCACTGGTTTAAAGAATCCACAAAATTCAGCCCTTCTCATTTCCGAGCCGTTGTCTTTGGGAAAACTTTCTGTGTGTTCCCCTATGTACTCTTCTCTCCCTTGACCTTCTCAGTGCCCACAGCTCCCTCCCATTCTCAGCTTCAGTGATCTGTTTCTTCCATAAACCTCATCTCCAAACTTCCTACCTTCCTCAATGTGACCTACTGTCTCCCTTTAGTTGTGGAGTTTGTTCTGTCTCTCTTCAAGTCTATGTCTGGGGTATTTAGGATGAGTTAAAATGATATAGTTCTGTTCATGGGAAGATGGAAGCTTGGGTTCCTCCTACTCTGCTGCCATTGTCCTCTATCTTCTCCAAAGCAATTCATTTTAGACTCAAAGAAAGACATAGGCTGAACATGAAAGGATGGAAAAAGTTATCCTACACCAGTGATAAACAAAAGAGAGGACAACTGGTTATATTTATATCAGAAAAAAACAACTTTCCATCAAAAACTGGCTTAAGACACAGAGAAGAATCTTACATAATAATAAAAGTGTTGATCTATCAGGGAGATATAGTAATTATTAATACATATGCATCCAACATCAGAATACTTAAATCCCTAAAGGAAACATTGAAGTCACTGAAGGTAGAAATGGACAATACAGTAATAGCAGAAGGCATCAATACTCCACTTCCAATAATGGGTAGAAAAACTAGACAGAAGATCAATTAGGAAATAAACTTGAACAACACTATAGACCAAAAGGACCTAAGATACATACACAGAACATACCACCCAATAGCAGCAGAATACAGATTCTGCTCAAGTACACATGGAATTTATTTCTGTATGTATCATATATTAGGTGACAAAACTAATCAACAAATTTAAGAAAAATTTAAATTATACCAAAATATACCATAATTGAATGAAACTAAAAATCAATAGAAAAGTGGAAAATTCACAAATGTGTGGAAATTGAATGACACATTCTTGAACAAACATTGGGCCAAAGAAGAAATAAAAAATACAATATACCAAAACTTAATAGAATTCTTCATTAATACTACTAATACGGAAGTGTACTGAAACAGATACGTTAAAAAGAAGAAAGCTTTATTTTTTAATAATTATTTATTTTAGAGAGGGAGAGGAGAGAGAGAATCCCAAGCAGACGCCATGCTGGGCACAGAGCCCCACACGGGGCTTGATTCCAGGACCCCGAGATCATGACCTGAACTGAAACCAAGAGTCAGATGCTTAACATATTATGCCACCCAGGTGCCCCAAGAAGAAAACTTTCAAACAAACAAACAAAAAAACCCTAATTTTACAACTCAAGGAGCTGAAAAATGAACAAATAAGCTCTAAGTTAGAAGAATGAAGGAAATAACAAACATTAGAGCAGAAATAAATGAAATGTAAAACAAAAATAATTACAAAATTAAACTGAGTTTTTTAAATGAACAAATTTGGCAAACCTTTAGATACACTAACTTAGAAATAAAAAAGATCATGTGAAACTATTATGATAATTGCATGCCATGAAACTGGATATTCTTGAAGGAACTAATAAATTAATAGAAACATATACCATACCAAGACAGAATAATTAAAAGTTATTATGTCTGAATAGATATATAACTAGTAAGGTTTTTTTTTTATGTTATGTTAATCACCATACATTACATCATTAGTTTTTGATGTAGTGTTCCATGATTCATTGTTTGCAATACAATACATTAATAAAAGAAAGTAGTAAGGGTTTTAAATTAATAATCTAAAGTCTCACACAAGGAAGGGCCCAGGACCAGATGATTTCCCTTGTAAATTCTACAAAACATCTAAAGAAGAGTTAAGGCTAATCCTTAACCTTTAGAAAAATGTTGAAGTGTAAGGAACATTTCCAAACTTTTTTTTAAAATGAAACTAGCATTACCCTTATACCAAAACTAGTCAGAAACACCACAAGAAAAGAAAACTATAGGCAAATATACTTGATGAGCATAAATGCAAAAATCCTCAACCAAATACTAGCAAACATAATCTGTTCACATATTAAAATAGTCTTACACAATGATCAAGTGGGATTTATAACTCAGATGCAAGGATGGTTCAACATTAAAAAAAAATGTGATATGCCACAGTGAGGGAATAAAGCATGAAAGTCACATAATAATTTCAATAGATTCAGAAAAAAGTTTGACAAAAATTAAAACCCTTTTGTCATAAAAATTTCCAACATACTAGGAATAGAATGTAACTAACCCCAAAATGATATGGGCCATATATAAAAAGCCCATGGCTGACATCATAATAAATGGTGAAAGACTGAAAGCTTTTCCTCTAATATAAGGAACAAAGCAAGGATGCTCACTGTCATCAGTTCTATTAAACATAGCCCTGGAAGTCTAAGTTGTAGCCAATAGGCAAGAGAAAAAAAATCAATTTCAGAAAGAAGAACTAAAACCATCCTTGTTTTCAGATAACATAATTTTATATTAAAAAATCTAATGATTCCATTAATAAAACTGTTAGAACTAAAAAGCAATTTCTGTAAAGTTTCAGTATACAAAAACTAACTTATAAAAATTAGATGCATCTCTATAAAGTGATCGTGAACTATATGAAAAAGAAATTCAGAAAACAATCTCATTTACAACAGTACCAAAAAAAAAAAAAAAACTTAAGAATAAACTTAATGAAAGAAGTGAAAGACTTGTATACTGAAAACTACAAAACATTGATGAAAGAAATCAAAGAAGACACAAACAAATGGAAAGATATCCTGTTTATAAATTGAATGATTTAAGATTGTTAAAATGTTCATATTATCAAAAATTATCTACAGATTTAATACAATACCTGTCAAAACCCCAATTACATTTTTTATGAAAATAGAAAAAAAATAATTTTATATTTAGCCACAAAACATCATGAATAGCGAAATCAATCTTCAGGAAGAATACCAAACCTGCAGACATAGACTTCTTGGTTTTGAAATAAATTATAAAGCCAAAGTAATTAAAATAGTGTGGAACTAAAAAATAAATGATAGAAACCAGTAGATCAGGGGCACCTGGGTGGCTCGGTCAGTTAGGCTGGGGAGTCTGCTTCTCCCTCTCCCTCTGCCCCTATCCTGCTCATGCTCTCTCTCTCTCTCTCTCTCTCTCTCTCAAATAAATAAATAAAATCTTAAAAAAAAAGAAACCAGTGGATCAGAATAAAGAGCCCATATATAAATTCATATACATACAGTCAACTGACTTTGACAAGAATGCCAGTGGAAAAAGGTTAATCTCTTCAACAAATGGTGCTATGAAAACTGGATATCCTCATGCAAAAGAGTGAAATGAGACCCATAGTTTACAACACATAACACAAAAAGCAACTCAAAATAAGTTAAAAAGTAATCTTTTGACCTGAAACTATAAAACTCCCAGGATAAAACATATGAGAAAAGGTATATGGTGTTTGTCTTGGTAATGATTTCATAAATAAGGCACCAAAAGTACATGTAAGAAAACATTTGGGACTACCTCAAATAAAAATGCCCAATATCACTAAGCATCAGAAAAATAAAATCAAAACCACAATGAGGGGTGTTTGGGTGGTTCTGTCTGTTAAGGGTCCAACTCTTGATCTCAGCTCAGTCTTGATCTTAGGGTTATGATTTCAAGCCCCACACTGGGCTCCATGCTGGGTGTGGAACCTACTAAAACAAAACAAAAACAAAACAAAAACCCACAGTGAGGGGTGCCTGGGTGGCTCAGTCATTAAACGGCTGCTTTCAGCTCAGGTCATGATCCCAGGGTCCTGGGTATCGAGCCCCACATTGGGCTCCCTGCTTGGCGGGAAACCTGATTTTCCCTCTCCCACTCCCCATGCTTGTGTTCCCGCTCTTGCTGTCTCTATCTCTGTCAAATAAATAAATAAAATCTTAAAAAAAATACAGTGAGATGTCACCTCACAGCCTCTATGGAAAACAGTATGGAGATTCCTCAAAAAAATTAAAAGTAGAACTACCTTATGGTTCAGCAATCCCACTTCTGGGAATTTTTTAAAGATTTGAAATCAGGATCTTGAAGAGATATTAAACTTCCCCTGTTCATCGCATCACTAGTCACAATAACCAAGAGATGGAAACAACTTAAATGTTCATCTTTGGATGAATGGATAAAGAAAGTGTGTTATACACATACAATGTAATGCTATTCAGCTTTTAAAAAGAAGGAAATTCTGCAATATGCTATAACGTAGATAAACCTGAGAACATTATGGTAAATGAAATAAACCGGTCATAGAGGGACAAATGCTGTATGATTACACTTATATGAAGTATCTAAATTAGTAAAACTCACTGCATGAAAGAGTAGAATAGTGGTTGCCAGTGGCTGCAGTGGGGTGTAGAATAGAGAATTACTAATCAATGGGCACAAAGTTTCAGTTTAGCAAGATGGATAAGTTCTAGAGATCTGCTGAACAACATTGTACCTAGAGTCAAAAATATAGCATTGTACACTTAAAATGTGGTAAGAGGGTACATTTCATGATTTTACCATAATAAAATATTCTTAATAAAAAGTAGCATTCTGAGATGGGATTCATATATTTTTACTGACAAAGGGGTTTATGGCAAAATAAAATAAAATAATAGTAAAATAAATAAAATAAAATAATAAAATAATGATGTTAGCTCCTGTTTGGAAGTCCTTCCATGGCTCCAGCTCTGTTTCAATATTACTATTTCTTCTTTTTTGCACCTTCAGAACTCATGGTGGCAATTACTTCCTTCTGTTTCTAATTGCCAGGTTCCTCAATCTGTCTTGTTGGTCTTTATTTTGCCACCAAACTGTGAATACTCCCTTCATTGAATTATCTCAAATTCTCAGCTGAGTAGGTCTCCTGTTTCCTAGGAAAATTGTAGCAAATATATTATCCTGTCATTTGGGGACAGGCTTTCTACCTAGAAAGAGTAGTCTGGGGAGATAGCCTTTATAGTTTCATGTAAATTTTGTCAATGCAGAGCTTTTTGGCTAAATATATTTTACTTGTATAATGAAATGCTAAAATTACCAGGTAACTTTTTTAGAAAAAACAGCAACCTGCTCAAAAGTTTCTCATATTAAGATTCAGGCATCCCCTGGAGCCCTAACATTCAGTTCCTTAAAGGGCAATATATATTTTTTTTCTTTTCTCAGCCAGAAGTGTTGCTCCTTTGCTAGTGAAATCCTGAGGTTTTGTTTGTTTGTTTGTTTTGTTTTTTAAAGATTTTATTTATTTATTTGACAGAGAGTTAGCGAGAGCAGGAACACAAGCAGGGGGAGTGGGAGAGGGAGAAGCAGGCTTCCCGCCGAGCAGGGAGCCCGATGTGGGGCTCGATCCCGGGACCCTGGGATCATGACCTGAGCTGAAGGCAGACGCTTAGCGGCTGAGCCACCCAGGCACCCCGAAATCCTGAGTTTTGAAAGAAGTTTAAATGGTATAGACAGGATATGTGATTGCAGAATATAATCTTCCTCTTCTCTCCACTTTTCCACTTTTGTCATGGCCATCTATGTGGTTATTTGTAAAGTAAATACAGGAAGTTGTATTTCTCCACCTTTGAGTTTTAGTGAATAAATTACAAAATGTATACAGCATAATATATAAGATATATCAAATTATGTCCCTATATTCTGGTTTCTTTTTGGGCTTGAATGCAGGAGAAATCTCAAGACACTGGAAGAGTATGTACTGTCCTCTGGAACACCACTGAAATCTGCTAGTGTCTTACCACATTTAGTTTGTAGTGCCAACCTCTATCCCTGCCTTATCTACTTTGTTCCCACTGACCACACCTATTTTGATCATGTGCTAACATTGAGTGCTGGTTATTTCTGGACCTTGCCATGTCCTCTATTCTTAAGGACAATAGACTTTGAGCTCTCTTTGCCTTAAGCCCAAGCCTATTTTGGCCATTAGCTCTCTCAACACTTTTATAATTTGGGGGCATTTAAAAACATTTCCTTTAAAAAAATTCAAGTTGTTAGATCATGTGGAAGTGTCTGGTTCCCTTCCATGGCCTACTACAACAGTGTGAAATAGAGAAAATAATTATCTCAGATAATGTTTTCACCTAAATGTTCAGCCCCTACAGTTGTAGTATGCTGTAGTCATCACATGTTGACATATTACACACTGTAATGATGTCTTCTCCCAGAGTTCCTAATAAGAGGTGATGCAAAAACATATTCTGTTCTTTCACTCCTACCACCAATCTTAGAATTCTGTTTTTCCATATAACCAAGGACCTACTCTTGTCTGCTTTGAATATTTCTATCTCCTTCTTATGCTTGTGTAGTGTCTTTCTTGCCTCCCTCCATGGTAAACATTGTCCTTGTACCACTTTTAATGTCCTTCTTTAATTTATGGTAAACTTTCACAAAGTTTATATTCTAGTCGTCCAACCTTAGTCATAGAAATTTTGAAGCACAATAGTTGAACAATTCTGAAAAAAATAATTTTCTCTTTCAAATGTTCAGCTTTTGAAATTAAGAGCAAGGATTTTTATAAATATTTTATCCATCTTTTGGTTTTAAAAATAGTCTATTTTGGAGTTTAGAAATGAGTTTTTTTTTTTTTTATTTTTCTTAATATTGTCTCTAGAACCATCTTCATACTCCTTGAGGCCGTGGGTGCCTCTGGCTTAATGTGAAGAAAGAACAAATCATATATTAAAAAATGAAAACTCTATTTCAATTAAGTTATTTTGCTACATGTTCCATGGATGTGGGTTTCTCAGTCTCCCTTGGTTATAAATATAAAGTACATTAAAATAGACAAACAAATTCTTATTCTCCCTAATTATGTGTATATGATTTAGAGTTGAGAGACTGAGAATTGTTGATGTTATATTGTTGAAAAGGGTAATTATGATAATTTGATTAATGTGGTATGTCAGTTTAGGAATTGAAAGAAGGTAATTTTGTCAAAATATAAAGAGGTTTATGTATGAATTATTTTTTTAAATGCCCTCATGGTCCTCACATTCTAAAGGGAGGAGGGATAAAAACATAAGTTATATGTAAGCAATATAGAATGTTAGACGATGAATAGTATGGGGGAAATGACAGGGCATAGCAAGGTAAGGGGTATCAGAAATGGGGGGCTTGCAATGTTCAATTTTCAATAGGGTGTTCAATGATTTGAAAGAGGTGGAATTAGCCATATGGAAGGTTAGGAGAAGAGTTGAAGAGTAGGTAGAGAGTAGGGATAATAATACCAACAAAAGCATCTGAAAAGGCCATCGGGGAAAATATAGAGAAGAGAAGTAAGAAAAGATGGAGAGTGGAGAACTAGCATAACGACCTTATGATGAAGAAGTAGAAGTTAGGTATAAATAAAGGGAAGGTAGAGGTACAGGGTAGGTAGAAGGGAAAAGCTAATGCAAAGCCCTTAAAACAGAGATATGCATGGCTTGTTAGAGAAATGGGAAGAAGGTAAGTTAAGGTAGAGCATAGTAATCAACAGAGAAAATAGTAAGAGCTAAAGATAGAGGGTCTGACAGTAGGTCCTTTTAAACTATTGCAAATGCTTTTGATTTTACTGTGTTTTGAGCAGAAGTATATCAAGACTTTTGGAACAATCAGTTGGCTTCAGTGCTGAGAATAATGCAGGTGGTGGCCAATATAGAGACTAATTAGAGGCTATTGGCATGATACAGATGAGAGATAATGGCTTGCAACAAGGCTGCAGCAGATAAAGCGGTGAAAAGTGGTCATATTTTAGATGCATTTTTTATAGAAGAAATTACAAGATTTTCTTATGGACTGAAGTTGGGCATAAGAAAAAGAAAGACATCAGAGATAAGGAAGAGACTGCTGCTGCTTACCACTACCCCCTTCTTAATAACAAAATCTCATTATTGGAGGTGGCAATTTTCTAAGATTAATCAAAGGAGAATGAGGAGGGGAGAGGGGAGGAAGGGGAGGAGTTACATTTTCCAACTTCTTTTTCAAATTGAGGTGGTGAAGAACACGCAAGGTTAAAATTATTGGGTGGATCTTTAAGAAAAGCACTTTAAAAGGAATAGGCTCAACTGAGATATATACTTTACTGACCTCGTCCTTTTCTTCTTTCTGCTACCTGGAATTTGGGGGAGAAAAGGCTAAGATGCTTGTAAAAAACATAACTTAAGCCCTTGAATGAATAATAGGAGTTGCCCATATCTAAAAATATTTTAGAAAAATAATCCTTATATTTACTCAGTTACTTGTGTCTTGGCTCAATTTCTACCTAACACAAATGAATTCAAAGGTTTTGCCTCAGCAGCTAAATAATGGCATTGTCATTTACTGAGAAGGGGAAAAACAAACAGTGGGAAGGAGCAGATTTAAAGGGGAAACAGGAACTCAGTTTCCCTTACCTTAAGTTTGAGATGTCCATTACATATTCAAATGCAGATTTTCACTAGGTAACTGGGTCGATGAATATTACAAAGATTTGAAGATGTTAACTGAATATTTTATTCAATTAATAAATTTCCATTTTGATGCCATTATGATGAAAGAAACACAAGCAGAAAGAATATCCATTTTTATAAATTCATTATGAACTAATATTTGCCAATTTTACATTAAAAGAAATAATGAAGGATAACAATTTGAAATAAGTTTTGTTTTAAATCAATCAATAACATTTAGAAAAATATGAGGTTTGTCCTGGCCTTAGATATTGCTTAAAGTTATCTGTGCATTTGCCATTCTCATCTCCAAGCCTCTTCCATGATATCCAGACTCATATGCCCAGTAACCATATTTATGACTTGATCAATATAGCAAGTCAATAGATACCTATCCGAGGGTTATAAATATATTAAGAAGGCAAATAGCAATGAAAGTAGTTATGAAAATATATTACCCTGTGAAGTCCACCCAACCTAAGCAGCAACTTAAGTATTGCTGATATAGCATTGCTACAGAAGTATGGGCAACTATATCTCCATAGATTCTTTCTCCATAAAAACCTTGCTCTGCACAAGCAGAATGTCAAAATTGCTATTCTTATAGCTACGTTTTTTTTTTTTTCTTTCACTGTAATTACTTACAGGAAAATTAGTACCATAAAGTCGCCTATTTATCATCTTATGGTGTACTTCCCATTTTTGATCCTGCCTTTATGAGATTGTATTAAGCCAGGAGTTTATTATTATCCATTAATAACCAGTCAAAATATTAAATTATGCATTTGAAAGCCCTGTTGGGTAACATTTTTAAAAGTTCACTGAACTTTTTTTTTTTTATTTCTTTCTCTAGTAGAAATGTGCTGCAAGCACTCAAGGTGTGAAATCAGATTACCATTTAGATGTTGAGAGGTAAATGCAATGACTTTTCATTAACATTTTATGACCTAAGTGTGCCATACTTTGACACTGCCACCCTGCAGTCATTTGTCCTACATCTAAAAAGCAACCTGTAGTCAGATAGGTTTTATGTGATAGGTGTGTTAAATTTTATCATGCCTCACTTTGTCTTCACAAAGATAATTGTAGTGATGTATTAATTAATTCACAAGTGTGTTCTGTTTACTCTGTATATAATGTTATGGACAGGGTTAGACATAGGACAGTTTGTCATTAGGCCTAAAAATTAATGATCTGCTTTACTAATAATTATGAAACTTTTAAAAAATAGTAGAAATCTATGATACATGAATTTTATATTTATTAAAATCAAGAATATTATGCTTTAAACTGCTTTTTATTTTTTAATTTATTTTTTATTATTAAGTTCAATTAACCAACATATAGAGCATCATTATAAACTGATCTTTTTTAAATAAATTTTTTAAAAACTCATTATCTTTGTCATTGTTCTTAGATGTAAAGTTATAAAAAGTAACTTTTTTTTTCTTATCTCTTATGAAGAATCTTTTAACTTCACTTCAAGAATTAAAGCATGTGTGTGCATGGCAGCAGTATCCAAAACAATTTATTCTACTTGTTTTAAGTTGTCATGGCCTAATTAAAACCAGGGAGGAAAAAGAAAGACAAAATAGGGTTAGCTTATAGTTATGCTAACTTTGAATATGACTAATTACATCCTTTGATTTGTTTTTGAGTTATTTCTTTAGAATAAAAGTTGAAAAGCATTCTGTAGGAGCATTTGTTTTATCCTATTTGTTCTATGTACTCATTAATTTCCTTTTGTAACTTGATAGAGCATTTATTACTTTTTAGCAAATTTGAAAAACTTTTCTTCTTTTTGTTAAAGTTAAATGGAGTTGGTATTTGCTCACTTGTTTTCTTAATTTGCTCTGGTGAAGAAATAAATTTCTAAAAATTTATTTAATAGCTTTGCACTTCATAGGTTTTTTAGGACATTACTTGGGAACACAATTATCAAAGCAACATAGATGTTTATGTTAAAGATTCCCTGATCTCCTACACTCATGCTTTTGAAACAAATATACCTGACAAAGTATATTTTCTCTTCTTAGCCAAACTTTACTGAGACTCCCTTGAACTCTTTTTCAACTAGGCCTCAAATTTTGGGCTTTTGGACTTCCACATTCATCTATGCATTGTCCAATTTTAGCAAAAATTCTGCTAAGTCATTTTAGCCAGTATCTCCCATCCTCCATATATGACCACCCTCAATATCAAATCAGGTTCCTCATTCTCCATCATTCTTCAGTTGATTTCTGATCACCCTTCAGCAAGAATCTTATTAGGTCAATTTAGCCAGAATTCCCCCTTATCTGTGATGTTTCCTGTTAATAATTTTCTAGCCACCAACTCCCACTGTGCTCCTTAGGTATAAATTCTCACTTGCCCGTGTTTTATTTGGAATTGAGCCTGGTTCTATATACTAGTCCCCTTTTATCCATGGTTTTGCTTTCCTTCATTTCAGTTACCCACAGTCAACTTTGGTTTGGAAGCAGATGATCTTTTTTCTGACATATTGTCAGAAGGTCAATAGTGGTCTTAACACTATGCCACAATGCCTATGTCATTTACCTCATATCATCTCATCACATCAGCATTTTATTATTTTACGTTATCATGGGAATAAGGGTGAGTACAGTAAAATAAGATATTTTGAGAGAAAGACCATATTCACATAACTTTTATTACAGAATATTGTTCTTTTTTTTCCATTTTATTATTAGTTATTGTTGTTAATCTCTTACTGTGCCTAATTTAAAAAATTAAATTTTATCATAGTGAATAAGCAACAGGCAGGGCTAGGTAGGGAGAGATAGGTAAGGGGCCATAGGATCAGGCCCACAAAATTGAAAATGTGGGAGATGAAAGGAAACCAGAGATAAGGGAACACTCCAGACCCCCCTGCCCTAGGTGTCCGAGGGGGGAGTCTTATTTATGACAGTCTCCTGTGGTCAACAGAAAATAAACAGACCCTAAAAAGAGGTAAGCCATTAAAGATATTATCACTAGTCCTGCTTACACAAAGGTGTTATCAGTAGAGATGTCAAAAAGATTTAAGTTCCCTGGTTAACTTTCCATAAAAGACCAACCCTAAAGGCCCTCAGTGGCAACCCTGTCAGGACCCGTCTCACTTCTGAGAGCTTTTTCTGTATGCTTGCTTAATAAACTTCTATCGCTTTACTCACTCTCTTTTGTCCACGAGATTCATTCTTCGACTCTGTGAGACAAGAACTTCACTCTCCCGCATCAATAGGAATATCTGCATATGAAAGAACTGTATATATAAGGTTCAGTATCATCCTCTGTTTCAGGCACCTTCTGTGGGTCTTGGAACATATCCTCTACAGATAAGGGGAAACTACTGTACTGAAATCTCTCTTCCCTTATTATAATAGGCATGGATAACATTTGTTTTTACCACTTCAACTACTGTCCAGCTCTGGTTGTTCTTTAACAATATTTTACCAATTTGATCTCATATTTTATCTTCAAATAATATTACATGACTTTAATAGACAGATATTTTATTTGCCTAACCTCTTACCCCAACCCTTTATTGAAGAGGAACAAAACCTTTTTTGCTGGGAACTGCCCATTGCCCTATGACAATCCATATTGTTTTGTGTTGAGCTGAAACCTTACTTACTTACTAGAGGTCTGTTCTTCCATCTTGTGAGCAACTTGCCTTAACTGGGTCAGTCTTTCCTTCAATTTGCACATTTTTGTTGCTAAGTTATCTAAGAAAGAATGGGTGATTTCCAACCTATTAAGGGATTTTTAATGGTGGTGATGACAGCTCTATTAATATGCTAATATAAAGTTTTAAGATTAGGCCTGGACATAAGAACTGTTTCAATTTTTCAAAAATTGTTTCCAGAGCAACCCTCTTGGGTCCCCTCCCTCTTCGGGAGCTTTGTACTCTATCATTCAATAAACTTTACTATAGCTCAGTAAAAAAAAAAAAAAAAAAAAAATGTTTCCAGAATGAGAACACCAGAACCATGTATAGTGCCATCTTAGCTTTTCAGTTCTATGTTCACGTTTTTTTTTTTTTTTTTTAAGATTTTATTTCTTTATTTAGAGAGAGCACACATGCTTGCACATTGGGAGAGGGGCAGAGGGAAAAGGAGAGAAAGAATCTCAAGTAGACTCTGTGCTGAGTGCAAGGTTGGGCTCAATCTCACAACCGCGAGATCATGACCTGAGCCAAAACCAAGAGTCCAACACTTAAGCAACTGAGCCCCCCTGGTGCCCCTGTTTTCAAGGACGTTTGATTGCAAGTGACAGAAAACAAAATTTAGACACAAAGGGAATTTATCAGAAATGTCCCAGGAACCTTAAAACCAGTCAAAATATGAGAAGGGGAAGAAAAAAGAATGGTCAGTAGTCTATCATTATTTCTATCAATACTCTTCATGACTTGTCTCAACTCTCTACATGTCCAGTATTTTTATCTCTCTAACCTTAGAATGACTTTATACAGAGGAAAAAAAAGACATATTTAAACCTTACACTGTGTCTTGCCTCAGCAGAGGTTCAGAAAAAACACTGCCAAATTTGCTCAAACCCAACTTTTAAAATCCTAAGGAGAAATTAAAGGGAAGATTGACCACAAGTCATAAATGTAATCTTTCAAAATGAAAATTTTGCCAAACAAAACATTGGGAAGCTTTTCATGAGAACTATAGAAATAGCTTTGAGGATATAAAAAACAAACAAACAAAGGCAAGTTACACAACTTACCAAATATGATTTTAGAAGAAATATATTGTCTTAGAGATGGGTTAGTGTTAAATATGTGCCCATACGAAAAAAAAGTGTCCTTTGTATAAATTAAATTTATATTGTTTTCCATTAAAGAGAGCTAATAATAATTTCTATAGTGACTATTACTTTTTTTACAATGCAGCAGACATTAAAAGAAGTTGGGAGATCTATAAAATATAAACTTTTTTTAATTAAGAATATTTTATGTATTATATATTGCCTTCAGATTCAAAGTAATATTATTAAAGGGCATATATAAATCCTAATTTTAGTCTTATTATTTCACAGGCATTTTTGGACATCAACAAATACAAAACAATCCTATTGTTTGAAGTTGTAGTATTTCACAACTGACATTGTGACTAGCAGCTGAATATGTTACCACTACTGTTTTTAGATGTATTTCAGAACATGTAGAATGAATTTGTAATTTAATTTTGTTCATTTTGGGGGGAGCCTGCACATTTCTTTCTTAAAATTATATTAAGGTTTCTTTGGGATTTGTACAAAGGCACAAAAATCATATTATATAAATTTAATACATTGAAATTGATATTACTAAGCAAATTTGTTGATTCTATATGGCCTCATCCTGTGGGGGAAAAAGGTTATTTTTTAAAAGATTTTATTTATTTATTTGACAGAGAAAGAGATAGCGAGAACAGGAACACAAGCGGGGGAGTGGGAGGGGGAGAAGCAGGCTTCCCACTGAGCAGAGAGCCCTATGGCGGGCTTGATCCCAGGACCCTGGGATCATGACCTGAGCCAAAGGCAGATGCTTAACGACTGAGCCACCCAGGCTCCCTCTAGCTATGAATCTTAGATGTCATCTTCTTCCAACAGAAACCTGCTTCATCAACATTAAAAATAGTGTAGCCGCCTTTTTAAGAAAAAAATATTTATTTTTTTTATTTATTTGAGAGAGAGAGAGAAAGAGAACAGGGTAGAGGGGCAGAGGGAGAGGGAGAGAGAAAATCTCAAGCGGACTCCCTGCTGAGCACAGAGTCCAGTGCAGGGCATGACCTGAGCTGAAATCAAGAGTCAGATGCTTAAGCGACTGAGCCACCCAGGCACCCTTAGTATGGCCACCTTAATTATCTTAGCTAGATTTTCTAGACAACTTGCCACAGACTCTACATCAGCACTTGCTGCTTCAACTTGCACTTTATTTTTTCATAACTAGAAGACCCTTACCTTGCACTTTTTATGTTATCGAGTTGGCTTCTCTCCTTAAACTTCATGAACCAACTGCTGCTAACTTCAAACTTTTCTTCCACATCTCTCTCAGCCTTCATAAAATTGAAGAGAGGGCTTTGCTCTGGATTAGGCTTTGGCTGAATAGAATGTTGTGGTTGGTTTGGTCTTCTAGGCAGACCACTAAAACTTTCTCCATGTAAGCAATAAGTCTGTTTTGCTTTCTTATCTTTCATGTGTTCACTGGAGTAGCATTATTAATTTTCTTTAAAAAATTATTCTGTGCACTCATAACTTTGCTAACTGGCATTGGAGGTCTAGCTTGAAGCCCATCTCAGCTTTTGACATGCCTTCTTCATTAAGCTTAATCATTTAAGTGAAATGTTCATTTGAACATTTAGAAGACATTATAAGGTTATTAATTGTCCAAATTTCAATACTGTTGTGTCTGAGAGAACAGGAATTCCCAAGGACAGGGAGATCGGGGAACAGCCAGTCAGTGGAGTAGTCAGAAAACATACATTTATCAATTAAGTTCACCATTATATGGGCACAGTTGGTGGCACCCTGAAACAATTACAATAGTAACATTGAAGGTCACTGATTACAAATCACTATAATAAATAGAAACGTCAACATTATTATGTACCGTGCACCAAAAAATAACTCTAAATGACAAATGTACCTAAATTCTATACCTAAAAATGTAAACCTAAGCAAAAGTTTCTTCCTTCTTTTTTGAGAAGGAGAGAGAGAGAAAGAGAGAGAAAAGGAGTTGGGGGAGGGACAGAGGGAGAGGAAGAGAGAGACTCTTACAGGCTCCATGCCCAGTGGGAGTCCAACTTGGGGCTCAATCTCACAACACTGAGATCATGACCTGAGCTGAAATCAAGAGTCAGACACTAAACCGACTGGGACACCCAGGGGTCCATAGGCAAAAGTTTCTTAAGTGGCACACATAAAACATGAAGTAAATAAAAAACAAAATCAACAAATTAAGTTTCATAAAAATTGAACACTTTTGCCGTTAAAAGGACAATGTTATGTAAATACAACATAAACACAATATTGAGTCAAATATTTTCAAAAATATATTTAACAAATGATTTGCAAATCAGATATCTGCTAAACTACTTGCATTTTAATTAAATAAAAACATTAAAAACTCAATAGTAAAGATATAATTTTTTGAGTATATAAAATATTTGAACAGAAACATTTAAAATATATATACATTACAACAAAGGACAATAAACAATGCTCTACTTCTTTTTTTTTTAAGATTTTATTTATTTATTTGACAGAGAGAGAGATAGAGAGAGCAGGAACACAAGCAGGGGGAGTGGGAGAGGGAGAAACAGGCTTCCCGCCGAGCAGAGAGCCCGATGTGGGACTCAATCCCAGGACGCTGGGATCATGACCTGAGCCGAAGGCAGACGCTTAACGACTGAGCCACCCAGGCGCCCAACAATGCTCTACTTCTAAGGACAGCAAACTATGGCTCTTGGGCCAAAAAAAGTTATTTTCATAAATAAGGTTATATTGGTACATGGAAATATTTATTTGTTTACTTATTAATGATGGCTGTTTTGCACTACAATCAGAGCTGAGTATTGCCCAAGAGGCCTTCTGACTCCCAAAGCCAAAAATATGTACTACTTGAGTATTTACAGAAAATGTTTGGCAACCCTTGTTTACATCATTACTCAGAAAGTAAATACATATTTTTTAAAAAAATTAGATACCATTTCATATTCCATAAAATAATGAAAGTCAAAGAAACTGGCCATTCCATGTGGTGGCAAGGATATAGAGCAAATGGATCTATCAAAAACTGCTGACAGAAATGTTAAATGGTACAATTATTTTGGAAAACTCCTCACTTTTTCTTTATTTTTTAAATAACTTAGGGCTTAAAGAAATTTTCAAAGTTGTGCATAGTTCCTGTGTGCTTTTAACTCAGTTTTCCCTAGTGATAACATCTTAGAAATAATAGCACATTATCAAAATGAGGACACTGATTTTGCATAATGCTAGTAACTGAAGTACAGACTTTATTCAGATTTTACCAATTTATTGTAGTTGCTTGTGTATACAAGGATGGATGGCATAATAAAATTAATTCCAAATATTCAAAGCAGATAATAATGGTAAGATTATGTTGGATGTTTGGGAGGGGTAGTTTTCTTAGCGTTTTCTCTTTACCCTGATGACTGGAGTAGAATCCTAGGACAGAAGTGGTATTAGCCCCCTTTCACTAGCCAAATTTTGAACAATGTTGAGAAATAGGCAATTTTACTCCACATGTGCATGTTCTTATTGATGCACTTGAGGATTCCTGAGTCAGTCAAGAGTCACAGTAATGTCCGAAACCCCTTTTCACCTTTGTTGATAGGAGTAAAATGTTTCAAAGAATTCTTAGTCCCACTGTGCAGACCTCTCTTCCTGATGTTAAGTAAAGTGTTGGGAGACTAAGGGGTTTCATGCTCTTAGGCTCTGTAATGCTTCATTCTTCATACCTATTTGGGAATATAACATTTAAGTGTGTGAAGTCTTTCTTGATCCCCGATCATCCACTACGACCAAGTGGGATTTATCCCCATGATGCAAGGGTGGTTATACATTCGCAAATCAATCAATGTGATAGAACACATTAATAAGAGGAGAGAGAAGAACCATATGGTCCTCTCAATTGATGCAGAAAAAGCATTTGACAAAATACAGCATCCTTTCCTGAGTAAACTCTTCAGAGTATAGGGATAGAGGGAACATCCCTCAAGTTCATAAAAACCATCTATGAAAAACCTACAGTGAATATCTTCCTCAATGGGGAAAAGATGAGAGCCTTTCCCTTAAGGTCAGGAACACATCAAGAATGCCCACTCTCACCACTATTGTTCTACATAGTACTAGAAGTCCTAGCAACAGCAATCAGACAACAAAAAGAAATAAAAGGTATTCAAATTGGCAAAGAAGAAGTCAAACTCTCTCTTTTCGCAGGTGACATGATACTTTATGTGGAAAATCCAAAAGACTCCGTCCCCAAATTCCTAGAACTCATACAGCAATTCAGCAATGTGGCAGGATACAAAATCAATGCACAGAAATCAGTTTCTTTCTTATACACTAACAATGCAACTGTAGAAAGAGAAATTAGAGAAACGATTCCATTTACAATAACACCAAAAACCATAAGATATCTCGGAATAGACCTAACCAAAGAGGTAAAGGATCTATACTCTAGGAACTACAGAACACTCAGGAAAGAAATTGAAGACACAAAAAGATGGAAAAACATTCCATGCTCATGGATTGAAAGAATAAACATTGTTTAAGTGTCTATGCTACCCAGAGCAATCTATACCTTCAGTGCCATCCTGATCAAAATTCCAATAACATTTTTCAAAGTGCTGGAACAAACAATCCTAAAATTTGTATGGAATCAGAAAAGACCCCAAATCGCCAAGGAAATGTTGGAAAAAGAAAAACAAAGCTGGGGGCATCACGTTGCCTGATTTCAAGCTATATTACAAAGCTGTGATCACCAAGACAGCATGGTACTGGCACAAAAACAGACATAGACCAATGGAACAGTATAGCATGCCCAGATATGGACCCTCATCTCTTTGTTCAAATAATCTTTTACAAAGCAGGAAAAAACATGCATTGGAAAAAAGACAGTCTCTTTAATAAATGGTGCTGGGAAAATTGGACAGCCATATGCAGAAGAATGAAACTCGACCATTCTCTAACACCATTCACAAAGATAAACTCAAAATGGGTGAAAGACCTCAATATGACACAGGAATCCATCAAAATCCTAGAGGAGAACATAGGCAGTAACCTCTTTGATATCAGCCACAGCAACTTCTTTCAAGACACATCTCCAAAGGCTAGTGAAGCAAAAGCAAAAATGAACTTTTGGGACTTCATCAAGATAAAAAGCTTCTGCACAGCAAAGGAAACAGTCAACAAAACAAAGAAGCAACCCGCAGAATGGGAGAAGATATGTGCAAATGACATTACAGACAATGTGCTGATTTCCAAGATCTATAAAGAACTTCTCAAACTCAACACCCAAAAAACAAATAATCAAGTCAAAAAATGGGCAGAAGACATGAACAGACACTTCTCAAAAGAAGACATACAAATGGCTAACAAACACATGAAAAAATGTTCATCATCATTAGCCATTAGAAGTATTTTTCAACAGGTTTTGCAAAGTAAGAAGTTAAAAGAGGTTGACAATACTTATATTTTGATAGAAAAAAGACACAAAGAAATATTTAAAGAAAATTGACATCATTACAATATTGAGATTTCCTATCCAAGAAACAAATGATTTTGCCATTTATTAACATCTCATTTTATGTTCTTAAATAGAATTTAAAATTTGTTTCATTATAATCCTTGCATAATACTTTCTAATTTTATGCCTAGACATTCTATATTTTTATTTTTATTATGATTATGAACTAAATAATTTCCCCAATATATTTTCTAAATAACAATTATAAGTGTATGTTAAAGTTTATCATGTATTTTTTTGTAACTGGCTACATCACCTAACTCTTATTATTTCTAATAATTTCTCAATTGATTTTTAAATATTTCCTAAATGGCTAATCATGCCATCAAGAAATCATACTATTTTACCTCATTTTCTTATATGCATTTATATGTTTTTATTAATTCCATTGGCTCCAAAGTCTAAACAATGTTACAGTAGTGAATATAAACAACTTTACCTTGCTCATGAAATAGAAAGAATCATTTTTTACTATTAAGTATGAATTGGGGTATTGGTGATTTTATCTCCTTATGAACCTGAGTTAGGTTAAGAAAGTATTAGTTGAATTTACCAGAACTTTCTACATTTTCTCTTCCTAACTTCTCACCACTCCTTCAATTTGGGGAGTTTTTTAATGACTTTCTGAATGTTCCTTCAGTTCATTTCAAAGTGTAAAGTGTCTGGCAGAAATTATCCAGATACTTTACAGTATGATAAACTCTATGCACTTAATATTCTCTATTTTCAGACTTGACCAAGCCCCATTACCAAAGCATCAATTTTTGCTTTTATTAAGTCACTGTGTTTTGTATGAGGAAATGTTTTTGTTTTGTTTTGTTTTGTTTTAGTTTTAGTTTTTGGCTTTTTGTTAGTGTTGTTTTCAATTTTCTTTCACATTATTTCATTTCTTGGAAGTCAAAATTTAAGTTTTTCTTTTTTTTAACTCTACAGATAGACTAACATAATTTGGAAAGTAGAATACTCAGATTGATATTCAATTATGAGTAGATTAATAGAAATGATAAGCAGCAAGGTATAAAAGACTTTAGTCTTGTCATGCTTTACATAATTTGAAAATTAATGTGCATATTACAGTATAATACTGTGTTCACTCATTATATAATCATGAGAAGACTCTTTTCAGAATCATATGTAAATAAATCAATGCTTATAAATATACAACACTATTCTAAAGAAGATCCCATGATATTTTATGTTAGGAGAATCAATGAAGGGAGAAAAAAATCTGATAGAAACCTTTTAAATATTTGAACTTTCTAGAAATTTTTAAAAAGTGGATGGAAGGAACACATCACTGTCTTAAGTATCTTTTTAATTCATATTTTGCATCATCAAAAACTTAAAGAAAGGGGGGGCACCTGGGTGGATCAGTCGGTTAAGCATCTGCCTTCAGCTCAGGTCATGATCCCAGGGTCCTGGGATCGAGCCCCGCATCGGGCTCCCTGCTCGGCAGGAAGCCTGCTTCTCCCTCTCCCACTCCCCCTGCTTGTGTTCCCTCTCTCGCTGTCTCTTTCTCTGTCAAATAAATAAATAAAATCTTTAAAAAAAAAGCTTAAAGGTAATACAGGTTTTATATAGTGTTTCTATTGTTACATCATGAAATGAAACCATGTTTTTTGGGATCAATACTAAAGGGTTTCTTACTAAATTTTCACCTACTTGCCAAATTTTTCTATGTCCCTATAGCTGGTATTAAAGGAAAAAAAAATCTCCCAATTACTTGGTGATAATTTTGAACCACCATGATATTCCTTTTCAAAGAAGATTAATAAAGGAGTCATTAAAAATTAAGAACCTAGCTCATGTCATTTAGAATAAATCAATGATTTAAATATGTACAATTCTATCAATCCTTCAGCAGAGATCTGAATCCCAGAAATACAAAGAGAATATAGAAGCAACAAATGATGGAGGATACATTACTAGAAAATTACTGACAGACAAGAGTAGTTTCAGTGAGCATGGACCATGCATGTATTGGTGGGAAATAATAATAAGAAATGAGTTTTCACTATAAATAGAAAACATTATCTTTTGTGTTCTAGTCACCCAAAAGACTGATAGAAATAGGAGCACTCACAGAGTATTCCAAAGGAGACCTCTGATTTTAGTCAACATATGCACTCTCTGGTTGTTGGGAGCTTTGCTAAAATGACCATTAGATTTGATTGTTTATTTCAATCGGTCCCCCTTACAATAAGTTTTAAGCTATGAAAGTCAGCACTGATAAGGTTACCAACAGCCAAAGGATCAGTAGATAATATTCTGATGTCCAGCCCAGTGACACCAATTAAGAATTTTTAAGGGTAAAATGATATTGTCCTTCCAGATAGAAACTGTAGATAATATATGATGCTTAAGATGATGATCTGGAGTTTTCTCCAGAAAAACCTCTGAAATTAACAATCAGTAATACTATACAGTATCCTTAAGAAGAGTCCATGATTGTCTTCTAAGTGGATCATAGTGTTCTTGAAAGAATCAACTCTTATTTTCAGTTATCTGAAATTAAAATGTACAATTTACAAATTATTTTCATCTGATTCCAGGGTAATTTCTATGTACTTAAACTATCAAGAAAGATTTAAATAATTTAAGTCTGTGATCATTATTTCTTGAGTCCTGTCTTGTTCCATGTTTTTAAAAGACCCCTGAATTCTGACTGAAGCCTCAAAGAGAATGATCATAACTGGATGTCAGAGCCCAAAGTACAGACATAAAGATCCCGGTGGCATAGTGAAGTCATGTCACAGCTGAACATTTCAAGGCCATAAAGAAAAATCGAAGGGGCAGGGTGTCAAAAATAACTGTCTAGCTTTAAATAGGGAAGGGATGAGTCAGGATACACCACTTAAACTCTCCTTTTATTGAGGTTAGTATTTAATAGATAAGTTACTTTTAATATATGTAGATGAGCCAATAATGCAATTATAAGGGAAAAGAAGGAAGAACAATATCAGAGTAAAGTCATAAAGGAAGAAAATGAGGCTTATGCAAAGCCAGATTTAACCAATAGAATTTGAGATCATCAGTTAGAAGAAACTGGTGATAGCAGCAGAGAAAAGTCTGGAGAGCTTTAAATTGATGAGGTAAAAACAAGTGCATTTGAATCTATGAGAAAAAAGCAAGTAAAGGAGGAACCAGGAAATGCGGGGGAGGGGCAGCACACAGGGCAGAAAGGATGTGACATCACAAAGCCCACTGGCTCAAAGCAGTTACCAGCACTGTTTATCTGCTTGGGAAGAAAGAGGTGAGACTCTTCCTTAGAGACTGGCCCATGTCTTCTTCACCAGTTCCACATAAGTCCTAACTCAGCCATTCCTGATTCCCAAAATAGTGAAGACAGGCTTCATGAACATGGAAGCCACTGAAGAAAGCCCAGCAGAGAACCAAAGCCTGGCTCAAGGCACCTCAGTCACGTTGAATAGTGACACTGATGCAGATAAAGTTCTTGCCTCACTAGAAGGTAAGAGGAAGCGGAAAGGGTACTTGCCAACTGAGTCAGTGAAGATCCTCCGAGACTGGCTGTATGAACACCGGTTTAGGGCCTACCCTTCAGGACCAGAGAAGCGAATGCTGTCCGAGCAGACTAATTTGTCTTTCCTGCAGATCTCTAACTGGTTTATCAATGCCCGCAGACGTGTTCTTCCAGAAATGCTTCAACAGGTTGGAAATGACCCCAACCAGATCACCATGTACCACCAAAAAGGCAAGGCTGCTGATGTGACCCATGAGCAGAGCACAGATCCACCTATACAGGCCAGGTCAGGGTCCAAAGATCCAGATAAAATGCAGTGCCTTCCCTTGAGCCTCCTTCCAATGAGCCAGAAGTCAGGAGGGAAGCTGCTAGATTCAGAGCTGTCTCCAGGCCAGAAGCTCACCCCAAAGGCCCAGCCAAGGAAAAAGGTCAAGTTTTCCACTAGTGAACCCTTGCTTATGACATCTCCCAAACCTGTGTTAACAGAGGAGTACAAGGACTTCAGCAGCTTCCAGCTGCTGGTTGACGTAGCCGTGCAAAAAGCTGCAGAACTGGAGCTACAGAAGAATCAAGAGCCCAATCCATGATATCTGATGTCCCTAAAAAAATTCAAGTAGTCAGGCCCGTGTCTACAGTGGTAGATCCATTTATGTTCCCCCAACTAATTCATAGTTTTACCTTTTATAGAGACATTTTTCTTTCTAGGAGTTTTAGGAGAACCATCACTAGCTATTGGGACTCGATTCTGCTAGATATTTCAGTGTTTCCGAATGGACTTGTCATCATGATTAACACTAAAGTAGAGGTATCTTCTCTACTTCTACTTCCTCCTAGGTTTAAAGGCTTTAGACAATCAGACCAACACGCCTGAGACTAGAAACAGTGCTAACACATCTTCAGAAGCCTTGCTTTGGCTTTTCTAACCAGACTTTTTGGTCCTAGGACTGCTGCAGATACCGAATCACTAATCTTTCTCCCTCTCTCTAACTTTCCTTGTTGATTAGAATGAATAATGGAAAAGAAAGGCTCTATTAAAGATGACTATAACAGCACTGGCATCATTTTAATGTTGGAGTTTTTTGTGAAAATATCAACTTTGTTTTCTTTTTATAGTTTATTGACAATCTTAAGGAGTAGCTAATTTATGCAGGGAGTAAGCATGAGAGTCAAAATACAGTGAATTCATAAACATGTTACAGATAAGGGTGCACTCTTATTTGGTGTACTAGTGAAAATTATGTAGTAGAGATAGGAAAATTCTACATGGTAATTTTCTGCTGTTAGTTGCGGTATAGTTTTAGAGAATACTTTTTTGTTTGTTTTGTTTTGTTTTTTGAAGGGCTTAAACAACAAATTTATTTTTCACGGTTCTGGAGCCTGGAAGTCCAACATCAAGACACCAACTTGATCACATTATTATGAGGGCTCCCTTCTTGGTTCATAGCCAGCACTTTGTATCCTTATATGATGAAAGAGACTAGACCTCCCTGGAACATCTTTTATAAAGGCATTCACCCCATTCATGAGGGCTCTACCTTTATGACCTAAGCCCGTTCCAAAGACTTAGCTCTAATACTATCATCTTTGGGATGATTTCAACACATGAATTTCAACATATGAATTTGGGAGGGACACAAAAATAACAGGAAATAGTTGTAATATATATATGTGTATATGTTAAATATAAAATATGTTAATATTTAAATATGTTAAATGTTAAATATCTACATATGTATTTAACATTTCAATTGCTGTTTATTGTCCTTAGGCTAAAATACAAATTTATTTTTAAACTTTCTTTTTTTTAATTTGAGTACAGTGGACACACAATGTTACATTAGTTTCGGGTGTACAATATAGTGCTTCAATTTCTCTATATGTTATGTTCACCATAAGTGTAGTTACCAACTGTTATCATGCAATACTATTACAATATCATTGATTACATTCCCTATATGGTGCCTTTTATTCCATGACTTATTTATTTCATAACTAGAAGTCTGCATTCCCACTCCCCCTTACTCCTTTTGCCCATCACCCCTTACCTCTGGTAACCATCAGTTTGTTTTCTGTATTTATAGGCCTGATTCTGCTTTTTGTTTGTTTATTCATTTGTTTTGTTTTTTAGAGTCCACATATGAGTGAAATCATGTGGTACTTATCTTTCTCAGTCTTACTTTACTTAACATAATACCATCTATGTCCATCAATGTTGCAAGTGACAAGATCTTATTCTTTTTTATGGTATCCATTTGTCTACTGAAGGACACTTAGGCTGCTGCCATATCTTGGCTATTGTAAATAATGCTGAAATAAACATAGGTGTGCATATATCTTTTTGAATTAGTGTTTTCATGTTTGTTGGGTATATACCCATTAGTGAAGTTACTGGATCATATGGTATTTCTATTTGTAATTTTTTGAGGAAACTCCATACTGTTTTTCACAGTGGTTGTACCCATTTACATTCCTACCAATAGTGGATGAGGATTACTTTTTCTCCACATCTCACCAACACTTGTTATTTCTGTTTCTTTCTTTTTCTTTTTCTTTTTTTTTTTTTTTTTTTTTTTTTGCCATTCTGACAGATGTAATGTGATGTCTCAATGTGGTTTTCATTTGCATTTCCATGATAATCTGTGATGTTGAGCATCTTTTCATGTTTCTGTTAGCCATCTATATGTATTCTTTAGAAAAAAAAAAATGTCTATTCAAGTCCTCTGCCCATTTTTTAATCAGGTTGTTTGTTTTCTTGGTGTTGAGTTGTGTATGTTCTTTATATATCTTGGATATTACCTCCTTATTGGATATATCATTCACAAATATCTTCTCTCATTCCATAGGTTGCTTTTTTGTTTTGTTGATGGTTTCCTTCACAATACAAAATATTTTTATTTTGATGTAGTTTCTATACTTTATTTTTGCTTTTGTTTACCTTGCCCTAGGAGACACATTTAAAAAAATGTTACTATGGCTAATGTCAAATAAATCACTACCTGTATTATTTTCTATGATTTTCATGGTTTAAGGTCTCACATTTAGGTCTTTAATCCATTTGGAGATTATTTTTGTGTATGGTGCTACAAAGTGATCCAGTTTCATTATTTTGCATGTAGCACTACAGTTTTCCCAGCACCATTTGTTGAAGAGACTATCTTTACCATATTGTATGGTCTTATGTCCTTTGTCATAGATTAACCATATATGTGCAGATTTATTTCTCAACTCTCTATTCAGTTCTATTGATCTAAATGTCTATTTTTGTTTTGATTAGTGGTATATCTTGAAACCTGAAATTGTGATACCTCCAGCTTTGTTCTTTCCCAAGATTTCTCTGGTCGTTCAAGGTCTTTTGTGTCCCCATACAAATTTCAGTATTACTTGAGCTAGTTCTGTGAAAACTGTTGTTGGTATTTAATAGGGAGTTCTTTGAATCTGTAGATTGCTTTGGGTAGTATTGACATTTTAACAATATTCTTCCAATCATAATTTTGAATCCATAATTCAAAAAATGAATATCTTTCCTTTTGTTTGTACTGTCTTCAGTTCCTTCCATTAATGTTTTATTGTTTTAAGAATACAAGTCTTTCACCTTCTTGATGAAGTTTATTCCTAGGTATTTTATTCCTTTTGGTGCAACTGTAAAGAAAATTATTTTCTTAATTTCATTTTCTGCTACTTTATTATTAGTGTATAGAATCACTACCAATATATTCCCTATCTCTTTATTGAATATCTCACTGAGTTCCTGTCTTTTCTCCAGCCTTGTGAGCATAATTACAATCATCACTTCAAATATTTTACCAGGCATATTATCTCTATTTCATTTACATTTTTTTAGAGGTATTTTCCTTTTCTTGGTGCATACTCCTTTGTCTCCTCATTTTGCTTGACTTTCTGTGTTTGTTTCTATGGGTTAGGTGGAACAGCTACTTCTCCTAAACTTGAATGAATGGTTTTGTGTATGGTCATCCCCTAGGTAGACTCTATGTGCTTAGTGACTTTTGCTGGCTGGAGTTGTGTCTGGCATGAGCTGGGTATCCTGGGGCTTTCCACACAGTGGGTACACTGGAAGGAGAGCTAAAACTTAAATGATCATAGGTTGATGTGGTTCTTGGGCTCTTCACATGTTAGGTGGCCTGACAGGACAGTTAAAGCTGAAGTGGATGTAAGCTGGGTTATCCAGACACTATAATGGAGAGAGTACCCTGGCAGGGCAGCTGGAGCTGAGGCAAGGAGTGGGTTTGGAGGTCTCAGTGTTTTCCATACAGAAGGCACCCTGGCAGGACAGTTAAAATTAAAGTGGGTGCAGGTTAGGAGGTCCTGTGGTTCTTCATTCTAAGGGTACCTGGCAGGGCAGCTAAGTGCAAGCTGGGGGATCTTGGAGTGCTCCCTGATAGGGATGCCCTAGCAGAGTAGCTGGAGCTAAGGTGGTGTGTGGATTGGGAAGTTCTGGGTCTCTCCACACAGAGAGCAGCCTGGCAGGACACCTGAAGCTAACGTGGGTACAAGCTGGGGGATCCTGTGGCTTTTCACAAAGTGAACACCTTGGCATGACAGCTAAAGCTGAAGTGGATA
Organism: Halichoerus grypus; assembly: GCF_964656455.1. Lineage (NCBI taxonomy): Eukaryota > Metazoa > Chordata > Mammalia > Carnivora > Phocidae > Halichoerus > Halichoerus grypus. The sequence continues at coordinate 55,142,680 of NC_135727.1, read as the reverse complement.
CAAGCTGGTCTGTCCTGGGGTTCTATGTGCTGAGGGCACCCTGACAGGGCAGCTGAAGCTGAGGTGGGTACAAGCTGCGGTACCCCAGGGTACTCTATGGAGGGAGACTCCTAGTGGGGTAGCTGGCGCTGAGGTAGTGTGTGAGCCAGGAGGTCCCTGACTCTCCCTAGAAGGATAACTGAAACTGAAATCGGTGCAAGCTGAAGTGTCCCAGGGCTCTACACACAGAAGGAATCTCGGCAGGATAGCTAAAGCTGAAGTGGGTATAAACTGGGGTGTTCCAAGACTCTCCACACAGAAGGTAACCTAAAGGGGTGACTGGAGCCAAGGTGGGTTACAGACCAGGAGGTCCTGAGGCACTCTGTGCAAGGGTCATCCTGGCAAGACACCTAAATCTAAAGTGGGCATGGGCCAGTGTTGTCTGGGTTCTGTGTGTAAATGTGTCCTAGCAAGACAGCTGAAGCTGAAGTGGGTGCAAACCAGGGTCTCCCAGGGTGCTCAGTATAGTGGGTGCCCTCTCTGCATGACTGAAGCTGTGGCTCTGTAGTTCTGGGGTGTTCTACATCGAGTGCACCCTGGTGGGGTAGCTGGATCTGAAGCAAACATCAGCCTGGAAGGTACAAGAACATTTAGTACTGGGATACTCTAGCAAGTCACCTGAAGCCAAAGGGGCATAGGCAAGGAATGTTTTGGGATGCTTCACACCTGTGTCAGGTACAAAGGCAGGAACTATACTGAATGCTAACCAGAGGTGTCTTGGTGTGCACCACCCTGTGGCCACCTTGGTGGGATCACTGGGGCTAGTGTGGGCTAGGGGCCCAGGGCTTACTGAGGTGGCAGGCCAGTTAGGGCACCAAGATGGTGCACTGGTCTGTGCTTTTAAGTTGGAAGGGGAGCATAGACCATGTCCATCACTCCTTCCTTCCCAGAGAGCATTCCAGTAGTTCCCTTGCCATTTTGTGGAGTTCTAGGACTAGATCTTTTATATGTTAGTTGCTCTTTTAGACAAGGGCTTTTTTTTTTTTTTTTTTTTTTTTTTTTCTGTGCTGAAGCATGTCTGGGGCTGGTGTGGGTTAGGGGACCTGAGGCTTGCTGAAGTGGCAAGGTGGCTATGGCACTGGACCTTGCTCTGGTCTGCACTTTCAAGATTGAAGGGGAGTATAAATCATGTGGTTTTCCATTCCCTCTGGCCCAGAGAGAGTTCCAGCAACTCCTCCAACATTTGGTAAAGTTCTAGGGCTGGCTCTTTTATAAACTAGTTAGATTTTTAAATGATGGCTTTTTTTCTGTGCCCAAGGACAGATGAATCTGCTCTGGGTCCCTCAGTACTATTCCTCCTCCTACAGTTCACAGTATCAGGAATGGGGAATCCCTTTGTTACCATGTCTCTATCTCTCTTGTTGTTGTCTTTGAAGTTTACTCTATATTTTATTGCACAGAAGGTGCTCAATAAAACCAGTTTTTCTTCAGAAGGAATTGCTTTATAAGTAGGTGTGATCTGATGTGTTCCATGGGAGAAATGAGTTCAGGGTCTTCTTATGTTACCATCTTGGATGGGAACTGAGAAAATTTTTTCATCCATTTTAATTCTTAGCATCAGAAGAAAAAAGAAAAATAATAAAAATAAGGCAGAAAAACTGACCAAAAATTCCCCAGAAGAAACAGAACTAGAGAGAGATAATTTTAAAAATAAGAAAAAATAAGGAAAAAAACCTAACTTTTAAAAATATTTATGTTTATTAAATGTTTGGATTGGTAAAGGTGGAAGTGGGAATGACAAAAACTTCAGGCAGCTCCCACTTGGAAATAATTCTGTTGTCCTGTAGAGATAGCTCTTTCCACTGCCTCAAGTACAGGCAGATTTCAATAGGAACAGAAGGCTTTTTCTCTATACAGCTGTAATTTAGCTTCTCTGATTTTAGGGAGCTAAACAGGAGCAATATGAGGCTAGAAATTAGATTCTAGCTCCAGTTACTGCTCCTGCCCTGATGTGAAATAGATCATGTTCTACTTCTTGGCCTGATTTTTTATATAACTATCTACTGGAAATTTTCAATACAAGGTGGTTTATCTTCTTTAAACATCTTAAAAAATGATAATCACAGCTTATTACTCTGGATATTATAATTTTGCATTTCACTATGAAAGAAATAGGCCCATATTCCCAAACTGCTATTTTTGAAAGACTGAAGTAAGTTGAAATTTATAAAGTATACATGGATCCAGGGGGATTTAGAAGGAAGAAGGGCAAAAATATTAGTTATATCCTTACTGGGAAGGTCGCCAGAACATGCAGCAGAGCTCCCATACTTCTTACTTTTTTAGTCCTTTGTCTGGGCTATTTTCTTTATAGGGAGGCATAGGAGGCTCTTATTCAGGGAAAGGAAGCTTGTTATCTGGGTGGGAAGTTGTCTAGGCTGACTCTGTACCGTCTTTGAGTCTTCTTACTTTGTCTTCTAACTTTTGTGTCTGAGAAGTTTGGGACTACTCAGGCTTTACTCTGGCTCATTGGAAAATGAACTATTATTACAACTTTGTTGCTGGGATCTGGAAAAGGAAGTTTCTTCTTGTCTAACCTCTTCTACCTTATCTCTGAGGCTGAGTCCAGTTGGATTATTGTGAAATAATTATTGTAGAACACATTCTAAGGGGAATATATTGGGATGACAGTGGTATTATTTCATTTCCATGACTCACTTTTTTAAAAGTTGTATTTATTTATTTTAGAGAGAGCGCATGCATGTATGAGCATGAGCAGGGGAAGAGGCAGAGGGAGAGGGACAGGGACAGGGACAGGGAGAGAATATCAAGCAGAGTCCCCACTGAGGCCGACAAGGGGCTCCATCTCAGGACCCTAAGATCATGACCTGAGCCAAAATCAAGAGTCAGACGCTTAATCAAATGAGCCACCCAGGAACCACCCCCGCCCCATGGTGCACTTTGTAATGGTGGATTTTATGCTATAGTGGTGGTGTAGTTTCCATTGCATTATGTGGGAAGAAAGTAGGGGGGGAAATGTTCTTTGGTTTCTGCCATGGTTTTGTTGTGTTACAAACATGGAGAAATAGTTTTTCAGTTAAATTAAAGAAAACACAGGAAAGAACTTTTATTTTTGAAGTTTTGTCAAATAAATATTTATTTTAACAAAAATGTATGATGCTATCATTCCTCCAAACTTTACTCTGCACTTGCAACTTCTCTACTCTTATTTTTTTACTGGAGTAAAGTTTAGAAAGCTTTAATCCATTACACTCTCTGGAGAGAAATGGAAATTTTTTTAAAAGAAACTGCATTTTATAAACTTAACCACCAATTGTTGATTTTAAGAACTACGTAGAACCCGACAAAGAAAGTAATCAGGTTTGACACCATGTTTTTGTAGAAACAAAATGTGAAAGTAGCATTGAGAAAATAACTTGATTGAGCTTTTTCTTGGAAAAGAGATTTCTATTTATATCAGAGAAATGAGGGAAGTACAGAGGAGAAAGATTTAGGATGAATGAGATATCCATAGTGGTGGTTCTAACAAGGAGTAGTTCATAATTGGTTTTGAATAAAATTGTTCTGTTCAGTATTTCTCTCTCTGTCTCCAGTGGTGTATAGACTTATCAATGTGTATTCCATGAACATTATATTAAAAGTATTTTTTATTAATTAATATCACATTAATGTGTCTTAATCCTCTGGTATAGAAGCACATTTATAAGCAGTTTAGTCATAAGGGGTATCTTCACACTTGTGTTCTTTCATATCTCTCAAGAGTACAACCTGCAATAACAGGGATTTTCCTTTAGCTTATTTATTTATAAAGCCTAGAATGTCTTGCACATTTTTTATAATGTGTTCTAATATATGCAGTCCATCTCTTTGAAAATATAACATGAGAGTGAAATTCTCCTGGATATATGATTCAGTGACGACTAAGACAAATAATATATTAAATCTATATGTTAATCTCTCCAGCCAACAAAGGTATACTTTATGTACCATGATTAAGCCTTTCACAGTATAGTTTTTGCTAGTACATGTATAGGGAGAATGCCAGGCTGGAGAGTCTATAAGCCTAATTATGAATAGCTCTTAATGCTTTCTGTAAAATGCAAATTGGAAGTGTTATAAACATATTTTAGAACAATGATACTGGTGACATTTGGAGCTTGTAAGTTTTTATTCTATTATGTGAAAAAGACAATAACAATGGGTGACCAATGTTTTTCTACTAGATATTCTAAAGTTTGTTATTTACAATTCTTTGTTATACTGATGTATAACAAATGATTGCTTTTTACTCATATATAAAAGAGATTTCAGATACTAAAATTCTGCCTCACACTGTAATGTGATAAATTTTTATGATGTATTGTTTTTAGTTGTTATTACTATCCTTTAGAAAATGCAAAAGTTTTCCTTTTTATTACAAAGTTAGCCTAAAGATTCCTAAAGTTCTCCCCTTAGCTATTGAAGATATGATATAGAAAAAAATGGATAAGAATTTATTAAAATCAGAGATAAATTTTATTAAATATATCAAATAATAAAAATATCCTTTGTGCATGCTAATATAAATTAAATATAAAGCCCTTACATGAACATTAATTGTCAATTATATGTCATCATATAAACTTTATTTTCCCTTAAAGATATTTTTTCTGAATTTTCATTATCATTAATTTATCATTAACTTCTGCACAATGTACTTAATGAAACATTGAAGAAAATAAGAATCTAAAATTAAAATTACATTGGGGCACCTGGGTGGCTCAGTCATTAAGTGTCTGCCTTCGGCTCAGGTCATGATCCCAGGGTCCTGGGATCGAGCCCCGCATCGGGCTCCCTGCTCAGCAGGAAGCCTGCTTCTCCCTCTCCCACTCCCCCTGCTTGTGTTCCCTCTCTCGCTGTCTCTCTCTCTGTCAAATAAATAAATACAATCTAAAAAATAAAAAAATAAAAAAATAAAATTAAAATTACACAACCAGAATGTTTTATTAAATTAGAGTGGCATTCAAAATTATGAAGTGATAGACTTTTAATAGAAACGTCTGAGGTGATGTTAGATAGAAATCCTCTAAATTTTATTTGGCAACCACATGTTAAGTAGTTTACTAAACAAAAGGTCAATGATGTCATGTTTGAATGATGTCAGGTGTATGTGTTTGTTAGAGAAAGAGAGAGGGAGAATCCAAGAAGAGGACAAGCTCTACTTCCAAGTTAACACAAAGTATTAGCAGAGACTTCCCCAAGAAATAATTTCACATCATAAGATTCTCATAGATTTTAACAGCCCTTAAGTATTTCATAAAAATCTTACAGAAGAATTTGACCATTAATAAGGAAAATGATTGCAAGGATTCAAGCCAAATATATCTAGATTCTGAAGTACCAAGGAACTCTAAAAAGCTGTCATAAACATATATGGAACTCAGAACATAATCTAAAAGTTACTTTTCCTGTATAAACACTACATGGTTTTAAAAGAAAATGGTCGGGCGCCTGGGTGGCTCAGTTGGTTAAGCGACTGCCTTCGGCTCAGGTCATGATCCTGGAGTCCCTGGATCGAGTCCCGCATCGGGCTCCCGGCTCGGCAGGGAGTCTGCTTCTCCCTCTGACCCTCCCCCCTCTCATGTGCTCTCTCTCTCAAATAAATAAATAAAATCTTTAAAAAAATAAAAAAGAAAAAAAAAAGAAAATGGTCATAATTTTATTTGATCAAGTGATGGATCAACTGAATATAAGAAACTGGGAATTAACTTAAGATGTTAGCCATAACATAGACAAAGTATTAAATACATTAAATCAAACATTGTGTAGAATAATTTAAGGAAATTGTTTAACTTTCCAGGAAAACTATGAAATTTAATTATGTGTTCATAAATATGTGCCACTGATAAGTCTTGTCTCTATTTCAGATTTAACTATAATGATACCTAAAGTCAGACATGGTTCATCCTTCCCTGCCATACCTATATTAAAATAATATAAATGGAATTCATAATCATGCAGGTAATGAAATAGGTGGCCTGTAAATCTTAGCTGCTTTCAGCTAACAAAGCTGAGGCTCTTCCCCTCTACTGTCCATCAAAGTTACTGCTATTCCAACTTTTTTTTTAGTCATTGGGATTATAGTACATAATGATATTTTTGCCATAAAACAAAACCTCATGTTTGTCAAAGTAACAACAACAGAGTTTCATTGTTAAAATTATCTTTTGAGAACATATAGCCTGTGTTTGAATGCATAACATGTGCAGCACTGAATGTATCACCTAGCACAACAGTTTTTCAGGCTAGATAAATTATATCCCTCAGTTGGGTAGTACAAAGGTAATTCTGTTGCCATTTGTCGTGCCAAAGAGCTACTGCTGTGACAGGGTACATTGTCAATAAAGTGTGTTGATATGATGCCCATTTTCTTATCTCTCTACAGAAATTACATCCTTACAAAATTTGTGATATTCCAATATAAAGGCTTTGCCAGATCTAGAAATTTCAGTACAAATAAAAGCACAATTCCAAATTAGAGTTGGATGCCACCACCCTCATTAGAGTCAAATTTTATAAGTGTATCCTAATCCTTATAACCACTCCATGCAGAAATTTGGAATAGAAATTTTTTTAAAGCCTCAAAACTCAAGATAAAGAAAAACTTTTTAAATATATTAGACAACGAATAAATATATTGAGAATTCAATTTTTTCTTGCATTTTAGTGGTCTACAATTTAAAAATTGCATTGTTCAGCTTTGAACTGTTTTCTGGAGAACAAAGGAAAAAACAGTAACCAAGTAATTCTTTACTGCCATTAGGTTATATATTAGGCCACACAAGCATGGAGATATAACTATGCTATGATCCAGCAATTACACTACTAGGTTTTTACCCAAAAGATACTAAAATACTGACTCAAAGGGATACATGCCCCCCAATGTTTATAGCAACATTATCAACATTAGCCAAATTATGGAAACATCCCAAATGTTCATTGATAATGATAAATGGATAGAGAAGATGGGAGATATATATAGGAATATTATACAGCCATAAAAAAGAATGAAATCTTGGATTTGCAATGACATGGATGAAGCTAGAAAGTATTATGCTATGTGAAATAATTCAGTCAGAAAAAGATAAATACCAGGACACTTGGGTAGTTCAGTTGGTTAAGTGTCTGCTTCTCCCTATGCTTGCCACTCCCCCTGCTTATGTTTTCTCTCTCTGACAAATAAATAAATAAAAACTTTAAAAAAAGAAAAAAAAAGACAAATACCATATGATTTCACTCAAAGGTGGAATTTCAGAAACAAGACAAATGAACGTAGTGGGGGGAAAGGAGGCAAACCAACAAACAGACTCTTAACTTCTCAACTATAGAAAGCAAACTGATAGTTACTGGAGGGGAGTTGGGTGGTGGGATGGGTTAAAGGGGTGATGGGTATTAAGGAGGGCACTTGTGATGAGCACTGGTTGTTGTATATAAGTGATGAATCACTAAATTCTACATCTGAAACAATATTAAACTGTATGTTAACTAACTGGAAATTAAATAAAAGTTTAGAGGAAAAAAATCAACAGGCTTAGCTCTGAAAGAGCCAGAAGGAATAGGAAACTGAGTCCCCACTTTTAATGAGACAGCATCACAAACAACCCAGCACTACTCTATACAGTATAGAAGCAACAGTTTGAAAAGTGCCTGGAGTACACATGAATATTTATTTACTAATCTCAGAATGTGCATTGGAAGGACAAGGACCTTTAGGAGACTCTTCCAAGAGCCAACTCCAAAGAGTTGGCAGGCAACATTTTCCCTTCCTTTCCCAGCCTAAATAGCCAGACACTTGCAGCAACTAGCATGAACAATATCCACTTACCTTGCTAATACCACTTGTTCTGCCTAGGGATTTTCCTGTAGATCCACCCCATCTAACATGCCCCATTTAGCTGGTAGTCTCTAAAGTGGCTCCTGCCACAACACATCTTGCAAGAATCCCCAGCAGGGACCACCACCACTCCAAAATGACTCCTGGACTAGGAGAGGATAAGATAACCACACACACCAGGGCACTCACAGTCCCAGCAGCTAAACCTTATAACTGGCAGTGCAGAGAGAGTGCCCTCCTAATCAGTGCATCTGCAGCTCTAGCAGACAGACTTGGGGCAGGCATCTGATCTGAAAGCTGGCCCTGTCCACCAACAAAAGCCTCCCAGGAAACAAAACGGGAAGAACATCATGCAGTTTGGTGCAACTGCAGCCCCAGCAGAAGGGCTGAGAGCAAGCAGATGATCTGACTACTGACACAACCAAACTACAAGTTCAGGGTTGCCCCACTGGCCCCTTAATAACCCAAGAATCAAACAATGCCTATAACATACATTGTGGGACATTGCACCTAACTGAACTGAAGGTAAACATGTCTCAGCAACAACAGTAGGGTGCATGACACCCACATAGAAGACACCTCTGAAATGCCTGGTCCTTTTGAACAGGGGACAGTATACTACAGAGCACAACAGGACCTCTTCTTCATAAAGCCACTACTTTCAAGGGGCACTTGTGTGGCTAAGTCAGTTGAACATCTGGCCCTTAATCTCAGCTTAGGTCTTGATCTCAAGGTCATGGGTTCAGGTCCCACATTGGGCTCCATTCTTGGTGTGGAGCTTACTTTAATTAAAAAGCCACTATTTTCAAGATCAGGAGATGTTGCTGACTTTCCTAATACATAGAAACAAATATAGAAATTTAGTCAAAATGAAACAGAGGAATATGTCCCAAATGAAAGAATGGGATAAAACCACACACACAAAAAGAGTTCAAGGAAATGGAGATAAGCAATATATCTGATAAAGAATTCAAATTTATCACTTATAGTAGTCATAATCTCAGTGAGACCTTCAACAAAGAGATAGAAAATATTTAAAAAATCAGATGAAGAACTCAATAACTGAAATTAAAAATAAATGAGAGGGAATCAGGCAGAAGAATGGTTCAGTGGGCTGGAAGACAGAGTAATGGAAAGGAACCAAGCTGAACAGCAGAAAGAATAATAAAAAATGATAAAAGGTTAAGGGAACTCAGTGACACCATCAACCATTATAGCAGTTGCATATTAGGGATCCCAGAAGGAGAAGACAGAGAAAAGGAGGCAGGAAAATTATTTGAAGAAATAATAGCTTAAAATGTCCCTAATCTGAGAAAGGAAACAGATATCCAGATTGAGGAGGCACAGAGAGGCCCCAACAAAATCAACCCAAGAATTCCACACCAAAACACACAATAATTAAAATGGCAAAAAGTAGTGATAAAAAGAGAATTTTAAAAGCAGCAAGAAAAAAAAAAAAGAAAGAAAAAAGTTACATACAAGAGAAACCTCATAATGCTATAAGCTCATTTTTCAGTGGAAATATTGCAGGCCAGAAGGTAGAGGAAGATATAATCAAAGTACTGAAAGGAAACAAATGAACAAACAAAAACAACAACAACAAAAAACTGCAACCAAGAATATTGGGCTTGGAAAGGTTATCATTCAGAATAGAAGAGAAAAGAATTTCTCAGACAAACAAAAGTTAAAGGAGTTAATCACCATTAACCCAGCCTTACAATAAATGTTAAAGGGAATTCTTTGAGTGGAAAGAAAAGGACATAATCAGGAGTAAGAAAAGTGTGAAAGGGAAAAAATCGCTTCACAGAAAAATATAAACATAATAAAAGTAGTTGATTAATCACTTATAAACCAGTATGGAGGTTAAAACAAAAGCAGTAAAATAAATTATATCCATAAAAATCAGTCAAGATAAACACATAATAAAAAGATATAAAAATATGACATCTTATACATATAATGTGGGGAGAGTAAAAATTTAGTGCTTTTAGAATGGTTTCAAACTTAAGGGACCATCAACTTCATGTAGACTGTTAAATGCATAAAATGTTATATATGAACTTTATGGTAGTCATAAATCAAAAAACTGTAATGCCTTTATCAAAGGGGATGGGCTAGATGAGCGATGGGTATTAAGGAGGGCACTTGCAATGATGAGCACTGGGTGTTGTATGTAAGTGATGAATCACTGAATTCTACTCCAGAAACCAATATTGCACTGTATGTTAACTACATAAAATTTAAATTGATAGTAATAATAATAATAAAATTAATTAATTAATTAAAAAAGAAAGCCTCTGATACCTGGGGTTAGAACAGCTGGGAAAAAAAGTGTAATGCATACACACACAAAAATAATAGAAAGGGATTCAAAAATATCACTAATGGAAACCATCAAACCACAAAGAAAGAGAGAAAGAGAAGAAGAAAGAAACAGAAAAACTACAAAAATGACAAGTAAAAAAATGGCAATAAGTACATTTACTGTTAAGTACTTTGACTATAAATGGACTAAGGGTTCCAATCAAAAAACATAAGATGACTGAATGGACACAAATACAAAACTTACCAATATACTGCCTACAGGAGACGCATGCAGATTGGAAGTAAAAGGATGGAAAAACATTTATCATGGAAATGGAAGCCAAAGGAAAGCTGAGGTAGCAATACTTACATTGGACAATATAAACTTAAAAAAAATATATTATAACAAGAAACAAATAAAGACACTATATAATGATAAAGGAAACTATCAAACAAGAGGATATAACAATTATAAGTATTTATGCACTCAACATGGGCACACCTAAATACATAAAGCAACTATTAGGAGATACAAAGGAAAAAAATGGAAAGTAATACAATAATAGTAGGGGACTTTAATACCCACTTACATAAATGAATAGATCATCTAGACAGAAAGTCAACAAGAAAAAAGTAGTTTTGAATAACACATTGGATCAGACGGACTTAACAGATATACTCTGAACATTCCATCTAAAAGCAGTGCAATACATATTCTTTTCATGTTTACATGGAACTTTCTTTAGAATAGATCACATATTAAGCCACAAAATTAGTCTCAATAAATTCAGGAAGACTGAAATCAGGGGCACCTGGGTGGTTCAGTCAGTTAAGTGTCTGCCTTTGGCTTGGGTCATGATCCCAGAGTCCTGGGATCAAGCCCTGCATCAGGCTCCCTGCTCAGCAGGGATCCTGCTTCTCCCTCTCCCTCTGCTGCTCCCCCTACATGTGCTCTCTCTTTCTCTTTCTCCCTCTCAAATAAATAAATAAATTAAATCTTTAAAGAAAAAGACTGAAATCATATGCATTTTTACAACCACAACATTATAAAACTAAATGTCAATCACAAGAAAATCAGGAAAGGAAAAAAAAAGGAAGCTAAATAGCATGCTACTAAACAATGAATGGGTCAACCAAGAAACAAAAGAGGAAATCACAATATACATGGAGACAAATAAAAATGAACATACAATTCCAAATCATTGTGATGCAACAAAAACAGTTCTAAAATGAAAGATTATAGAATTATGTCAAGAAGAAAGAAAAATCTAATAAACAACTTAATTTATACCTAAGAGAGCTAGAAAAAGAAGAACAAAGCCACAAAAAATTAGGAAGAAGGAAATAATAAAAATTAGAGTACAAACAAATGAAACAGAGACAAAACAAAACAAAACAAAACAAAAACAAAATAAAACAAAAACAAACAAAAAACAAAAAAACAATGGGACATATTGACAAAACCAGGAGCTGGTTTTTTGGAAACATGAACAAAATTCATAAACCTTTATAGAGAGAAAGAGAGAGACTGGAGGTGGTGAGAGAAGGCTCAAATAAATAAAATCAGAAAAAGAAGAGATTTAACAAATGACATAACAGAAATTCAAAGGATTATAAAAGAATATTATGAAAAATCATATGCCAACAAATTAGACAACCTAGAAGAAATGGATAAATTCCTACCAACATATAACTTTACAGAACTTAATCAGGAAGAAATAGAAAATTTGAACAGATCAATTACTGCAATAAAATTGAATCAGTAATCAAAAAATTTCCAACAAACAAAAGTCCAGGACCAGATGGTTTCACAGATAAATATTAGCAGACATTTAAAGAAGAGTTAATACTTACTCTTCTCAAAATATTCCAAAAAACAGATATTCCAAAATTCATTCTATGAGGCCAGCATTACTCTGATACCAAAACCAGATAAAGACACTACAAAAAAAGAAAACTGCAGGACAATATCTCTGATGAATATAGACATAAAAAACTCAACAAAATATCATAAAACCAAATTAAACAATATCTCAAAAAACATTCACCACACTCAAGTGGGATTTATTCCAGGGATACAAAGATGGTTCAGTACTTGCAAAACAATCAAAGTGATACATCACATAAACCAAAAGAAGGACAAAAATCATATGATCATCTCAATAGATTCAGGAAAAGCATTTGACAAAGTATAATATTCATCTGTGATAAAAGCTGTCAACAAGGTAGGTTTGGGGGAACATACCTCAGCATAATAAAGGCCATATATGAAAACTCACAGTAAACATTATACTCAAATGAAAAACTGAAAGCTTATAGTCTGGGATCAGGAACAGGACAAGTATGTCCACTCTCATTACTTTTATTCAACATAGTACTGAAAGTGCTAGCCACAGCAATCAGACAAGAAAAAGAAAGAATATGCATCCAAAATGATAAGGAAGAAGTAAATATGTCACTACTTGCAGATGACATGATACCATGTATAAGAAACCCTAAAGACTCCAACAAAAAAACTGCTAGGACTAATAAATGAATTCAGTAAAGTCACAAGATATGAAATTAATTCACAGAAATATGTGACATTTCTATACACTAATAATGAAAAAGAAGAAAGAGAAATTAAAAAAAAAAAAATCCCATTTACAATTGTACCAAAAAAAGAAATCCAAGTATAAACTTAACTAAGAAGTTAAAAGACCTATACTCTGAAAACTATAAAACATTAATGAAAAATGACACAAAATATGGAAAGATATTACATGCTCATATGTTGGAAGACAAATATGGTTAAAATGTCCATACTACCCAAAGCAATCTACAGATTTAAAGCATCCCTATCAAAATGCCAACATTTTTCACAGAACTAGAACAAATGATAGTAACATCTGTGTTGGACCACAAAGGATTCCAAATACCCAAATCAATCTTGAATAAAATGAAGAAAAGTGTTAAGATGATGGAGTAGTAGGGAATCCTATGCTTGCCTCATCCCTCGAATACAGCTACATAAATATCAAACAATTCTGAACACCCAAGAAATCATTCTAAGGACTGAGAGAACAAACTGCACATCTAGAAGTTGAAAAATAGCCATATTATGGAAGGAAGGAGCTGCAAAGAGTTGATTTGTGGGAGAAAAGAATTGTGGCTAATGTGGAAGGGAAGGAGCCCTGATCACGGAGAAAGGAGAGAGAGAGAGAAAAAAAAAAAAAAAAAAACCACAAACACACACAGCATGCAGGGGATTGCACAAGAAAAATACTTCCCCAGAACCACTGACTGGGAAAAGGAGAGGGCTGATTATCACAATTTTTTACAAGCAGCAGAGCTCAAATTCTAAAGTTTTAGAAGTCCATCCCATCACTCCTGTCATGCCTGGCAGGCTTAGCATTGCTCCTGTGAGGAAGGAGAGCAGAGGCCTGGCAGCAGACAGTGTGGATCAGTGCAGGTCTGTACCATCCTGGGTCCCTAAAATCTGGAATGTTGAAACTCAGCTGTCCACCTAAGTAAAAACACAGGAGCAATGTGCCACCAGGCTGGCAATCAGTTCAGACACAGACAGGGTGAAGGCAAAGTTCTGATGACAGGCTGGGACAAAAGAGGGAAGTGTGTTCATTCTTCTGTGAGGGCTTCCTAAAAAATGGTGAGTGTGAACTCTCCTCTCCAGGGACAAAAGAGCAGAGTGACACCATTCCCCCCATTCCCATAACCACAGATTTCACTGAAGAAAACAGCACCTCCCAGTGAAGGCTGGAGCCACATATACCAAGCCCTGCCCCACTGTGCCATGCAGGTGCATTTTTACTGGTGCAAGTTGGCCCGAGAAACTGCACAGAAGGCCCCTCCCACACACACACCAAATCTACTGATCATAGAGTGTTGCAAAGCTTCAGCTCTACAGGAAATAGGATCTATACTTTTCTAACAAGCAAATGAAAACAAACCTAGTTAAAACTTGCCACACACTGGACAAGGTCAAAACACTCCCCACTTCAGGCAAGAAGAAACTCCAGAGGACTGATCTGAGGAAAAGAGCAACCAAAACACAACAGCAGAGTGTATGCAATATACACCAAAAAAACTTCCTGAATCATCAGGCCCTGGACAGGGCTAATATAAGGTATTTTTCTCTCAACACCTGTCAGTAAGACCTGAGGAAGTGACTGATTCTTCAAATATAAAAATAGCAAAACAAGATATCAAGGAAACGTGAAAGCACCAAAGGAACACAATAATTTTTTTAGTGAACAACTCCAAGGAGATGGATATATGTGATTTTTCCAGTAAAGATTTCAAAATAGTTGTTTTAAGGAAGTTCAGTGAGCTACAAGCATACACAGAAAGACAATTTAATGAAATAAAGAAAAAAAATACATGAACAAAATGAGAAGCTCAACAGAAAGATAGAAATCATAAACAGAACCACGCAGAAATTCTAGAGCTGAAGAATATGATAAATGACTAAAAAATGCAATAAAAAGCATGAATATCAACTTGAATCAAGCACAAGAGCTGGTGAAGAGGAAGACAGATCTTTTGGCATTATCCAGTCAAAAGAGAACATAGAAAGAAGAAAGAAAAAGAGTAAACAAAGCCTATATTTACCATAGGATGCCATTAACAGGAAAAAAAAAAAAAAAAATCCATGAATTATTAGAGTACCAGAAGGGAGGAGATGGAGAAAAGGCAGAAAGCTTATTTAAAGAAATAATGGCTGAGAACTTCCCAAATCCAGGGAGATATTTGTATATCTCCAAGTTTCTGAAGCTCACAGGTCACCCCAAAACTATAACCCCAAAGTATCTTCACTAACATAAATTATAATAAAACTCTTAAAAATTAAAAACTAAGAAATAATTTTAAAACAGCAAGAGAAAAAAAAAATCCTCACATACAAGGAAACCCCCATAAGTTTGTCAGTGGACTTCTCAGCAGAAAACTTACAGGTCAGGACAAGATGAGATGATATATTCCAAGTGCTGTGGGGAAAAAAAAAAAAAAAAAAAACTGCCAAAGAATACCCATCAAAGTTGTCTTTCAAAAATGAAGGAGAAAAAAAGACTCTCAAACAAAGGCTATGGGAGTTCGTTACCACTAGACCTGCCTGGCAAGAAAAAAGGAGTTACTCAAGCTGAAACAAAAGGACACTAACTAAACTAACATGAAAATATGACACACTGGAAAAGATAAGTATATAGTTAAATTCAGAATAGTACTGTAATGTGGTGTGGTAACATCATAACTCTAGTATAGAAATTAAAGGACAGAAGTATTAAAAATAACTAAAGCTACAATAATTTGTTAATGGATATGCAATATAAAGATGTAAGTTGTGATATTAAAAACATAAAATTGTGGAAAGAGAAGTAAAAGGGTAGACTATTCATATGTGATTGAAGTTAAGTTTTTATCAGCATAAATAGACATATCTATAAGATGTTTTATGTAAGTCTCAAGGAAACCAAAACCTACAATAGATATACAAAAGATATAGAGAAAGGAATCTAAAGATACCAAAATGGAAAATTATCAGTTGAGAAAGGAAGACAGCAAGAAAAAAAATAAAGGAAAAGGGAAACTACAAAAGAGCCAGAAAACAATAAACAAGATGGGATTATTAAGTCCTTATTTATCAATAATTACTTTTAATATAAATGGCTTAAATTCTCTAATCAAGAGGCATAGAATGGCTGAATGGATTTTAAAAATTAGCTATATGCTACCTACAAGAAACTCATTTGAAATTTAACGGCATACAAAGGCTCAAAATGAAGTCTTTTTATAATGTTAAGGGAACCAACTCATCAAGAGAATATAACAATTGTAAAAATATATTTACTTAAGCATCAAAGTACGTGAATATATTAAGCAAATTCTAACAGATCCAAAAGGAAAAATAGACAATAAAATAATAATAGATTACAGTACAGTACCCTACTTTCAACAATATATAGGTCATCGGACAGAAAATTAGTAAGAAAACTTTGAACTTAGACACACCAGCTCTGTCCCTGCCTCAAATGCTTTGCATATACCCTTCCCTTTGTCTGGAACACTCTTCCCAAACTTGTTCGAATGGCTGGCTCCTTCTTGCCCTTGAGATGACAGTTCTCAAGTAAACTATTCCTTTAGGCCACCCAAAATTCACCCCTGCTCACAGTCTCTGTTTGCATTCTATCTGCCTTGTTTTCTCAAAAACACATATCAGGAAGGAGGAGCAAGATGATGGAGGAGTAGGAGACCTAAATTTCCTCTGGTTCCAGGAATTCAGCCAGATAGGGATCAAACCATTCTGAACACCTACGAACTCAACAGATCAAAGAAAAGAATAGCAGCAACTCTCTGAACAGAAAACGACCACTTTCTGGAAGATAGGACATGCAGAGAAGTGAATCCGAGGTGATATTCGGGAAGATAGACGGTGGGGGAGGGGCCCCCATCAGCCGCTACTGGCAAAGGATAGAGCAGCAGAGCACAAAATCGGAAATTTTAGAAGCTGGCTCTGCTGAGGGACTTCGCTCCAGTGGCTAAGCAGGGGGTGGAAACTTCGCTGGGACAGTGTGGTCTCAAGACCCTTGGGGTCACAGAACGACCAGGGGTGCCTGAGTGCGGAAGAGCTCCTAGGTATTAGATTGGGGAAGCCGGCTGCAGAGAAAGAGCCAAGGAGTGGGCTCTTAGCTCGGGATTGCCATAAACCGTGATCTGCGGCACAGTCGGGCCACTGCTCCTCCAGCAGGTACCCAATAAGTGGCAGATCCGGGGAGACTCCCCTTTTCCCCAGGAGAAGTGGCATGGGAGCACACCACAAGAATCTGCTGGGTTTGGAGACTCCAAACGGGGTCCTGTGACAGAGATAGAAATGCTCCGTCACAGGCCAAGTGAGCACAGAGTGCGGTCGGAGAGCGGGGAGACGAGAGTGATTGACTGCTTTTCTCTGGGGGCTCACCGAGGAGTGAGGCCCTGAGTTCTTGGCTCCTCCGGGGCGAAGATTGGGAGGCCGACATTTTCACTCTCATCCTCCAAAGCTGTACGGAAAGCTTGCAGGGAACAAAAGCTCCCGAGAGCAAACCTGAGCAGAATACTTAGCCCAGACCCAGCAAGGGCAGAGCAATTCAACCTCCGGCAAAGACGTCTGAGAACCACAGCAACAGGCCCCTCCCCCAGAAGATCAGCAACAACAGCCAACCAAGACCAAGTTTACTGATCAATGAGAACGGCAGAACTCCAGTGCTAGGGGAATACTGCACATAGAATTCATGGCTTTTTTCCCATGATTCTTTCTTTAGTCTTTCAAAGTTAATTTTTTTTAACTTTTTTTTTTGAACTTTTCCCTTTATCAACGAACATCTTATCAATCCCTTTTTTAAAAAAAATCTTTTTTTTAATTTTTCATTTTTAAAGTCATATTCTATCCCTTCATAGTAGTTAACCTTATTTTTGGTATATATACATAAGTTGTTCTCTCTTTAAAATTTTGGGATACAGTTTCTTCTAACAGACCATAATATACCCTAAATCTCTAGGGTATGGCTTTGTTCTAGTCTCCTGCCAGATCACATTCTCTCCATTTTTTTTTTAAAATCCCCTTCTTTCTTTTTTCAACCAACTTCTTATCTTATCCATTCCTTTTATAAAATCTTTTATAATTTTCATCTATACAGTCATATTCCATCCCTTCATTGTATTTACCCTTATTTTTATACATATATAAGTTTTACTGTCTTTAAAATTTTGGGAAAAACTTTCTTTGAACAGACCAAAATACGCCCAAAATCTAGTGTGTGGCACTGATCCATGCACCAGCCTGATCATATTTGCCAATATTCTGTTTTTGTGTTTTTTTGTTGTTGCTTTTTATCTTTTTCTTTTTCTTTTTTCTTTTATCTTTCATTTCCTTTCTTTTCCCACAGTTTCAGGTCTCCTCTGATTTGTTTAGTGTATATTTATTTGGGGTCGTTGTTACCCTGTTAGCATATTGTTCTCTCATTCATTTATTGTCCTCTGGACAAAATGACAAGATGGAAAAAATCACCTCAAAAAAAGAACAAGAGGCAGTACCTATTGCCAGGGACCTAATCAATACAGACATTAGTAAGATGTCGGAACTAGAATTCAGATGACGATTTTAAAGATATTAGCTGGGCTTGAAAAAAGCATGGAAGATATTAGAGAAACCCTTTCTGGAGAAATAAAAGAACTAAAATCTAAACAAGTCGAAATCAAAAAGGTTATTAATGATGTGCAATCAAAAATGGAGGCTCAAACTGCTAGGATAAACGAGACAGAAGAGAGAATCAGTGAGATAGAAGACCAAATGATGGAAAATAAAGAAGCTGAGAAAAAGAGAGATAAACAACTACTGGATCATGAGGGCAGAATTCGAGAGATAAGCGATACCATAAGACGAAACAATATTAGAACAATTGGGATCCCAGAAGAAGAAAGAGAGAGAGGGGCAGAAGGTATATTGGAGCAAATTATAAGAGAGAACTTCCCTAATTTGGGGAAGGAAACAAGTATCAAAATCCAGAAGGCACAGAGAAGCCTCCTCAAAATCAATGAAAATAGGTCAACACCCCGACATCTAATAGTAAAACTTACGAGTCTCTGAGACAAAGAGAAAATCCTGAAAGCAGCTTGGGAGAAGAGATCTGTAACCTACAATGGTAGAAACACATTGCCAACAGACCTATCCACAGAGACCTGGCAGGCCAGAAAGGACTGACATGATATCTTCAGAGCACTAAATGAGAAAAATATGCAGCCAAGAATACTATATCCAGCTAGGCTGTCACTGAAAATAGAAGGAGAGATCAAAAGCTTCCAGGACAAACAAAAACTAAAAGAATTTGCAAACACAAAACCAGCCCTACAAGAAATATTGAAAGGGGTCCTCTAAGCAAAGAGAGAGCCTAAAAGTAACATAGACCAGAAAGGAACACAGATAATATACAGTAACAATCACCTTACAGGAAATACAATGGCACTAAATTCATATCTTTCAATAGTTACCCTGAATGTAAATGGGATAAATGCCCCAATCAAAAGACACAGTGTATCATATTGGATAAAAAAACAAGACCCATTGAAATGCTGTCTACAAGAGACTCATTTTAGACCCAAAGACACCCCCAGATTAAAAGTGAGGGGGTGGAAAAACATTTACCATGCTAACGGACACCAAAAGAAAGCTGGGGTGGAAATCCTTATATCAGACAAATTAGATTTTAAACCAAAGACTGTAATAAGAGATGAGGAAGGACACTATATCCTACTTAAAGGGTCTATCCAACAAGAAGATCTAACAATTGTAAATATGTATGCCCCTAACATGGGAGCAGCCAATTATATAAGGCAATTAATAACAAAAGCAAAGAAACACATTGACAACAATACAATAATAGTGGGGGACATTAACACCCCCCTCACTGAAATGGACAGATCATCTAAGCAAAAGATCAACAAGGAAATAAAGACTTTAAATGACACACTGGACCAAATGGACTTCACAGATATATTCAGAACATTCCATCCCAAAGCAACAGAATACACATTCTTCTTTAGTGCCCATGGAACATTCTCCAGAATAGGTCATATCCTAGGTCACAAATTAGGTCTCAACTGGTACCAACAGATTGGGATCATTCCCTGCGTATTTTCAGACCACAATGTTTTGAAACTAGAACTCAATCACAAGATGAAAGTTGGAAAGAACTCAAATACATGGAAGCTAAAGAGCATCCTACTAAAGAATGAATGGGTCAACCAGGAAATTAAAGAGGAAATTAAAAAAATCATGGAAACAAATGAAAATGAAAACACAACTGTTCAAAATCTTTGGGATGCAGGAAAGGCAGTCCTTAAAAGAAAGCATATAGCAATACAAGCCTTTCTCAAGAAACAAGAAATGTCTCAAATACACAACCTAAACCTACACCTAAAGGAGCTGTAGAAAGAACAGCAAATAAATCCTAAACCCAGCAGGAGAAGAGAAATAATAAAGATCAGAGCTGAAAACAATGAAATAGAAACCAAAAGAACAGTAGAACAGATCAACGAAACTAGGAGCTCGTTCTTTGAAAGAATTAACAAGATTGATAAACCCTGACCAGACTTATCAAAAAGAAAAGAGAAATGACCCAAATAAATGAAATCATGAATGAAAGAGGAGAGATCACAACCAACACCAAAGAAATACAAACAATTATAAGAACATATTATGAGCAACTCTATGCCAGCAAATTAGATAATCTGGAAAAAATGGATGCATTCCTAGAGATGTATAAACTACCGAAACTGAACCAGGAAGAAATAGAAAACCTGAACAGACCTATAAACCTAAGGAAATTGAAGCAGTATTCAAAAATCTCCCAACAAACAAAGACCCAGGGTCAGATGGCTTTCCAGGGGAATTCTACCAAACATTTAAAGAAGAATTAATACCTATTCTTCTGAAACTCTTCCAAAAAATAGAAATGGAAGGAAAACTTCCAAACTCGGTTTATGAGGCCACCATTACCTTGATCCCAAAACCAGACAAAGACCCCATCAAAAAGGAGATTTACAGACCAATATCCTTGATGAACATGGTTGCAAAAATTCTCACCAAAATACTAGCCAATAGGATCCAACAGTACATTAAAAGGATTATTCACTATGACCAAGTGGAATTTATCTCTGGGCTGCAAGGTTGGTTCAACATCCACAAATCAATCAATGTGATGCAATACATTAATAAGAGAAAGAACAAGAACCATATGATCCTCTCAATAGATGCAGAAAAAGCATTTGACAAAGTACAGCATCCTTTCTTGATCAAAACTCTTCAGAGTGTAGGGATAGAGAGTACATACCTCAATATCATAAAAGCCATCTATGAAAAACCCAGAGCGAATATCATTCTCAATGGGGAAAAACTGAGAGCTTTCCCCCTAAGGTCAGGAACACGGCAGGGATGTCCACTATCAGCACTGCTACTCAACATAGTTTTAGAAACCCTAGCATAGCAATCAGACAACAAAAAGAAATAAAAGTTATCCGAATCAGCAAAGAAGAAGTCAAATTCTCAGTCTTTGCTGATGATATGATACTTTATGTGGAAAACCCAAAAGACTCCACCCTAAAACTGCTAGAACTCATACAGGAATTCAGTCAAGTGGCAGGATATAAAATCAATGCACAGAAATCAGTGGCATTCCTATACACCAACAATAAGACAGAAGAAAGAGAAATTAAGGAGTCGATCCCATTTACAATTGCACCTAAAACCGTAAGATACCTAGGAATAAATCTAACCAAAGAGGCAATGAATCTGTACTCAGAAAACTATAAAATACTCATGAAAGTAATTGAGGAAGACACAAAGAAATGGAAAAACGTTCCATGCTCATGGATTGGAAGAACAAATGTTGTGAAGATGTCAATGCTACCTAGAGCAATCTACACATTCAATGTACTCCCTATCAAAATACCATCAACTTTTTTCAAAGAAATGGAACAAATAATCTTAAAATTTGTATGGAACCAGAAAAGACGCCAAATAGCCAGAGGAATGTTGAAAAAGAAAAGGAAAGCAGTGGCATCACAATTCCAGACTTCAAGCTCTATTACAAAGCTGTCATCATCAAGACAGTATGGTACTGGCACAAAAACAGACACATAGATCAATGGAACAGAAGAGAGAGCCCAGAAATGGACCCTCAACTCTATGGTCAACTAATCTTCCACAAAGCAGGAACAAATGTCCAATGGCAAAAAGACAGTCTCTTCAACAAATGGTGTTGGGAAAATTGGACAGCCACATGCAGAAGAATGAAACTGGGCCATTTCCTTACACCACACACAAAAATGGACTCAAAATGATTGAAATACCTAAATGGGAGATAGTAGTCCATCAAAATCCTAAGGGAGAACACAGGCAGCAACCTCTTCAAACTCAGTCGCAGCAACTTCTTCCTAGAAACATTGCCAAAGGCAAGGGAAGCAAGGGCAAAAATGAACTATTGGGACTTCATCAAGATAAAAAGCTTTTGCACAGCAAAGGAAACAGTCAACAAAACCAAAAGACAACCGACAGAATGGGAGAGGATATTTGCAAATGACATATCAGATAAAGGGCTAGTATCCAAAATCTATAAAGAACTTATTAAACTCAACCCCCAAAGAACAAATGATCCAATCAAGAAATGGGCAGAAGACATGAACATACATTTTTCCAAAGAAGACATCCAAATGGCCAACAAACACATGAAAAAGTGCTCAACATCTCTCGGCATCAGGGAAATCCAAATCAAAACCTCAATGAGATACCACCTCACACCAGTCAGAATGGCTAAAATTAACAAGTCAGGAAATGACAGATGTTGGCGGGGATGCGGAGAAAGGGGAACCCTCCTACACTGTTGGTGGGAATGCAAGCTGGTGCAGCCACTCTGGAGAACAGTACGGAGGTTCCTCCAAAAGTTGAAAATAGAGCTACCATACGACCAGCAATTGCACTACTGGGTATTTACCTCAAAGATATAAATGTAGTGATCCAAAGGGGCACCTGCACCCTAATGTTTTTAGCAGCAATATCCACAATAGTCAAACTATGGAAAGAGCCCAGATGTCCATCGACAGATGAATGGATAAAGAAGATGTGGTGTATATATATATATATATATATATATATATATATATATATACATACACACAATGGAATATTATGCAGCCATCAAAAGGAATGAAATCTTGCCATTTGCAATGACGTGGATGGAACTGGAGGGTATTATGCTGAGCGAAATAAGTCAATCAGAGAAAGGCATGTATCATATGATCTCACTGATATGAGGAATTCTCAATCTCAGGGAAGAAACTGAAGGTTGCTGGAGTGGTGGGGGGTGGGAAGGATGGAGTGGCTGGATGATAGACATTGGGGAGGGTATGTGCTATGGTGCGCACTGTGAATTGTGTAAGAATGTTGAATCACAGACCTGTACCTCTGAAACAAATAATATATTATATGTTAAAAAAACAAGAAGAAGAAGATAGCAGGAAGGGAAAAACGAACGGAAGGAAATCGGAGGGGGAGACGAACCATGAGAGACTATGGACTCTGAGAAACAAACTGAGGGTTCTATAGGGGAGGGAGGTGGGGGGACGGGTTAGCCTGGTTATGGGTACTAAAGAGGGCACGTACTGCATGGAGCACTGGGTGTTATATGCAAACAATGAATCATGGAACACTACATTAAAAACTAATGATGTAATGTATGGTGATTAACATAATAAAAAAGTAAAGAAAACTTTGAACTTATACTATACTTCAGATAAAATAGAGCTAAAAGACATTTACTATTTTTTTCTTCTAACAGTAGCAGAGAAATATTCTTCTCAAACATACATGGAAAATTCTCCAGGATAGATCATTTATTAGGTCACAAACCAAATCCTAGGAAAGTTAAGATTGAAATCATGCCGGGTATCTCTTCTCACCACAATGGAATGAAACTAGAAATCAATAATAAAACAAAACTAAAAAATTCACAAATATGTGGAAATTAACTGAAATTCTGAACAACCAATGGGTCAAGCAAAAAGTCAAAAGTGAAATAAAAAAAAAAATCTTGAAAGCTAAAATGGAAATACAACATACCAATTAAGGGATGTAGCAAAATGAGTTCTAAGATCAAAGTTTATAGTGATAAATGCCTATATTAAGAATGAAAAAAATCTTTGGCATGGGCCATTCATGGGGAGGCCATGGCTGTGGGGTGTCCTCGGCCCAGGGTGCACTGGGCAGTGAAGGGCCTGCCACAGAGGTGGCCGGCTTGGTGAACATCGAGTGTGGCACTCGGCATTCCCACCAGCAAGGCATGCGGGATCCAGTTTCTTCCCATCCTTGCCAGCATCTGGTGATGTCACCATTTGTTATTTTGGCCAACCTGATAGGGGTGGATAGTCTTGCATTTTACATTTAAGCCCGTGATGCATTTTGAGTTCATTTTTACACGAAGTGGAGGTTTAGCTTGAGGTTCGGATGTGTCTGCTTCTGGATGTCTGATTGCTGCAGTACAGTTTCCTGAAAAGTGTATCACTCCTCCACGGAACTGCTTTTGCTCCATTGTCAAAGCATGCAGGACATTGGTACAATCTTCCCCATTTTACAGACAAGGAACTCTTCGGCTGAGAAATCTGGATAACTGGCTTCATGTCACAAGGGACAGCCATGAGAGACAGAACCTAGAACTTTCCACTAACCTTCCTTATGCTTGTTGGTGCTAATGAGCTCTAGGAACACAATGTCGTCTTGGCTTTTTACCCCCTGAAGTAAAGGCCATGTAAGGTGACGTTCTTTTCTCAAGATGTTGGTCTCAAACCCACTTTCGTTTTGACACCAGACTGAATCCGTGATGTGCACAGTTCTTGTCTCATTCCTTTCAACTCAAAAAATTTTTAATTTGGAAAAATTACAGAGACAGAATCAGAAGAAGGTGCCAAACCAGTACAGAGTCCCATGGGTTCTGTCGCCTGGGCGATATGTGACGTCACTGTGGGACAATATCAACCCCAAACTGACATTGACTTTGGTCCGATGCAGTTTACTACAGACTTCACTCCGTTTCCAGAAAAAAAAAAAAAAAAAAAGGATGAAAAAGATCACAAATAAACAACCTAACTTTACACCTCAGGGAACTGGCAAAAGAAGAACACACTAAGCGCAAAGTAGCAGAAGAAAGGAAATAACAAAGATCAAAGCAAAAATAAATGAAATAGAAACACAAGTGAAATAGAAAGAGAATAGAAAAGATCAATGAAACTAAGAACTGTTTTTTTGAAATGATGTACAAAATTGAAAAAACTTTAGCTACATTAAGAAACAAAGAGAAAAGACTCAAATAAAACCTGAAATGAAAGAGGAGACACAACTGATGCCATAGAAATACAAATCATCATAAGAGACTACTATAAGCATTTATATACCAACAAGTTGGATAACCTAGAAGTAATGGGTAAATTCCTAGAAACATAAAATCTACCAAGGCTAAGTCATGAAAAAAAAAAAAAAAAAGAAAATCTGAAAAGACCAATAGTGAATAAGGAAATTAAGCCAGTAATCAAAAAGCTCCAACAAAGAAAAGCTCAGAATCAGATGATTTACTGGTGAATTCTACCAAACATTTAAAGAAGAACTGTCAATCATTTTCAAACCCTTCCAAAAAAAATGGAAAAGTATAAAACAGTCTCAAATTAATTTTATGAGACCATCATGACTTTGATACCAAAACTACATATGAATGTACAAGAAAAGAAAACTACATTCTTATATCCCTGGTGAGAATAGATGTGAAACTTCTCAACAAAATACTAGCAAACTGAATTCAACAGCACATTAAAAGGATCATGCAAACAATCAAGTCTGATTTGTATCTGGAATGGAAGGATGATTCAATATATGCATATTAATAAATGTGATACACCTCATTAATAGAATGAGGGATAAATCATATGATCATCTGTATAGATAGAGAAAAATCATTCAACAAATTTCAGCATCTTTTAAGGGTAAAAACTATCAACAAGGTAGGTATATAAGGAAGTAGCTAAACACAAAGGCCATATATGACAATACCACACCTAACATCATATTCAGCAACAACAAAGCAAAATAAACAAGTGGGACCACCTCAAACTAAAACGTTTCCACATGACAAAATAATTTACAGAATAAAAAAGCAACCTACAGAATGGGAGAAAATATTGGCAACCCATATATCTCTAGTATGCTGTTAATATTCAAAATATATAAGAAGCTCATACAACTGTACAGTAACAGAACAAATAATCTGATTACAAAATGGTTGGAGGGCCTCAAAGAAGATATACAAATGGTCAACAGGTACATGAAAAGATGCTCAATATCACCAATCATCAAAGAATTACAAATGAAAACCACAATGAAATAGCTCACACCTATTGGAATGGTTGTTATCAAAAAAGACAAGAGATAACAAGAGTTAACGAGGATGTGAATAAAATGAAACACTTGTGTAAATTTGTATATCTATTATGGAAGACAATATGAAGTTCTTCAAAAAGTTAAAAATAAAAGTGTCATAGGTTTCAGCAATCCCACTTCTTTGTATATATCCAAAGAAATTAAAATCAGTATCTCATAGAGATGTCTGCACTCCCAAATTCACTGCAACATTATTCATGAAGCCAAGATATGAAAATAACTTAAGTATCCATTGACAAATGAATGGATAAAGAAGATGTGAAAAAATATATATATTAATATATATTATGTATATCTTTATTTTCAAACTGACTGCATTATATATATAATTATATATAAATATATAAATATAATTATATATAAATTTATATATTATACCTATTATACCAGTTAAAAAAAAATCCTGCCATTTGCAATGACATGAATGGATCTGAGGGCATTATGCCAAGTAAAATAAGTCATACGGAGAAAGACAAATACTGTATGATCTCACTTATATGTGGGATCTAGAAAAATATGAACTCATAAAAACAGAGGGTAAAATGGTGATTTTGAGGGGCTAGAGGGCGGGAGAAATGGAAGAATATTGGTCAAAGGGTGCAAACTTCCAAGTATAAAATAAAAAAGCTCTGGAAGTCTAATGTACATCCTGGTGACTATAATTAACAACACTGTATTGTATATTTGAAAGTTGCTGAGATGGTAGATTTTAAATGTTCTCAACACACACACACACACACACACACACAGTAATTTTGTAAGGTGATAGAGACATTAACTAACATTGTGGTAATCATTTTGCAATATATATGTGTATCAAATCATGACATTATATACTTTAAATGTACACAATGTTATATGTCAATTATATGTCAGTAAAGCTGGGGGGAAACACATCATCACTGCTAATAATTCTGCTCATTTCCACCCACCAGATTAGTACTGCTGGATGTGAACACCCATCTAAATCTAAGTTATGTTTGCCATGAGTCTATGAGCATTATGATTAACGACTGGATGCTCTTGCAAAGGACAGATCAACAACTGAGACATCCCCCAAGCTTGACCTCATTCCTATACTATAAGTAGACATTTAAAAATCAAAAAGAAAGGCTCTATGTTAACAGGTTAACAGTAAATACTTCACTCTGGATAATGGGATTGTTGATGGTTTTTTTTTTCTTCTTGCTTGTCTATGTTCTCTAAATTTTATAATAAATGTAAATTACTTTAAAAGAGAAAAATAGCATTTGATAAAACTCAACAATCATTTTTGATAATTAAAAATGTTGGCAAAATGTGGCAAATTGTGGCCTTAATTTCATAAAAGACATCAACGCAAAACCTACACCTCATGTATTTAATTATCCCACCTGAGATATGGAGCGAGAAATGGATACACGATATTTCTACCTACATTCAATGTTGTACTGAAAATCCTAAATAGTACACCATGACAAGGAAAAAAGTTAATGCAGCAAGTTTTGAAAATAAATATCTTCATATTTTATTTATAAATGCATAGAAAGTCTGAAAGAATCTTCTCACAAAATGTTAGGATTAATTAGGAAATATATTTTGTATACAAAGTAAATAGAAAAAAACTAATTTTAGTTCTATAAGCATAAGAAGGGGCGCCTGGGTGGTTCAGTCGTTAAGGGTCTGCCTTCGGCACAGGTCATGATCCCAAGGTCCTGGGATCAAGCCCCGCATCGGGCTCCCTGCTCAGCGGGAAGCCTGCTTCTCCCTCTCCCACTCCCCCTGCTTGTGTTCCCTCTCTCACTGTGTCTCTCTCTGTCAAATAAATATAAGCATAAGAAAAAAAATAGAAAATGAAGTTTAAAAATTGATCGGAATTACATCATCAAAAACATCAAATATCCATAGGAGTGAATCCAATGATATGCAAAACCTCTGGAAGAAAACAAAAGTATACTATAAAAACCATATTACTGTATGTGATTTGTATTTCAATAAAGCTGTTTAAAAAAGTAGCACAGCCAAAATATTATGGACATAGTTTTATCAAGAGTAATCACATTTTACCTCTAAGTACAGAGGGGAATTCCTTTTCCTTGAAACTTATTTCCTTGAGAAGACTTTTTTTATTACCTTTATTCATAAGCTTTTTCAGTCTGTTTATCCGCTCCAAGTATAGTGATTCTTTTAATTAGTAAATTTGAGAATAATTATTAAGCATACTAGCTGAGATTAGATTTATAAGTGAACCTGATCATGGACAACACTAGTTCTCTAAGACTCCATGCCACCATACATAAAAACAACTGTTTGAGTGGATAAGTCTTTCTAACATGGGATTCCACATTAGTAGTCACACTTGGCCACAGGTATAATTAATCTGCCAACCTAACCTCTATCAATAGTAAATGCTGAATTTTTAACTCTGTCTGTTTATCCTTTTATATTTTTAATTTTATTTTTATTTTTTAAAAGATTTTATTTATTTATTTGACAGAGAGAGAGACAGTGAGAGAGGGAACACAAGCAGGGGGCGTGGGAGAAGGAGAAGCAGGCTTCTGGCGGAGCAGGGAGCCCAATGGAGGGCTTGATCCCAGGACCCTGGGATCATGACCTGAGCCTAAGGCAGACACTTAATGACTGAGCCACCCAGGTACCCCTGTTTATCCTTTTTTAAATGTCTTATTTTTTCATATCTGGGCAAGGAATAGAGTTGTTACTAATTGTCTTTTTTTCTCAGAGAAATAAACATATACTGTCATAAATGTAGTAATACATATACAAATCATTTGTATTATAAAGAATCAGTAAATTTAAAATTATTTCTTTTTTTTTTAAAGATTTTTTAAATTTATTTATTTGAGAGAGAGAGAGAGAGAAACAGCATGAGAGGGGAGAGGGTCAGAGGGAGAAGCAGGCTCCCCGCTGAGCCGGGAGCCCGATGTGGGACTCTGGGACCATGACCTGAGCTGAAGGCAGTCGCTTAAACAACTGAGCCACCCAGGCGCCCTAAAATTATTTCCTACTGTAGTGATGAATGCAAAAAAAGATGCTTAATATATGATAGCATTGCTAAAATAGCCAGAACAGAATTAACTACTTATTTATATATAAAACTTTGAAACATATTTTACCTTTTATCAACATCTAGAATTTCAAACTCAATATTTACAGCATTAACACAACTGACCAGCATTTCAAAAACTGTTTTCTAATATTTTATGGAAATGGATAACTTTTACAAATTATCAACTTTTTTACTGTCAACATCAGGCCAAATGCTAAATTGAAACAAAAACAAAACAAAAAAACTCACATTGGTCTTCAGTTGACCTGGGCTGAAGGAAGAAAGTTAAGCACAAAGGCAAGGAAGTGATACAAATTGTTAAAAATACAAAACAACAAAAATCCAATAGGTTAGTGAGAGTGTTTCTTAGGCACAGAGTTAAACAAAACTGGAGATTCATAAATATATGACCTCAAGGAATGTATTACAGATGATTTCTTTATTTTAGGCACTTTAATGAGTATCTTTATTATGTACTAATGTAAATAAAAGTCACATACTCAAATACTGTCGGTATGTAGTCGGTGCTATGATTGACTTATTCAAAAAGAGTTAATGCTTGGAGGAGAGCTAAGAACTACATAGTAGGAGGAGTCTAGGCTCATCTCATCCCTCAAACACAACTAGATAACTACCAAATTGTTCTGAATACCCAAGAAATTGACCTAAGGTGTGACAGAAAAAAAACTGCACAACTAGAGGAGAGAAGAGGCCACATTGAGGAAGGTAGGAAGTGCAGAGATATGGTTTGCTGTAGAAGTGGATTTTGGGTGATGCAGAGGGGAGGGAGCCCTGGTCCTGGAAAAAGGCAAGAGACAGTAGAGTGCACAGGGATAAACACAAGGAGAATATGCCCCCAAAGCCATTGGCTGGGAAGATGAAAGGACTGATTTTGTGAGTTTTTGCAACCAGCCATCAGTACTCAAAGACTGGAGTTTTAGAGGTCAGTGGGCTTGGCTGTAATAGATTCCTGAGGGCACTGCCCTATTCCTGGAGAAAAGGCAGGCAAACAACCCTGGTGCACACTGCATGATCCTCAGATCACACTGAGAGAGACTGTTCACTACTCACTGCTCACTTACTCTGTGAGAGGTAGCTTTCACAGAGATGCCTCTCCAGGGACAAAAGAGCTGATGGGCACTTGTTTCTTCCCTCACCATTCAGCATAGGTACAAAGACACTTGATGAGGGCAGCTAACCCAGATACTGGCTGTTTAACCTGCTTAGCTCCAAATCCCACACCCCTGAGCTCTGGCGTGACTGCCTTGCTTGGGTCAAACCATCTATCCCAGCATGGTGAGACCCTCCGCCAGAAGACTGGCACAGCCCCTTGCCACACCATGTACCTAAAATTTGGAGTTTGAAAGCCAGCTGGGTTGGTTGGGATACAGTGCAGAGTGCATTGTGCTGCCCCAGGCAGGCAAGCAACCTAGAGACAGACAGCATGAGAACAGCAATCTGAAAACTATCTGGGATGCACTAGGGGAAATTATTCACTCTTCTGGGAGGACTTCCCCAAGAGCAATGAATACAGAGACCCCTCTCCAGGGACAAAGGAGCTGACTGTTGCCATTTCCCACCCCCACCCCTTAATATAAAGCAACTTCAGTTAACAGCATAGTAACAACACTGGCTGCCTTTGCTTAAACCAAGTCCCACCCCTCTTTGCTCTGCTAGTACTACTTTTCTTGGGCAAGTGTACCTAAAGCCCAGCACAGAGGGCCCCTTCCCCCGAAGACCAGCAAACCACCACCCCCCCACACACACAACGCATTTACTTGCAGAGAGTTCTGCAAGGCTTCAGTTCTAGTGGAAGTAGCAAAGGTCTCATTTAACAAGCAGACCAAAACACACTTAGGTAAAACTTGCCACACTCTGGCCAAGGTCCAAACACTACCCAAGGAAGGCAGAGAGAGTCCATGCATATAAGTGGCCTGAAAGATAAAGCAGACAAAACACAGCAGCAGAGTGCATGCAGCACACACCAGAGACACTTCCTGAAGTATCAGGCTCTGTACACCATGTGACATCTTCAAAAACCATTATTTCAGAAGCAGGAAATATTAACAGTCTCCTCTAAAACACAGAAGACAGAAACTTAGGAAAAAATGCCAAGACAGATGAATTCATCCCAAATGAAAGAACAGGAAAAGGTCACAGCCAGAGATCTAAACAAAACAGCTATAAGTAATATGACTGATGGAGAATTTAAAGCAACAATCATAAGGATACTTGTTGGGCTTGAGAAAAGCATGGGAGACATCAGGACACCTTTACAACAGAAATAAAAGAGTTAAAAACAGTCAGAAATGAAAAATGCAATAACTGAGATTTGAAACAGTCTGGAGGTAATGACCACTGACATGGAAGAAACTGAGGAATGAGTAAGTTATATAGGAGATAGAATAATGGAAAGTAATGAAGCTGAACTATGTATCGTGAGAACAGACTTAGGGAATTCAGTGACTCCATCAAATGTAATAACATTTGTATCATAGGAGTCCCAGAAGAAGAGAGAGAAAAGGGTGCAGAAGGTTTATTTGAGGGAATAATAGCTGAAAACTTCCCTAATCTGGGGAAGGAAACAGACATCCAAATCCAGGAGTCACAGAGAACTCCCATAAAACAACAAAAGCAGAGCAAACACAAAGACATATTGTAGTTAAATTTGCAAAATATAGTGATTAAAAAACCCTAAAAGCAGGGCCCTTAACGTACAAGGGAAGATCCATAAGGCTAGCTGCAGATTTCTGTACAGAAATGTAGCAAGTCATAAGGGACAGGCATGATATAATCAACATGCTGAAAAGAAAAATCTGTAGCCAAGAATATTCTATACAGCGAGACTATCATTGAGTATAGAGAGGAGGTAAAGTTTCCCAGACAAACAAAAACTAAAGGAGTTTGTGACCACTAAAACAGCCCTGCAAGAAATATTAAAGGGGACTCTTTGAGTGGGAAGGAAAGACCAACAGTGACAAAGACTAGAAAGGAACAGAGAAAATCTCCAGAAACAATGACAAAACAAATAATAAAATGGCACTAAATACATATCTATCAATAATTACTCTGAAGGTAAATCTACTAAATGCTACAATCAAAAGATATAAGGAGTCAGAATGGATTAAAAACAAGACTCATTTTATGCTGCCTACAGGAGACTCATAGACCTAAAGATACCTGCTGATTGAAAGTGAGGGGATGGAGAACCATCTATCATGTTAATGGGCATCAAAAGAAAGCTGGAATAGCTATACTTTTATCAGAAAAAGTAGATTTTAAACCAAAGGCTGTAACAAGAGATGAAAAAGGCCACTGTATCATAATAAAAGGGACTATCCAACAAGAACACCTAACAATTGTCAATATTTATGCTCCCAAAATGGGAGCACCTAAATATATAAAACAATAACAAAAATAAGGAACACATTGAGAATAATAGAATAAGAGTATCTTCTTCTCCTTCTCCTTCTCCTTCTCCTTCTCCTTCTCCTTCTCCTTCTCCTTCTTCTTCTTCTTCTTCTTCTTCTTCTTCTTCTTCTTCTTCTTCTTCTTCTTCTTCTTCTCCTTCTTCTTTATTAACGTATATGTATTATTTGTTTCAGAGGTACAGGTCTGTGATTCAACAGTCTTACACAATTCACAGCACTCACCACAGCACATACCCTTCCCAATGTCTATCACCCAGCCACCCCATCCCTCCCATCCCCCACCACTCTAGCAACCCTCAGTTTGTTTCCTGAGATTAAGAATTCCTCATATCAGTGAGGTCATATGATACATGTCTTTCTCTGATTGACTTATTTTGCTCAGCATAATACCCTCCAGTTCCATCCATGTCATTGCAAATGGCAAGATTTCATTCCTTTTGATGGCTGCATAATATTCCATTGTTTATAGAAGATAACAGGAAGGGAAAAATGAAGGGGGGGAATTCGAAGGGGGAGACAAACCATGAGAGACTAAGGACTCTGAGAAACAAACTGAGGGTTCTAGAGGGGAGGGAGTGGGGAGATGGGTTAGCCTGGTGATGGGTATTAAAGAGGGCACATACTGCATGGAGCACTGGGTGTTATACACAAACAATGAATCATGGAACACTACATCAAAAACTAATGATGTAATGTATGGTGATTAACATAACATAATAAAAAAATAAATTAAAAAAATAATAGAATAAGAGTAGGGTACTTTAACACCCTACTTACATCAATGGACAGATAATCTAAGCAGAAATCCAACAAGGAAACAATGGCTTTGAACAACACACTGGACAAGATGGAATAACAGATATATTCAGAACATTTCATCTTAGAGCAGCAGATTAAACATTCTTTTCAAGTGCATATGGGACATTCTCCAGAATAAATCGCATATTAAGTCACAAATCAGGCCTTAATAAGTATAAGAAGATTGAGATCATCCAATGCATATATTCTGAACACAATGCTATGAAACTAGAAGTCAACCACAAGAAAAAAATTGTAAAGGCTACAAATATATAGATGATAAACAATATCTAGTAAAGAATGAATGGGTCAACCAGGAAATCAAAGAAAAAAATTTAAAAAAATACATGGAAACAAAAGAAAATGAAAACAGGATGGTCCAAAACCTTTGGGATACAGCTGAAGTGATCATAAGAAGGAAGTATATACCAATACAGACCTACTTCAAGAAGCAAGAAAAATCACAAATAAGCAGCCTAACCTTACACCTAATGGAGATAGAAAAAGAACAACAAATGAAGTCTTAAGGCCAGTAGAAGAAGGGAAATGATAAAAATTAGAGGAGAAATAAATGATATGGAAAGAAACAAACTTAAAACCCAGTAGAACAGATCAATGAAACCAGGAGCTCGTTCTTTGAAAAAAATAATAAAATAGATAAACCCCTAGCCAGACTTATCAAAAAGAAAGGAGAATCACAAATGAGAGAGGAGAAATAAGAAGCAACACCAAAGAAATACAAAAATTATAAGAGAACATTATAAAAAAATTTTTGCCAAAAAATTGGGCAACCTAGAAGAAATTGACAAATCTAGAAATATATGAACTACCAAAACTAAAATAGCAAGAAATAGAAAACTTGAATAGACTGATAATCAGCAAAGACACTGAATAAGTAATCAAAAATCTCCCAAAAAAACAGAATTAATGGGCCAGATGGCTTCACAGGAGAATTTTACTAAACATCGAAAGAAGAGATAATACCTATTCTTTCCAACTATTCCAAAAAATGAATATGGAAGGAAAACTTCCAAACACATTCTATGAAGCCTGTGTTACCCTGATTCCAAAACCAGACAAAGATTCCACTAAAAAAGAGAATTATAGGCCAATATCTCTAAAGAATATGAATGTAAAAATTCTCAACAAAATACTAGCAAATTGAATCCAACAGTACATTAAAATGTCACTCACCACAATCAAGTGGGATTTATTCCTGGGATGCGAGGGTGGTTCAATATTCTCAAATCATCAACTTAATAAAAAAATGGATAAAAACCATATGATCCTTTCAAAAGATGCAGAAAAAAAGCATTAAACAAAGTGCAACATCCATTCATGATAAAAATCTACAACAAAGTACAGAAAGAGGGAATGTACCTCAACATCATAAAGGCCATATACGAAAAATACACAGCTAATATTATCCTCAATAGGCAAAAACTGAGAACTTTTCCACCATGGTCAGGAACAAGACAGAGATGTCCCACTCTCACCACTGTTATTTAAAATACTACTGGAAGACCTAGCCTCAGCAATCAGACAAGAAAAATAAATAAAACACATCCAAATCAGCAAGGATGAAGTCAAACTTCCACTATTCACAGAGGCTATGATACTCTTTGTAGAAAACCCAAAAGACTCCACCAAGAAATGTTTAGAACTGATGCACAAATTCAGTAAATTTTCAGGATACAAAATCAATGTACAGAAATCTGTTGAATTTGTATACACCAATAATGAAGCAGCAGAATGAGAAATCAAGGAATTAATCCCTTTTAAAATTGCCCCCCAAATTATAAGATGCCTAGGAATAAATATAACCAAAAAGGCAAAAGACCTGTACTCTGAAAACTATAAAACACTGATGAAAGAAGTTAAAAATGACACAAAGAAATGTAAAGACATTCCATGCTCATGAATTAGAGGAACAAATATTGTTAAAATGTCTATATTGCCCAAAGCAATCTGAAAAGAAAAATAAAAGTGATTTAATGCTCATATTACTTCTTTAAAATAAGACCCCTCAACTGATAAAAAAAATCATAAGCAATAATTTATTTTCTCTTCAAAAGTTTAGTTCATTTCACATGTATTACATATTTACTATGGTATGAGATATAAGACATATAAAGATTAATAAGTAATGTATCTTGTTCCCAAAAGAATCACAGCCAGTTAGTCTATTGATATCAATATAAGAAGAGATCAAGTAAGGCAAAATATGTTAGATCAACAAGTATCCACAGTGAAGGTCATGAGAAGGAATCAATAGGGTAGAGACAAAATGGAATAACTTTAGGTCTTATAATGCAGAAGAAACATGTGTAAGTATCAATATCAATAAGCCAATATACAGCATGTAGGCACTTGACTCTATAGAGGAGGGGGATGTATAGGATAGGATATCAAATAGTGGATGAAGGTTACATAAAGGGAGCTGTTAGGGAAGACAAAAGAATATTAATTGACTATATAATTTTGCTTATTTGTCTTAGTTTAGATTCCCCAAGACAGAGACCCTAGGGCAAGCTTTCCTAGTTGTATTGTGAACCCTACTCATGGGAGCACGAAAAGATGTTCCAGTGAATCCATCAAATTTCTTAAATATTGATCCCCATTTCCATCATATAGCAGCAATCTTATCTACTCATAATAATCAAAGTGTATTGTCCTTAATTAAATGCAAACTTGTTTCTTCACTTGATGGTTCACTGAATTGATAAGCTCAAAGCAAGAGGAGGTCATTAAGTGCAGTGGAATAGTTACTGCCATGAAGGAAGCATTGACTCTCTGGGGGCCAAGAGCTCCCAACCAGTAGAGCTATAGGGTTGCAGGAACTAGAAACACAATTTCTAGAAGTGAGTGAACAGGAGTGATGGTAAGAAAGGCCAATCCTTTATCTACATTTGGTTCCCAGGTTAATGTGTTTTTAGTATTTGGCCACAGAATCATGTCAGTCATCTTTTCAATGCACAAAGTGCATTGGGTGAGCCGTCTCCTCAACTTTACCAGGATGTCATCCAAAAGCTGTTGCCTTAGCTGAGCCTTTAATAAACCATTCAAAAGGTCTATCAGGGATTTATTATTCGCTTGGCT
This sequence comes from Halichoerus grypus, assembly GCF_964656455.1. Lineage (NCBI taxonomy): Eukaryota > Metazoa > Chordata > Mammalia > Carnivora > Phocidae > Halichoerus > Halichoerus grypus. The sequence goes on along the minus strand of NC_135727.1, from coordinate 55,106,126 downwards.
GTCACTCATTCTTTGCATGGGGTAGGTGAATGCCATGTGACTTGTGACATGGACAAATAATGTTGAACTGATTGCAGTCAGTTCTCACTAAAAACAAGGACTAGGGAAAAAAAAAGACTAAAATCAATTATCTGAATTTAGTTGAGGAATATAAGACCTACCACTAGCTAAGAGATGATAGAGGGACTATTAACCTGGACCCTTGTTTATATAGTTTCCATTTGGAGACCTCAATCATTGCAAACACTTTCTGTTTAAGGTGTTTGCATACACCCCTGTACTACTTTTGTGGAAATCAAATATTACCCTCCCTTGTTTTTAAAAACAGTTATTTGATTGTTGATGTAGTGGCTTGGGAGTTTTGTATAGATACAATAAAATATAATAAAAACTAACACTGTAACCATACAATGTAAATTGTGAGATCTACCTGGACTCAATTTTGAAATATCAGAGTTAGTTTCTTCTTAATAAACTTTGGCTGTCATTTATCCTGAATGATTTCATTTTACTAGTCAAAAGAAAAGCTTAAAAGACATTCATCTTTTCATGTTTGAAATTCTTAGCTTTTGAGCTAAGATTTACAGATGAATAAAACATGTTTTTCCATTCTAAGAAAAAACAGTTATTTGCTCTTTAGGGGTGGTCATGAGAAGCCTTCATATGTTTAATGACACACCACCAGTAGATTACATAAATCTCATATAATTGTAGAGATCTTTTCAAAATGAGTATAACCTTAATTAGACAGGAAAGGTTCCCAGAAAGCTAACAGACCCATATTTTGTATATACCCTACAGGCAGTTATCCCTACAATTAAATAAACTAATTAGAAAAAAAAAAATTGTTTCCTAATTTGCCCCTGCCTTAAGCTGAAACCATCAATAACACAATCTCAATTTTAGAAAACATTCAGGTCAACCTCAACTTATTGGCCAAGGTTGCTATGGCTGGTATAATTGCCATTGACTTCATACTGGCAGACCTAGGTGGTATCTATTCAATTTTTAATACAGCTTTCAGTTCCTCATTTCATTCTTTTAACCAAATGATATGGCCAGTAAGGAAATAAAGCTGCCTCACATACTAAGCTGGATCCTGATGGTTAATAATATTTGTTTAGCTGATTGAATCCAGGATGCTGGGAGGCATGGTGGAAGTCAATACACCAGGTTTACCTCATTCTGCTGCTTAAAGTCTGGTAGACAATTTCCTTAATTAATGCTGTATGAAGATAATATTTTCAACAAATATGTGTGTGTGTGTGTGTGTGTGTGTGTGTGTGTATGGCATCTTCTTTATCCATTCATCTATGGATGGACATTAGGGTGGCTTCCATATTTTGACTATTGTAAATATAGTTGCAATAAACATAGGGGAGTGTATATCTTTTCAAATTAGTGTTTTTGTTTTATGCTAAGTGAAATAAATCAGAGAAAGAAAAATGCCATATGATTTCACTTATATGTGGAATCTATAAAACAAAACAAATGAATAAACAAGCAAACAAAAAAGCACACTCTTAAATGCAGAGAACAAACTAGTGGGTTTTAGAGAGGAGGTGGGTGGAAGGATGGGTAAAATCGATAAAGGGGATTAAGAGGTACATAATTTCAGTTATAAAATAAATAATTCACAGACATTAAAAGTACAGCATATGGAATGCAGTCAATAATATTGTAATAACACTGTTTGGTGACAGTTGGTGACTACACTTATTTTGGCGAGCACTGAGTAATATATACAATTGTTGATTCAATATTTTGTACACCTGAAACTAATATAACATTGTATGTTAATTATACTTCAATAAAAAAAGAATACAAAAAAATATGTTTACCCTAAAAAGGACTCTGTTTAGTGATGAAAATACACATTACAGAGTGGGAGAAAGTATGTGCAATCCACATATTGGACAAGGAACTATAGCTAGACTATCTAAAATATTCTACAACTCAGCAGTTAAAAGAAAAAAAAGAAGAAAAAACAATCTAATTAGAAAATGGCAAAATATCTGATGAGTCACAGAAATACACAGATGAAAAGATGTTCATGTTTATTAACTGTAATGGAAATACAAATTGATAGTACAATGAGATATCACATCGTATCTATTAGAAAAGTAAAATATCTCGTTGTGACAATAGCAAATGCTGGGGTGGATGCAGGGAAACTCTCTCATATATTGCTGGAGGGAATGTAAGTGAAATAGCCACATTAGAAAATAATGTGGCAATGTCCCTTAAAAAAAAAACAACCTACATTTATGATATAACTCAGCAGCCACATTCCTTTCTTATATCCCAAAGAAATGAAAAATTTATATTAACATAAAAATTTGTACATTATTTTTCTCTTTAGGTTTATTCATATTTGTTTTACATTGAAAAAAAAAGTGTTCCACAAAGGATAAATAATGGTATTTTCATACCATCTTATACTACTTGGAAATAAAGAACCAATGATTGATACAGGCAACAACTTTGATGAATCTCAAAAGTTATTATGCTGAGTGGGAAAAAAAAGATCAATCTGAAAAGGTCACACACTGTTTACATGCATGTAACATTCTCAAAATGACAAAATTATGGTGTTAGAGAATACACTAGTGGTCAACAGTTGTTAAGGAGACTTTGAAGAAAAGGTGTGCATGTAACTATAAGGGGATAAAATGAGAGATATATTTGTGATGATGGTATAGTTCCATATTTTGATTTTGGTGGTAGTTACATGAATGTAAACATGAGACAAAATAGCATAGAACTATACACACACATGTTGTAGCAATGTAAAATTCCTGGTGTTGTTATAATAGTTACATAAGATGTAACCATCGGGGAAACTAGGTGAAAAGTATCAAGGACCTCTCTTTATTCTTTTTGCAACTGCCTGTGAATCTATTGTTACCAAAGTGGTAGGTTCTTTCCCTATGCAATACCATTCACCAAATAGCCAAATAACAAGACAGTATTTGATAGTAACCAGGTAATTTATTCAATGGCCAGAAAATGAGGAAGGAGATCTCATGCTCTAAAGGCACTTTCACTCCAATTAGGTCCATGGTCAGGGTTTTATGGGATTCAGGTAATTAAGGTTTTGGTAAGCAAGTTCATATCAGGCTTTTGGGAGGAAGGAAACAGAGGCTTCTCAGAATCAGACTGCCACCTCTTCTCTTCCTTTAAATGGCACAGTCAGATCCATCATAACTTTGGTAGGTATGTTTTTTTCTTATTATAATTAGATGGTAATGATCTTGAGGTCATCTGGAGAGTTAGCATGCTATCTGCACTGGATCAAACCAGTTGAAAACTAGGTCATGGGGGCCTGTTTGGAGCTTGTGGCTTCTGTCTCCCAGACTTAGTTTATAGTTTATGGTGGCAAGATGCTCCTGTAAGCAGGACTAGAAAACGGTTATTGTGCTTTGTTATTGAATCCCTGGTGACAAAATCTCTTCTCTGACTATTTACTCCTCATTCTTGAGGGTTGTTGGTGGGTGGAAGTCTGTCTTTAACTTCTTCCTGCTGACATTGGACAGCATATATCCTAGAGTAGAGGAGCGAAATTGTTTCCTGGCTACCTTGAGCCAGGTAAGTTTGGTTGTCACAGGATATAACCCCAATTGTTTATATCCTTGAGTATTTACCATCTGTAGCTTAACTGCCTCTAGTCTTTTGATACAAAGCTTATCAAAAGCGCTTAAGAATACAAAGACCAAAAAGCAGCAAAAGCAGGATTGCCACCAGTGGGCAAAGGAAGGGGAGTCCAGGTAAAATCAGGCAGGACATTTCTTACTTTGTTTTGGACTTTATTGGAACTGACCTTGGCTTTTCCAAAAGAGTGGAGCGATTTGCTTGATTGTAAAGTTTACAGATATTAACTTTTTTTTTTAAGATTTTATTTATTTATTTGACAGAGAGAGACAGCGAGAGAGGGAACACAAGCAGGGGGAGTGGGAGAGGGAGAAGCAGGCTTCCCGCTGAGCAGAGAGCCCGACATGGGGCTTGATCCCAGGACCCCGGGATCATGACCTGAGCTGAAGGCAAACGCCCAACCAACTGAGCCACCCAGGTGCCCCTACAGATATTAACTTTTACCTGTCTTGTGGTATAATTATGAATTAAGATTTCCTCATTAAGCGATACCAAGTCAAAATAATTGGAGAAAACTGTAAACCTCAGTTTGGAGAGTCATAGCTAGATATTCTAGGAAACCAGAAAAATTCAGGATCCAGCCCAGTTTTATAGGCAAACAACAAGCACTCAAAGACAATTAATTAAAACTTGAATCTAACATCCACAAAGGTGTGCTACTGAAACATTTTTTTTCTCTAAAATCACCCTCATTTCCAAAGAGCTAAATTAAGACTAATTATTCATAAAACCCAGTTTTAACAAACATGGCCTAATTATTTACAGAAGTGCAGCAAAAATAGTGATTACCCATCTGGGGTTTTTTAAATATTTATTTTAGAGAGAAAGAGAGAGCAGGGGGAGGGAGAGAATCTCAAGAAGACTCCCTGCTGAGTGCAGAGCCCAATGTGGGGCTCAGTCTCACAACTGTGAAATCACGACCTGAGCAGAAATCAAGAGTTGAACACTCATTTGACTGAGCCACACAGGCACCCCTAGAGTCTTTTAAATCTGCTCTGTTGGAACTTTTTATAAGGAATTTTAGATTGTGCTTTTAATAGTCTCTTTCTGATCAGGTTTGCCTATAATATCTGTAGATTTGGTTTACTCCCCCTCTTTTTGAGGTCCCCAAAGTATCTTGAGGTTCCTGAGCCTGCCAGGCAGTGACCTTCTTTGCTCATTTGATAAGGTTCTTGGGAATTCTGTAAGCAAGATACCAGGCTGATTTTTAAAGGGGGCTTTATTTGCACCATGAAGTCAGTCTTAGTTCCTTAAAGCTATCTGGTCACATCTGAGTCTATACATGTCCCTCTCAAATATGACATTCTAGTCAAAGCATTGGTAATATGACCAATATTTCTATAATGGTGTCCTGTTATAAGCAAAAGAGTTTCTTATTGAAATTATGAAATAACCTTAATCACCATGAATATAAGATTACTTACTGAGAGTTTTTAAATTATGGAGTCATCGGGCAGGGAGAGAAAGACAAATTTGTTATATTTGTTGATAAATAGAATTTGTAAGTTAAAGATAGTTTAAGAGCAAAAAAAAAAAAAAACCTGTAAGAACAAACATTAGAGAACTAGTAATATTTTAAACATGAGTCATAAAACTATAATTACCTTTTTAAAAATTTATTTAGTCTTTTGCTACTAATTTTTGTTTTGTTTGAATGTAGTGTTTTTCTTTTATTAGTTCCAGAGATTCATACTCAGTTTAGTTTCATGATCCTAAGGGTTCATCAAAAGTCCTTTTCATGAATCTTTTTGAAGATGAAACACATTTTGTAAGAGCATCAAAGCAATAACTGTAAATGACAAGACTCAAAATGGCCATAGTTAAAGATCTGGTCAGAGTATATTATAATGTAGTTGACAAGGAAATTTGGTTATTTGTATGACACATAACATTTTAATAATTTGAATTACGAGTGGGGGTGCCTGTGTGGCTCAGTTGTTTAAGCATATGACTTCGGCTCAAGTCGTGATCTCAGGGTCCTGGGATCCAACCCCTTGCTGGGCTCCCTGCTTGGTGGAGAGTCTGCTTGTCCCTCTCCCTCTGCAACTCCCCCAACTTCTGTGCTCCCTCTTTCTCAAATAATTAAAATCTTTTAAAAAATAATTACAAGTGATTACATTATACAACAACATGTTAAAACTTTAGGAATTTATAAACTGTTATAGCTCTTACCCATATAATATAACCAAAGAAAGTTTATCATCACTTCATTGATAATGGTTCCCATGCTATTTAACATACCAAATGAATAAATCTAATTAGTCAAAAATACTTTATTTAGAATTTGAATTTTGGGGAACTTTGTTAAAATCTTCAGAAGGTGTGTGTTTTTTTTTTTTGAGTTTGATCGTGTTTCTTTTTTCCTGATCTTTTTCTAATTTTATTTTATTATGATATGTTAATCACCATACATTACATCATTAGTTTTTGATGTAGTAAATCTTCAGAAGGTTTTAAAGCACATGTCTAAGTAGGATTACAGATCACTATAAAATTTAATACTTAGGGCACCTGGGTGGCTCAGTTGGTTGGGCAACTGCCTTCGGCTCAGGTCATGATCCTGGAGGCCCGGGATTGAGTCCCGCATTGGGCTCCCTGCTCAATAGGGAGTCTGCTTCTCCCTCTCACCCTCCCCCCTCTCATGCTCTCTCTCTCTGTCTCATTCTCTCCCTCAAATAAATAAATAAAATCTTTAAAAAAATTTAATACTTAATTATCTATTTAACTAAGATGGCAGTTAGAGATTCTATAGAAGGTTACATAGTTGTGAGCAAGATTAAGCTCTTTTAATATTAAGAAGATTTAATTTTTTAAGTAATTGAAGATCTGATAAAGATAAAACATAGAAACTGGTTTTTTTGAGGCAGATAAAGAGAAAAAAATATCTGTTTATATATTTTTAAAGTAGACCAACAATCTAAGAAAATTTGTTATATTTTAACAGACAAAAAACAAAGTTTAATCTTGGACCAATGTATTCATTCCTTTTAATCTTAGTCCTGACCACATATAAAATGTTTTAAAGATTCTTTTTTACAACTTTTTTTTTTTTTTTAATTTACTTTTAGATTTTGTCCTAAGGTTTTCCTCTTTAGATAACCAGTCTTATTTTAGGAAAAAATTACTTTTTTTTTCTTTAACAAAAATGTATTCCCATCCTTTATAACATTTTTACCAAAAATAATGATCTCATTTTCTTTGCATACATAGTTGTTTTCCTTATTATTTCGGTAGTCTTAATTACATTTGTTAGAATTTGTAGTGTTTTGAAGCCTTAATTTCTAGTAAAAACTACATAGTAATTGTGAACTGTTTCACCAGAAAATTTTTAGATCAGCAACTTTATGAATATATATTATAATTTTTAGAAACATGTATTTTCTATAGTGCAATCTTTAAATAAAACATGTTTAGTAACAGACCCAAATTTATCTTTAGTGTTTTTTCTGTAATAATAAGATAAAAATAGACAAATCTATGTTTAGTAATCAGTGTTTTGTTATTTTATCACATTTGGAAAAGACTTAGATGTTCAATTAATTTAACTCAATTTATCATTTAACCTAGCAAAATTTTAAAGTTGCAGGTTCCCAAAGATCTTGGAAACTGCTTAAAAGTATACCTATAGAGTTAAGATGGCAGAGTAGTGGAAGGACCCTATGCTGCCCTCATCCCTCAAACACAGCCAGATAAATATCAAATCATTCTGAACACTGAAGAAATTGATCAGAGAACTAAGAGAAAAAACTGTACATCTAGAGGGAGAAAAACAGCCACATCGTGGAAGGTAGGAGCTGCAGAGAGTTGATTTGGGGGAGAAAAGATTTGCTGGCACTGTGGAGCAGAGGGAGCCCTGACCACAGAGAGAGGTGCACACTCTGAAATGCTTACTGAAGCACCAGACCCAAGAGAGTATAAGACCTCTTCTTAATATAGACTTTACTGTCAGGAGCAGGAATATAGCAGGCTTTCCTAAAACACACACACACACACACACACACACACACACACGCACGCACACACACACACACACAACAGTGACCTAAGACAAAATGACAAGATGGAGGAATTCACCCAAAAAGAAAGAACAGGAAGAAGTCATAGCCAGGGATTTTATAAAAACACATATAATTAAAATACTTGAACCATATTTTAAAATGACAATCATAAGAATAATAACTGAGAGTTAGAATGGCAAAAATGGACAGGGAAAGAAACAACAAATGTTGGAGAGGTTGTGGAGAAAGGGGAACCCTCTTACACTGTTGGTGGGAATGCAAGTTGGTGCAGCCACTTTGGAAAACAGTGTGGAGGTTCCTCAAAAATTTAAAAATAGAGCTACCCTATGACCCAGCAATTGCACTCCTGGGTATTTACCCCAAAGACACAGATGTAGTGAAAAGAAGGGTCATATGCACCCCAATGTTCATAGCAGCAATGTCCACAATAGCCAAACTGTGGAAAGAGCCGAGATGCCCTTCAACAGATGAATGGATAAAGAAGATGTGGTCCATATATACAATGGAATATTACTCAGCCATCAGAAAAGATGAATACCCAACTTTTACATTAACATGGATGGGACTGGAGGAGATTATGCTAAGTGAAATAAGTCAAGCAGAGAAAATCAATTATCATATGGTTTCACTTATTTGTGGAACATAAGGAATAACATGGAGGACATTAGGAGCAGGAAGGGAAAAATGGGGGGTGGGAATTGGAGGGAGAGATGAACCATGAGAGACTATGGACCTGAGAAACAAACAGGGTTTTAGAGGGGAGGGGGGAGGGGGCATTGGTTAGCCCGGTGATGGGTATTAAGGAGGGCATGTACTGCATGGAGCACTGGGTGTTATACAAAAACAATGGATCGTGGATCACTACATCAAAAACTAACGATGTAATGTATGGTGACTAACATAACATAATAAAATTAAAAAAAATAAAAAAAAGAATAATAACTGAGATTGAGAAAAGCATACAAGACACTAGAGAATCCCTTACTTCAGAGATAAAAAAATAAAAACTAGTCAGGCTAAAATAAAAAATACTATAATCAAGATGGAGAACTAGGGGCACCTGGGTGGTTCAGTCATTAAGTGTCTGCCTTCAGCTCAGGTCATGATCCCAGGGTCCTGGGATCGAGCCCTGCATTGGGCTCCCTGCTCTGCAGGAATCCTGCTTCTCCTTCTTTCTCTCCCACTCCCCCTGCTTGTGTTCCCTCTCTCTGTGTCTCTCTCTGTCAAGTGAATAAATAAAATCTTAAAAAAAAGATGGAGAACCAACTGGATGAAATGGCAATGAGGATGGACAAATCAGAAGAACAAATCAGATATAGAAGATAAAATTATGGAGTATGATGAAATTGAAAAGAAAAAAGAAAAGTATTGCATCTTGACTGTAGACTTAGGGAATTCAGTGACTCCTTAAAGCATAATAATATTTGTATCATAGCAGTCCAGAAGAGGAGAGGGAAAAAGGACAGAGGGCTGAACAAATTATAGCCGAAAACTTTCCTAATCTCTGGAAGGAAACAGACATTGAAATCCAAGAGGCACAGAGAAATACCAACAAATTCAACAAAAGCCAGAAAACACTAAGACATATCATAGTCAAATCACAAAATACACAGACAAGGAAAGAATCCTGAAAGCAGCAAGGAAAAAAAAGTCCTTAACCTACAAGGGAAGACAAATTAGGTTCACAGCAGATCTGTCCACAGAAATATGACAGGCCAGAAGGCAGTGTAATGATATATTCAAAGTGCTGAATGGGAAAAATATGCAGCCAATAATACTTTATCCAGCAAGACTGTCATTCAGAATAAAAGGTAAAGAGGTTCCCAGACAAACAAAAACTAAAGCAGTTCATGACCACTAAACCAGCCCTGCAAGAGATAATAAAGGGGACTCTTTGGGAAAGAAAGAACAAAAATGATAAAGACTAGAAAGGAAAAAAGAACATCACTTGAAACACCAACTTTACAAGAAACGCAATGGCACTAAATTCATATCTATCAATAATCACTCTGAATGTAAATGGGCTAAATGCTCCAGTCAAAAGACATAGGGTATCAGAAGGGATTAAAAAAACAAGATCCATCTATATGCTGCCTACAAAAAACTCATTTTAGACTTAAAAACACATACAGATTGAAAGTGAGGGGATGGAGAACCATCTATCATGCTAATGGACATCAAAAGAAAGCTGGAGTAGCCATACTTATATCAGACAAAAAAGATTTTAAACCAAAGACTGTAAAAAGAGATGAAGAAGGGAACTCTAACATAATTAAGGGGTCTATCCATCAAGAAGATCTAACAAATGTAAATGTTTATACCTCCAACTTAGGAGCACACAAATATATAAATCAATAACAAACATGAAGAAATTAATCGATAGGGGCGCCTGGGTGGCTCAGTTGGTTAGGCGTCTGCCTTCAGCTCAGGTCATGATCCCAGGATCCTGGGATCGAGCCCCGCATCGGGCTCCCTGCTCAACAGGGAGCCTGCTTCTCTCTCCTCCTGGCTCGTGCCTGCTCATGCTCACTGCCCCTATCTCTCTCTTGTCGCTCTAATAAATAAATGAAATCTTAAAAAAAAAAAAGAAATTAATTGATAGTAATACAATAATAATAGGGGACTTTAACACACCACATACAGCAATGAACAGATCAACTATGCAGAAAATCAACAAGGAAACAATGGCTTTGAATGACATACTGGACCAGATAGACTGAACTGATATATTCAGAACATTTCATCCTAAAGCAGTAGAATACACATTGTTTTCAAGTACCTATGGAATATTTCCAAACGGGATCACTTACTGGGTCACAAATCAGGCCTCACCAAATACAAAAGATGGAGATAATACCATCTGTATTTTCAGACCACAACACTATGAAACTTGAAGTAAACCACAAGATAAAATTTGGAAAGACCACAAACACATGGAGGTTAAAGAGCAGCCTACTAAAGAATGAATGGGTTAACCAGGAAATTAAAGAATAAATAAAAAGAAAATACATGAAAACAAATTAAAATGATGACACAATAGTCCAAAATCTTTCGGGATACAGCAAAGGTCGTCCTAAGAGGGAAATACATTGCAATACAACTATCTCAAGAAGCAAGAAATACTCAAATACACAATCTAACCTTTTACCTAAAGAAGCTAGAAAAGGAAGAGCAAATAAAATGTAAACCAGCAGAAGAAGGAAAATAATAAAGGTTAGAGCAGAATAAATGATAGAAAAACAAACAAAAAACCAATAGAACAAATCAATAAAACCAAAGAGCTAGTTCTTTGAAAGAATAAAATTGATAACCCCCAATCCAAACTTACCAAAAAGAAAAGAGAAAGGAGCCAAATAAATAAAATCATGAATGAAAGAGATCACAATCAACACCACAGAAATACAATCATTAGAGAATATTATGAAAAATTATCCATCAAGAAACTGGGCAATCTGGAAGAAATGGATAAATTCCTAGAAACATACAAATTGCCAAAATTGAAACAGGAAGAAATAGAAAATTTGAACAGGCCCACAACCAGCAAAGAAATTAAACCAGTAATCAAAATCTCCCCCCAAAAAAAGAGTCCAGAGCTGGATGAATTCCCAGGGGAATTCTACCAACCATTTAAAGAATTGATACCTATTCTTCTGAAACTGTGCCAAAAAATAGAAATGGAGGGAAAACTTCCAAACTCATTCTATGAGGCCAGCATTACATTAGTTCCAAAACCACACAAAGACCCTACTAAAAAGAAGAATTATAGACCAATAGATGGAAAATAGATGGAAATAGATGGAAAAATTCTCAAAAATATACTAGTTAACTGAATCCCACAGTACATTAAAAGGTTTATCCACCATGACCAAGTGGGATTTATTCCTGGCCTGCAGATGTGGTTCAATATCCACAAATCAATCAACATGATATAGCACGTTAATAAAAGAAAAGATAAGGACCATATGGTCGGTCCTCTCAATGGATGCAGAAAAAGCATTTGACAAAATACAGCACCCTTTCTTGATAAGAACCCTCAAGAAAGTAAGGATAGAAGGAACATACCTCAGCATCATAAAGGCCATACATGAAAGACCCACAGCTAATATCATATTCAATGGAGAAAAAAAATGATTTTCCTCTATGGTCAGGAACATGACAGGGATGTCCATTCTTAATGGGTTGTAGCAACTTCTTACTAGATATGTCTCCAGAGGCAAGGGAAACAAAAGCAAAAAAAACAAAACAAAATAAACAAACAAAAAAAACTATTGGGACTTCATCAAGATAAAATGCATCTTCACAGTGAAGGAAACAATCAACAAAACTAAAAGGTGACCTACAGAATGGGAGAAGATATTTGCAAATCACTTATCAGATAAAGGGCTAGTATCCAAAATCTATAAAAAACTTACCAAACTCAACACCCAAAAAATAAATAATCCAGTTAAGAAATGGGCAGAAGACATGAACAGACATTTCTCCAAAGAAGACATACAGATGCCCAACAGAAACATTAAAAAAAAAAAAAAAAAAAAGTTCAACATCACTCATCATCAGAGAAATACAAATCAAAACCACCATGAGATACCACCTCACACCTGTCAGAATGCCTAAAATTAACAGCTCAGGAAATAACAGATGTTAACGAGGATGCAGAAAAGGTGAACCCTCTTACACTGTTGGTGAGAATGCAAACTAGTGTAGTTACCCAGGAAAACATTATGGAGGTTCCTCAAAAAGTTAAAAATAGAACCATCCTATGACCCATCAATCACATTAGGTATTTATCCAAAGGTTACAAAAATACTGATTCAAAGAAGCACATGCACCCTGATGCTTATAGTAACACTATCAACTATAGCCAAATTATGGAAAAAGCCCAATGTCCATCAACTGATAAATGGATGCAGAAGATGTGGTGTGTGTGTGTATGTATATATATAGAAGATGTATATACACGATGGAATATTATTTAGCCATCAAAAGGAGTGAAAATTTGCCATTTGCAATGATGTGGATGGAGCTACAGTGTATTATGCTAAATGAAATAAATCAGTCAGAGAAAGACAAATATATGATTTCACTCATATGTGGAATTTAAGAAACAAAACAAATGAATACAGGGAGGCAGGCAAACCAAAAACAGACTTTTTTTAAATAAAGATTTTATTTATTTATTTGAGAGACAGAGACAGAGATAGTGAGAGAGAGTATGAGAAGGGAGGAGAGGACGAAAGAAGGCTCCTTGCTCAGGGACTCAATCCCAGGATCCTGGGATCATGACTTGAGCTGAAGACAGACACTTAACTGACTGAGCTACCCAGGCACCCCCAAAAAACAGACTCTTAATTATAGAGAACAAACTGAGGGTTGCTGGAGGGGAGATGGGTGGGAGGATGGGCTAAATGGGTGATGGGCATTAAGGAGGTCACTTTTTGTCATGAGCACTGAGGGTTATACGTAAGTGCTGAATCACTAAATTCTACTCTTGAAACTAATACTACACTATATGTTAACAAAATTGAATTTAAATAAAATCTTGGAAGAAAAAATATATAAAGAATATATTCAACTAAACACCACAAAAACAAAGAGTCCAATTAAAAATGGGCAGAGATGTGGATAGACATTTCTCCAAATGAGATATTCACATGACCAACAGACACATGAAAAGATGCTCAACACTATTCATTATCAGGGAAATGCAAATCAAAACTACCATGAAATATCACCTCACACTTGTCAGAAGGGCTAAAATCAAAAACACAAGAATCAACTCTTGTTTAATAGGATGTACAGAAATAAGAAAACTTGCACACTGTTGGTAGGAGTATAAACTGGTGAAGCCACTAGGATAACAGTATGGAGTTTCCTCAAAAAGCTAAAAATGGAACTACCATATGATCCAGTAATTGCACTACTGGGTATTTACCACAAAAATACAAAACCACTAATTGAAAGATGTTAATACACCTTGACGTTTATAGCAGCATTATCTATAATAGCCAAATTATGGAAGCATCTCAAGTGTTCACTGATAAAAGAATCGATAAAATAGATGTGTATATATATATTGGGCGCCTGGGTGGCTCAGTTGTTAAGCATCTGCCTTCGGCTCAGGTCATGATCCCAGGGTCCTGGGATCAAGTCCTGCATTGGGTTCCCTGCTTGGCGGGAAACCTGCTTCTCCCTCTCCCTCTGCTGCCATTCCCCCTGCTTGTGCTCTCTCTCTCACTATCTCTCTCTCTCTGTGTGAAATAAATAAAATCTTTAAAATATATATAAAATCTTTAAAATATATATATATATATATATATAATATATATATATATATATATATATATATAATATATATATATATAATGGAATATTATTCAGCCATAAGAAAGAATGAAATCTTTCCATTTGCAACATGGATGGAGCTAGAGAGTATAATGATAAGTGAAATAATTCAATCAGAGAAAGAGAAGTACCATATGATTTCACTCACATATGGATTTTTAGAAACAAAACAAATGAGCAAAGAGAATAAAAGGAGAGAATCAAATCAAGAAACAGACTCTCAACTATAAAGAACAAACTGATGGTTACTAGATGGTAAATGGATGGGGGATGGGTGAAATAGTTGATGGGGATTAAAGAGTACACTTATCATTGATGAGCAACAAGTAATGTATAGAATTGTTGAATCACTATATTGTACACCTGAAACAAATGTAACACTGCTTTAATTATACTGAAATTAAAATAAAAACTTGGAAGCTTGGGAAGATGGTGGAGTAGGAAAACACTGAACTCACTCTGTCCCACATTTACAACCACATATCATCCACATTCAATTCAGTAAACTAGAGAGTGATTCAAAGACTGCCAGGACAAACTCCATGAGTAAATACAAAGAAGAAGCTGCATCTTAAAGTTTTGGGAGGTCAGAAAGGCAGGAGGAGGCTGCTTGCAGGTGGGAGGGAATTGCAAACTGGAGAGGGCAGAGAAATGGGCCTTCCCACCAAGGAGCACATAAAAGGAAGGCTAATTTCCATAATATTTGACTCTGAAAACCAAAGGGACTGAATTCCATGAGTTTGTATAACCAGTGTGACTTGAAGCCTAGAATGTTAAAAGTCACTTGTCTCAGCACTGTGCCAGCCAGGAGAGTGAGTGACAGCTGGGTTGCTGCCCTTAAACAGACAGCGGCTCACAAAGAGGGGCAACATAAAAACTGAAGTTTACATAATGCCACCAGGGGGGCAAACAGAAGACAGATCGGTTCATTGATTTTAGAGCATGTTGTGGGACTTCTCCAAAAATGGGGGAGCTGGTAGGTGCCAATTTCCTCCCCCAGGCCCCAGCATAAACACAGAAACACCTGGAGGGCTGCAAAGACACTTGCTAACTAACCTGCTAGCAGTGTGCCACACCCATGAGTTCTCCTGAGGACTCACCAACTCTAAGCTGCCTAGCCCTGGCCCTGGGCTCAGAGCAAACTTTGTTAAGGGTACAGAACAAATTTTGTTAAAGCCTCGAGCTCACCTTGCCCAGCAACCTGACGCACACTGCTGCCCTGCACCACAACTAGCCACTACACAGTGCCCAGCCACTGAGCTGTGCCAAGGTGCATGACCCCAGCCACCATCCCATATAGCGCCCAGCTATACCTGGCCATCACCACATGCTATGCCCAGTCTTACACACCTGGCTGCTCCAGCCAACAGCCCCAAGCTACCATAGGGCTTTGCATATCTGGCATAGGACTAGTGGCCCAGTGTACATTTCACTAACACCACCACCCTGCTCCCAAGTTCCCCAGTGGGCACACCCCCTCACAGCTGGCTTGCCTGGGTCCCACTAACACCACAAAGAGCAAGAAAAGCCCACAATAGGCAGAGAGTTAATGAAGATGATTGCACTGAAAGGAAAAGTGATTCAGATACAACAGCAGGAATTAGAAACACATAGGACACTCCTGAAGTGCCAGGTTCTGGTGAAAAGGGACACTGAATTTCAGTGCACTTCAGGACCTCATCATTATAAAGTCATTACTTTCAAGACCCGAAGACATAGCTGACTTCCTTAACACAGAGAAACAGACACAGAGAAACAGACAAAATGAGGAGACAGAGAATTTAGCCCAAATGAAAGAGAAAGACAAGGCCATGGACAGAGATCTAAGTGAAATAGATATCAGTAACATGCCTGATAGAGAATTTAAAGCAATAATCATAAAGATACTCACTGGACTTGAGCAAAGAATAGAAGACATGAATGAGACTCTTAATAAATAAATAAAATCTTTAAAAAAAAAAAAACAGAGATAATGAATAACATAGCAGAAATAAAAGGCACAAAAAAAGAAATGAGAAACACACTTCATGGAATGATTATCAGGATGAAAGAAGCAGAAGAACAAATTAGTAACCTAGAAGACATAGTAAAGGAAAGTAATCAGCTGAAGAAAAGAGAGAGAAAAGAATTATGCAAAATGAGAATAGACTTAGGGAACTCAGTGACTCCATCAAACATTATAACATTTATATTAGAGTCACAGTGGAATAAGAGAGAGAGAAGGGATCAGAAAATATATTTGAAGAGATAATAGCTGAAAACTTCCTTACTCTGGGGAAGGAAACAGATATCCAGACCCAGAAGGCACAAAGAACTTCCATCAAAATCAACAAAAGCAGTACCCCACCAAGACATATTGTACTTAAATTTGAAAAATATAGGGGCACCTGGGTGGCTCAGCTGGTTAAGCGGCTGCCTTCGGCTCAGGTCATGATCCCAGGGTCCTGGGATCAAGCCCCGCATCAGGCTCCCTGCTTGGCAGGGAGCCTGCTTCTCCCTCTCCCTCTGCCTGCCTCTCTGCCTACTTGTGCTCTCTATCTCTCTGTCAAATAAAAAAAAAAAAAAAAAAAAAAAATCTTTAAAAATTTGAAAAATATAATTATAAAGAAAAAAATTTAAAAGGAGAAAGATAAAAGACAGCAGTAAGTTATAAGGGAAAACCAAAAAGTCTAGCAGGATATTTTTCAACAGAAATTGCAAGGCAGAAGGGAACAGCATGATATATTTAAAATGTTGAATGGGAAAAATCTGTAGCCAAGAATACTCTTTCTGGCAAGGCTATCATTCAGAATAGAGAGAGAGATAGAATTTCTGAAATAAAATCTAAAGGAATTCATGACCACTAACCTAGCCCTGCAGGAAATATGAGTGGAAAGGAGAGACCAAGTGATATTATAAAGGTAGGAAACACAAAAGCAGTAGAAATGAATATTTCTATAAAAAATCAGTAAAGCAACTCAAAAAAAAAAGGATATAAAGTATAATAACATACACCTAAGACATAGGGAGGAGAGGGGATAAGAATGGGTTCAATCATAAATGACCGTCAACTTATATAGATAGCTATATGCAGAAGAGGTTATATACAAACCTAATGGTAATCATGTATCAAAAACCACTAATAATTTTACAAATCATAAAGAGAAAGAAATCCAAATATATCACTAAAAAATCAGCAAAACATGAAAGAAAGGAAAGAAAGATCAGAGAAAACCTTCAGAAACAACCACAAAGGGCGCCTGGGTGGCTCAGTTGGTTAAGCGACTGCCTTCGGCTCAGGTCATGATCCTGGAGTCCCGGGATCGAGTCCCACATCGGGCTCCCTGCTCAGCAGGGAGTCTGCTTCTCCCTCTGACCCTCCTCCCTCTCATGCTCTCTGTCTCTCATTCTCTCTCAAATAAATAAATAAAATCTTAAAAAAAAAAAAAAAGAAACAACCACAAAATGAGTAATAAAATGGCAATAAATATACATCTATCAATTGTTATTTTGAATGCAAATGGACTAAATGCTCTAATCCAAAGACATAGGGTGACAGAATGAATGAGAAAACAAGACCCATCTATATGCTGCCTACAAGAGACTCATTTTAGACCTAAAGTAACCTGCATATTAAAAGTTAAGGAATGGAGAATTATCTAGCATACAAATGGTTGTCATAAGAAAGCCAGAGTAGCAATACTTACATTGGACAAATTAGATTTCAAGGCAAAGAATGTAACAAGAGACAAAGGAGGATACTATATAATAATGAAGGGAACAATCCAACAAGAAGATATAACAATTCTAAATATTTAGGCACCCAACATAGGAGCACCCAAATACACAAAACATTTAATAACAAATATAATGGAACAAATTGACAGTAATACATTGATAGTAGGGGACTTTAACAACCACTTAAATCAATGAACATATCATCCAAACAAATATTCAACAAGGAAAAATTGTTTTGAATGACACACTGCAACATATGGATTTAACAGATATATTCACAATATTCCATCCTAAAAGAGCCGAATACACATTGTTATCCAGTACACATGGAACATTCTCCAGAATAGATGACATATTAGCCACAAAACAAGCCTTAACAAATTCAAGAAGATCAAAGTCATACTATGCATCTTTTCTGACCACAACACAATGAAACTAGAAGTCAAGCACACACACACACACACACACACACGTGGAAATACCAGAAACACATAGAGTTTAAATGACATGTTACTAAACAATGAATGGGTCAACCACAAAATCAAAAAAGAAATTAAAAAGTTCATGAAAACAAATTAAAATGAAAACACTACAGACCAAACCTTAGGAATGGAGCAAAAGCAGTCAAGAGAAGGAAGTATGTAGTAATGCAGGCCTACCTCAAGAAGCAAGAAAAATCTCCAATAAATAAACTAACCTTAAAATAAAGAGGCTAGAAAAAGAAAAATAAACTAAACCTAAAAGCAGCAGAAGGAAGGACATAATAAAAATTAAAGCAGAAATAAGACATATAGAAACTAAAAACAAAAACAATGACTGGGTGATGGGCATTATGGAGGGCATGTGATGTGATGAGTACTGGGTGTTATATGCAACTAAAGATTCATTGACCACTACACCAAAAACTAATGATCTACTATATGTTGGCTAATTGAATTTAAATTAAAAAAAAAAAAAAAAAAAAAAAACAATGAAACAGATCACTGAAACCAAAACTGGTTCTTTGAAAAAAAAAAAAAATCAATGAATTTATAAATTTCTAGGCAGACCTATCAAAAAAAAAAACAGAATAAAAGATTCAAATAGATAAAATAAAAACTGAGAGAGGAGAAATAACAATCAACACCACAGAAATGCAAACAATCATAAGAGAATATTATGAAAAACTATATGCCAACAACTTGGACAACCTAGAAGAAATGGATAAATTCCTAGAACATATAAACTATTAAAACTGAAACAGGAAAAAATAGACAACTTGAACAGACCAATAACAGAAAAGAAATTGAATTAGTAATCAAAAAATTCCAACAAACAAAATTGCATGATCAGATGGCTTCACAGGCAAATTCTACCAAACATTTAAAGAGTTAATACCTATTATTCTCAAACTATTCCAAAAAATAGAAAAAGAGGGAAAATGTCAAATTCATTCTGGGAGGCCAGCATTATCCTGATACCAAACCCAGATAAAGACACCACCAAAAAAAAAAAAAAAGAAAAAAAAAGAAACTACAAGACAATTTCTTTGATGAACACAGAGGCAAAAATCCTCAATTAAATATTAACAAACCAAATTTAATAACACATTAAAAATAAAACATTCACCATGATCAAGTGGGATTTATTCCCGAGTTGCAAACCTGGTTCAATATTCACAAATCAATCAACAAGATACATCACTTCAAGAAAAGAGAGTATAAGAACCATATGATCATTTGAATAGATGTACAAAAAGCATTTGACAAAGTACAATATGCATTCATGATAAAAACACTTAACAAAGTAGGGAGAGAGGAAACATACCTCAACGTAATGAAGACCATATATATGAAAAACCCACAGTAAATATGCTCAATGGGGAAAAACAGAGCTTTTCCCCTAAGGTAAGAACAACAAAAGGATGCTCACTCTCACCACTTTTATTTAACATAGTACAGGAAGTCCTAGCCACAGCAATCAAAAATAAATAAAAGGCATCCAAATTGGCAGAGAAGAAGTCAAATTTTCACTATTTGCAGATGGCATGATTGTATATATAGACAACCAGAAAGACCACCAAAAAACTGCAAGAACTGACAAATGAATTGAATAAAATTGCAGGATACAAAATCAATGTACAGAAATGTGTTGAATTTCTATACACCACTAACAAAGCAGCAGAATGAGAAATTAAGAAAATAATCTCAATAATTACACCAATAAGAATAAATACTTATGAATAAACCTGACCAAAGAGGTGAAAGACCTGCAATCTGAAAGTTATAAAAAACTGATGGAAGAAACTGAAGAGGACACAAAGAAATGAAAAGACATTCCATGGTCATGGATTGGGAGAAAAAATATTGTTAAAATGTCTATACCCACCTAAAGCAACCTACACACTTAATGAAATCCCTATCAAAATACCATCAGCATTTTTCACAGAGCTGGTACAAACAATCCTAAAATTTGTATGGAACCACAAAAGACCCCAAATAGCCAAAGCAATCTTGAAAAAGAAAAGCAAAACTGGAGGCATCACAATTCTGGACTTCAAGTTATATTATAAAGCTATAGTGATCAAAACAGTATGGTACTGGCACAAAACAGACACATAGATCCATGGAATAGAATAGAAAACCCAGAAATGAACCCGCAATTATATGGTCAATTAATCTTCAACAAAGCAGGAAAGAGTATCCAGTGTGAAAGACAGTCTCTTCAACAAATGGTGTTGGGAAAACTGGACAGACTCATACAAAAGAATGAAACTGGACCACTTTGTTACACCACACACAAAAATAAACTTGAAGTGGATTAAAGACCTAAATATGAGACCTGAACCCATAAAAAATCCTAGAAGAGAACACAGGCAGTAACCTCTGACATCAGCCATAGCAACTTCTCTCTAGATATGTCTCCTGAGGCAAGGAAACAAAAGCAAAAATAAACTATTGGGACTTCATCAAGATAAAAAGGTTCTGCACAGTGAAGGAATCAATAAAACTAAAAGCCAACCTACAGAATGGGAGAAGATATTTGCAAATGACATATCTGATAAAGGGTTAGCATGCAATATCTATAAAGAATTTATAAAACAGGACACCCAAAAATCAAATAACCCAATTGAAAAGTTGGTGGAATATTTGAACAGAGATTTCTACAAATAAGATGTACAGACATCCAACAGACACATGAAGAGATGTTCATTATCACTTACCATCAGGGAAATGCAAATAAAAAATACAATGAGATATCACCTCATACCTGTCAGAATGGTTAAAATAAACCACACAAGAAAGAGCAGGTGTTGGCGAGGATGTTGAGGAAAAGGAACACTCATGCGCTGTTTGTGGGAATGCAAACTGGTACAGCCACTTTGGAAAACAGTATGGAGGTTCCTCAAAAAGTGTATAATACAATGACCCTATAATCCCTCAATCACACTACTGGATATACCCAAAGAATACAAAAGCAGTAATTCAAAGGGATGCGTGATCTTCTATGTTCATGTCAGCATTATTCACAATATCCAAGATTTGGAAGCAGCTGTAGTGTTTTTTCAATTGATAAATGGATAAAGAAGAAATGGTACATATACACAATGGAATATTATTCAGCCATAAAGAGAATGAAATGTTCCATTTGCAATGATATGACTGGAGCTAGAGAATATTAATGCTAAGCAAAATAAGTCTGTCAGAGAAAGACAAATGCCATGTGATATCACTCATTTGTGCAATTTAAGAAATAATAAAAACAATCAAAAGGAAATAAAAAGAGAGAGATCAAGAAAAAGACTCTTAATTATAGAGAACAAATTGATGGTTACCAGAGGGAAGGTGGGGGGATGGGTTATATAGATGATGGGGATTAAGGAGTACACTTATCCTGATGAACATCAGGTGTGTACGAACTTTTTGAATCACTATATTATACACCTGAAACTAATATAATATTGAATGTTTACTAGTTATAATTAAAATAAAAACTTTTAAAAAAGAAAAGAAAAACAGATAAATAGATGATAGATGATAGATAAGATCAAAGGAGATGGCACCATTTAAGAATAGAAGTTGTAGTGAAAAGACAGTCTAGAAAAGATCATAGAGAAATAAAATAAATCTGTGAAAGAATATCTAGAATATGGTAGGAACTCAATCTACTCAGGGTGATTGAAATTGAAAACTACTATTCTATATGTTATTGTATGATTCATATATTTGAATAATATAATACTACCATGTAAGACATTCTATTAATGAGAAACATTTTTTCCATATTGTATTTATGTCTGAAATAATTGCGCACACCTCCTCATGGGTGACATATTGTACCTCAAGTTTAGAGACTGTGCTGGGACTTGGGTTGAGTTATAGGTCTAGAAGCAAAGAAGGGGGATTTGAGGGTAGGTCCTGAGGAGAATCAATGGCATCTTCCAAAGCAGCTACCTCAGGGGAAGCCATTACCATGTCCTCAGTCACAGCAAGGTTAATTTACTCAGACAGAGTTGGACAAACTGCTTCTACTGGCAAAAAAGACTAATCAGAATTTAGAGGTTCAACATCCCCAGCATCATCAATACTTTCCATATATGCCCATTTTAATTTTCAGGATCTCATTTCTTTTTAATCAATACCCTAACTTTAGCAGCAGACACCCTGAAAGTTGGGAATTCAATTTGTGTCATAATTTGTCCACACACAGGAAGACTCTGGGTATGGTTTCTTTCAGGGCAGACATTAAGACTTCCAGATCATTTGTGCAGAATTTGAGTTGGGATTTAGAATCCTTGAGCTCATCCTTTCCTTTCTCGACTTTGTCCATTTCAATTAGGAGCAACCAAGCAATTTCATTATATGCATTAGTTTGAAAAAATATATTCAGAAGTACCATATATGAGGTCACGTAGAACCTTGTGCCTTATAAGTATTTGCTTAGGAGTATTCTATGATGATATTTTGAACTCTCAATAGATATTTGGCTCTCAATAGATATTCAATTGCTCTCTTTCCTACTGGAAATAAAATCATTAATGCTTTAAATCAAATCACATTACAAAACCATTTCCAGAAACCCAAGAATCAAGTCAAACGATTCATCCTTAAGTTTCAGTTTTCCCCAACAATAATATTATGAAGGGATCATTTTCTCTAAGGAAAATTGTAATGCAATCCCTGCTCTTTTAGCAGTTAACTGAAGACTGTGCCCACTTATGATTATACGAATCATCTCTGCATGCTGGCATTTTTGAATTATACTGTAGTTAGTAACAATTTATTCTGAAGCACCACAGGAATCTTGTTTTCATGGTTTATGTGGCTGATAATTTATATAGCATATTTTAACTTTAAAGCATTTTTATAACAAAATTTTTCAATGTAATTAGCATTACCATACTGGTGAATACATAACAATGTGTGTATTGTTGAGTGGTTGACCTTGGTCATGGACTTTTGATTTATTTTCATTCCACAAGAAAATTATTAATAACACTAAAAACCATAATTGTGTATGTATTAATGTAGCTATGTCTATTAACCTAGATTTTAAAGATGATTGAACTAGATCTGAAGACACAGAACTGGTGGGTATAATGGCAACTAGGCTCAGGGAAATATCAAAATGTAATGATTGTTTGCAAATTTCCACAAAAAAATTTACTGTCCTTTATTTCCATATTGCTTTTTAACTATTCTGTAATAGATTTCATTAGTCTTAAAAATTGTTGCTGCAAGCCAGGCTGGTTGACTCTGTCACTCCCATAGTTAGAAAATACATTTCAAAGATAGAAACATCACCTTCTTATTATCTCACAGTTTCCATACATGGTTCAGGAGTCTGAGTAGGGCTTAGCTGGGTTTTTGGCTTAGAGTCTCACAAGACTGCCATCGAGGTGTTGGCTAAGCTGTATTTCTTTCTGGAGTTTGACATCTTCTTCCAAACCCACCTACTTGTCCCTCATGGTTGTAGGACAGATTAATACTTTCTTCCAGGCTGCCAGCCAGCTCTTAGAGGCCATTCACCTGAATTTGCCACATAGCTCTATCACAAATTTGTGGCTTACTTTTTCAGCTTGGCAAGGAAATTTTTCACTTAAATTTGCTAAAATGGAGTATCATATAATGTAATCTAATAAAAAATAACATCCCATCACATTTGTCATATTCTCTTGCTAGGAGCCCATCACAGACTCCACCCAAAATCCAGGGGAAGGGAATGTAGAAGAGCGTGACTCATTAGAGGTCACGTTCATGTATTTCTTCCCACAACATATTCTTTTTTCCCCAACATTATAAAGGTTACAATGGATTATATATATGAATAGAGTAAAATCAGATGCACCCCAATGTCTAAAAATATAGACATGATGATTGTTAACACACAATTTGCAGAGGCCCTCCATTTTCCTAAAAAATAACTTCTAAATACTGTTACTTTTCCCATATTTGTATTACAGAATTATCACTAAGTCAAAAATCTTAAATTATCTGTGGAACAGTAAACTAAATTCATAGACATCCATCTGATTACAGCTATCTTGTATTATCTGCTTTCAACTATCAAAAAATGTTTTCTCTCATGCATATTCTTATTGCCTACTATCATCTAAAGTAAGGGTTTTGATTCATAATAGTCATTTAGCTTTTAGCAACAGGAAAGAGAAATGTAAATTTCTCTGAAATATAGATAGTATTTAATTTATAGATAACCTACCTCTTAAAATAGCCAGTGCAGTATCAGTCACAGAAACTCTGCAGATGGAAGGCATATGGATGGGCAACACAGCAGCAGCCATTTATTTGCAAGGAGAAAAAAATTACACCTTAAGGTTTTGCCTTGTCAGACTCCCTGACATGCTCTTTACAGAATTTAAAGATGTTTGTTCTTTCACATGCCAAGTAAATTGCTGTACAATGCTCTGCTGTGAATTACATGGTTTAAGTTGTTTTTTCTGCCATCTAAATTCCACCTCTGATTAAAACTATCATTGAAGAATAAAACTCTTTGTGCTCTTGAATACATAATGTTTTTTATTTCTTTCTTTACTGGTTATAAATTTATGCACCAATTATGAAATGTACTTCTCTAATTATGTAGATGTTAACTTTTATTAAAGTGTAAAATTAATTCCCATTTCTCTCTGTTGTCAAGTCTATTACCATTATTTTGACATCTGACCTATTTTTCTCCTAAGGGTTTCCCTTTATCTTCTCTTATTTCACATGGAAGTATTTTAATGTAAAACTAAGACGTAAGGTAACTATCTTAATTTAAGTTTTAAAACAATGGGCCTTAAAATTTTGTATGCTTATGAGTTAACCAGGATGATTGATGAAAATATAGATTCTTGGGTTCAACTAAATCTTTATCTAGTATGTTTTGGGTGGGACCCAGAAATCTTCATTTCCACAATTAGCTGGGGTTATTAAGAGGCAAGTGATCCATGGAACACATTTTGAGACATACTGGAAAACTTCAACTCTGTAGAATATTTAAGTGCTTTTTTATCTCATCTGCTAACTCCTGATTTGAGCCCATAGCCTATTTAAACTAGAACCTGTGGTTTGAAAAGCAAATACTGGTCTTCTATTTCCAGTAATACAACTAGCTATGTAGCCAGACTAACACTCTTACTAAGAGTCATCAAAAATATTGGATGAAATATTTTTTCAGTCTTCTTTAAAAACATGAAAGAATGTTATTCAACATAATACTAGAAGTCCTAGCCACAGCAATCAGACAAAACAAAGAAATAAAAAGCATCCAAATTGGAAAGAAGTAAAACTGTCACTATTTGGAGACATGGTAATATCTATCTATCTATCTATCTATCTATCTATCTATCTATCTATCTATCATCTATCTATCTATCTATCTATCTATCTATCTATCTATCTATCATCTATCTATCTATCTATCTATCTAAGACCCATCTGAAAACCATTAGAACTGATAGATGAATTCAGTCAAGTTGAATAATACAAATTTAATACACACAAATCTGTTGCATTTCTACAAACTAATAAAGTATTAGAAAGAGAAATTAAGAAAAAAATTCCATATACAGTTGTAACAAAAAGAATAAAATACTGATGAATAAATTTAGTCAATGAGGTGAAATACTACTCTGAAAACTAGAAGACTTTGATGAAGGAATTTAAATCAATGGAAATAAATGGAAAGATATATTTTGCTCATTTATTGGAGGAATTAGTATTGTTAAAATGTCTATACTACCCAATGTGATCTACAGATTTAATGCAATTCTTTTCAAAATACCAATGACATTTTTCACAGAACTAGAACAAATAATACTAAAATTTATATGAAACCAAAAAAGACCTCAGATAGCCAAAGCAATCTTGAGAAAGAAGAGCAAAGCTGGAAGTATCATGCTCCCTGATTTTAAACTATACTACAAAGCCATAATAATCAAAATACTATGGTACTGGTGCACATAGATACGGTAATGGACACATAGATCAAGGGAACAGAATAGAGATCCCAGAAATAAATCCATGCTAATATGGTCAATTAATTTTTTATCAAAGGATGAAAGGGCATACAATGAGGAAAAAACAATCTCTTCAATAAATAGTATTAAGAAAACTGGACAACTATAGTTAAGCCTTGAATAATGCAAGGGTTAAGGGTACTGACCCCCACCCCAGTCAAAAAAATTCTGTATAACTTTGACTCCCAAAAAACTTAACTACTAACAGTCTACATATATACACAATGGAATATTATCTGGCCATAAAAATAATGAAATATTCCCATTTGTGACAATATAGATGTCCCTTGAAGGTATTATGCTAAGTGAAATAGATCCAAATGAAAGCTATATACCATATGATTTCACTTATATGTGATATCTAAAAAACAAAACAAATGAACAAACAAAACAAAACAGAAACAGACTCACAGATACAAAGAACAATCTGGTGGCTGCCAGAAGGGAAGGGGATGGGGCATGGGCAAAATAGGGGCAAAGGATTAAAACGTACAAACTTCCAGTTATAAAAAAAAAATAAGAAACAGTGATACAATGTACAGCATAGAGAATATAGTTAGCAGTATGTAACAACTTTATATGGTGACAGATAGCTAGAATTATTGTGGTGACCAATTCATAATGTATATAAATATTAAATCACTAAGTTGTACACCTGAAACTAATAAAATATTTTATGTTAACTACACTTTAATTGAAAAAAAGGAGGAATAGATGAAATGGTAAAGAATTATCAAGTGAATAAAAAACCAAAGATAGTGAGGAGAACACTAAGCTACATTTGCCCTAAAGTTTTCCCCCCAAAATCTGGCCAAATTTAAAAGATTTTGATAGTCTTGAAGGGTTTGAAGAAATGCAAACAAAAACCTGGGCATCCCTAAGATGGGGTGTCAAGCAGGAGATACCTTCCCCACAATACTGGGACACCCAAAACTTATCCCATCTGAGTAAGTTTCACCTAGAAATAAACTGCATGTATGTCCTTCTATCACTTTTGCCCCACAAACTACAGGAAAGTTGTAATACCAGGCATTGCAGGACTAAAAGTACACCCAAAAATTATAAATATAAACTAGTTCTTACAGTATTTTCACCCCAAATTCATACTATTCAGATAACATTTTAAAATCCAAACCTTCCATCAGAACATAGTAATCTCATGTTACTGCTGTCCCAAAGCATCTGATAGATGAAAGGCAAACCTTATCTGGAGAATTTCACCTTCATTCTATGTCTCAAATAATCCCAGCAGTTATTTTTTTCTCAAGAAGTAAGCAGTTCACAGTCAAAATAAAATTCACAGAAAAAAAAAAAAAACAGGTTACCATGTATGAGAAATATCAGAAAAATCAGACAATAATAGGTCCACAAAGACTTCATATGCTTGAACTATCAGATGCAAATTTTTAAGTAGCCAGATTTATAATACTTAGGAAATATATGACAAGTGCAAAAATATCTACAAAGAAATGGAAACCATAAAAATGACCTAACATATGAAAAAGTACAAAATATATTTATAGAAATGAAAAGTAAAATAATGTAAATAATGGATTAGAGAGTAATGTCAATAGGATGGCAAGCTACAAAGTTGCTGGACCTTGTTTCCCCATGGAAACATCAAATAAACAACTATAGACTAATTAACTTTATAGCTCTAGAATGAAGTCAAACATCTACTGCAACCACATGAATGTCAAACAAAAGCCACATTCAAAATGGTAGGAAATTTCATGGCATTTTTACTCTTTCTTACTCCCCTCCTTCCTCAGTGTGAGGTGGCAGAGATCTAAAAGAAGTGGTCTGATTTCTGATTCCCTCTCCTGGGCCAGAAAAAAAAAAAAAAATCAGAATGGAGATTGTTTGCAATGTTCTGCCATATGTGTGGGTTGATAGGCTAACTGGTATTTGTTTTGCTTGACTTGGAGCTCAGATAGGAATGGCAGGACACTTTGGCTTTCAGGATGGAAGCTTCAGAGGCAGTGGCAGTTTCTATGATGAATGAAAACTGCAGGGGCACTTCAGACCTATAGATTTCTGGGGCAAAGTATTGCAGGAAAGGAAAGCATTGACTAAGATGGAGGAATAGGAAGTCTCAATCCTCATTCTCCCACAGAACCACGAATTTAACAATGATATATGCACCAAAATACTTTTATGAGAATTTGAGCACCCAGTTAGGAAGTTGCAGTAATCCAGATGAATACAAAACTCAGAACAGCAGTATTGGAAAAGTAAGAATAATTACACTTTACCCACATCAGTGCCTCCCTCCAAACTGACATAGCCCAACACCAAGAGTTATCTCCTCTGGCCATTACCTCTTCAGGTAAAAGAGAGAATGGAGCATGACTTCAATGTCCTGGCCTTTCAGTGCACTGCTGAAGGGTTAGTTTCTGTCCCACCTTACATGGAGTGCTGGTAGAACCAGTATATTTAGATGCCTGTGGGCAGTTGAAAACAAAGGAAAGATGTAGACAGCCTACTGCCACTGGCACAGCTCTGCAAGATTGAGAGAATCTGAAGTATCTCCTCCAGAAGGGAGGGAGATGGATGAAGTGTTTCTCCAGCTTTCAGAGTGCTGCCTGAGGGGCTGGTTTCTGTCTCCTCTCACATAACACTGATGGAACTAGCATAGTTCAGACACCTAGTGGTAGTTAGGAAAAAAATAAAAAGGAAAAGGGACAGGGATTGCTGCAGCCAGCACAGCTCTCTGAGATTGACAGAAGATAAAGAATTCAAGGTTTCTCCACAGAGAATGAGGGAGATGAATGGAGTGTATCTCCAACATCCTGGCCCATGCTACAACAGTTAGCATATGGCATCATGTTTAAGTATAACACTACTAGGAAATGTAAAATTATAGACTAATACAGAATACTGTAATACTGTAATGGTGGAGTGTAATTCATTTTTTTATGAAGATATTATTTATTTGAGAGTGAGAGAGCAGAGCAAGAGAGAACACAAGCAGTGAGGGGAGGGGCAGAGGGAAAGGGAGAAGCAGGCTCCCCACTGAACAGGAAGCTCAATGCAGGGCTTGATCCCAGGACCCTGAGATTATGACCTGAAGCAAAGGCAGACACCCAACCTACTGAGCCATCCAGGCACTCCCACTTTTTAATTCTAGTATAAAATTTAAAAGATATGAGTATTAAGAGTAACAATAACTAAAAATTGTTAATAAATACATAATATAAAACTAGGTAAATTGTGACATAAACAACATAAAGTGTGTGGGGGGAGAATTAAACTGTAGAATTTTTGAATATGATTAAAGTTATTTTCAGGGTTCCTGGGTGGCTCATTTGGGTGGGTGTCCAACTCTTGGCTTTGGCTCAGGTCATGATCTTACGGTCATGGGATTGAGCATTGTGTCAGGCTCTGTCCTCAGTGCAGAGTCTGCTTGTCCCTCTCCCTCTGCTCCTCCCCCCACTGTGTCTCTCTCTTTCTCCCTCTCTCTCTCA
Source organism: Halichoerus grypus (assembly GCF_964656455.1). Lineage (NCBI taxonomy): Eukaryota > Metazoa > Chordata > Mammalia > Carnivora > Phocidae > Halichoerus > Halichoerus grypus. Next base: position 55,076,430 of record NC_135727.1, on the reverse strand, counting down.
AATAAATAAATAAAATCTTTAAAAATGTTAAGTTATCGTCAGCTTAAAATAGACAACTCAAAACACATTAAAGATTTCAATGTAAGACCTGAAACTGTAAAACTCCTAGAAGATAACACAGGGGAAAATCTTCATGACATCGGTCTTAGCAATGTATTTTTTTGGATATCATACCTAAGCCACAAGCAATAAAAGTGAAAATAGACAAATTTGAGTACAACAAACTAAAAGCTTCTGTACAGTGAACAATCAACAGATCTAACAGGCAACATATGGAATGTGAGAAAATATTTGCAAACCATATATCTGATAATATATCTAGAATATTTAGATATTAATAATCAATAGCAAAATAAAACATAATAATCATAATAACCTAATTAAAAATGATTTTATTTATTTATTTTATTTTTATTTATTTATTTATATTTATTTATATTATAATATATATTATAATATAATATAACACATATGTCCTCCAGAAAAGCTGGGGTGAGACCACTTGGGAAATTATATAATCATATATATTTTATTTATTTATTTATATTTATTTTATTTATATATTTATATTTATAATTATATATGTTTATATATATATAAATATGTAATTATGGATATATATATGTATATCTCCATAGCAAAATGGCAAAAAAAGGAGACAAACAGGCCCAGTCAAAATGGATGTCCTGAAAAGACCTGAGAATGTGTTAATCCTTTATTCCATTCTGATATCAAGGGGCTCATTAATTTGTAAAGATCTTCCACACCAATCTGAAAAAAATGAAAGAAGTGGCTGCTTCTTCAAATACCAAAAATACCCTCGCCTCAGGAGACATATCTAGAAAGAAGTTGCTACAGCCAATGTAAAAGTTTACAAGGCATACAAAAAACAAGAGGGAAACATGGAAAATTCAAAGGATCAAAAATTAATCTTCAGAAATTTCTCCTGAAGAAACACACACTAAGACTTGTTAGATAAAGACTTCATAAAAACCATCTTACATATGCTCAAGAACATAAGGAAAACACAAAAAAGGAAATAAAGGATATCAGGAAAATAATATATGAAAAAAAAATAAGAACATCAACACAGAAATATCCACCCCACCCCCCAAAAAAACCAGAAATTCTGGAGCTGGAAATAAACAAGAACTGAATTGAAAAATTCACTAGAAGCATTCAACAACCAACTCAAACAGATACAAAAGAGAACCAACAAGCTTGGAGACAGGTAATTTGAATGATAGAGTCTGGAAAGCAATAAAGAAAAATAAGAATAAAGAAAAGTTAATAGATTAAGGGAATAAGGAAAAGCAGCAATTGGACAAATATACTCTTTTTGAGAGTATGAGAATGACATGAGAAAGGGAAGGTTTCAGGGAGTGTAATTTAAGTAATAATGCCCGAAAAATTCCAGAAATTGAGCAAAATACGGATTTAAAAACAATAGCTCTTGGGCGCCTGGGTGGCTCAGTTGGTTAAGCCACTGCCTTCGGCTCAGGTCATGATCCTGGAGTCCCGGGATCGAGTCCCGCATCGGACTCCCTGCTCGGCGGGGAGTCTGCTTCTCCCTCTGACCCTCCCCCTTCTCATGCTCTCTCTCTATCTCATTCTCTCTCTCAAATAAATAAATAAAATCTTTAAAAAAAATAAAAAAAATAAAAAAATAAAAAAAAATAAAAACAATAGCTCTTTCTTAATTTTTTCCATATTTTTCAACTTTTATTATGGAAAATTTCCAACATACACGAAGATATAGTAGTATAATAAATCTTCATGCCTTTATTACCCAGCTTCAACAATTACCAACTCATGGTCAATCTGGTTTCATATATATCTTTACATGCTATCCACTTCCACTGTCTTATTTTATTTTTTTTAATTTTTTAATTTTTTAATTTTAATTTTAATTTTTTATTTTATTTTATTTTATTTTTATTATTATGTTGAATTAGGCAGAATATAATACATCATTAGTTTTTGATGTAGTGTTCAACTATTCATCAGTTGCGTATAACACCCAGTGCTCTTCACCACACGTGCCCTCCTTAATACCCATCACCCACTTAACTCATCCCCTTGCACACCTCCTCTCCAGCAACCCTCAGTTTGTTCTCTGTATTTAAGAGTCTGTTTCTTGGTTTGCCTCTCATTTTTTATCCCCACTATGTTCATCTGTTTTGTTTCTTAAATTTCACATATGATTGAAATCATATGGTATTTGTCTTTCTCTGACTGACTTATTTTGCTTGACATAATTCTAACTCCATCCATCATGACGTTGCAAATGGCAAGATTTCATTTACTTTTATGGCTGAGTAATATTCCCTTATATATATACACATACACACCCATACACACATACCACCTCTTCTTTATCCATTTATTAGTCAATGGACATTTGGGCTCTTTCCATAATTTGGATATTATTGATAATAATGCTATAAACATGAGGGTGCATATGTCCCTTCATATCAGTATTTTTTATCCTTTAGGTAAATACCTAGTAGTGCAATTGCTGGATCATAGGGTAGTTCTATTTATAACTTCTTGAGGAACCTCCATAATGTTTTTCAGAGTGTCTGCATCAGTTTGCATTCCCACTAACAGTGTAAGAGGGTTCCCCTTTATCTGCGTCCTGGCCAACACCTGTTGTTTCCTTTTTTGTTAATTGTAGCCATTCTGACAAGTGTGAGGTGATATTTCATTGTAGTTCTGCTTTGCATTTCCCTGATAATGAGTGCATCTTTTCAGGTGTCTGTTAGACATCTGTATATCTTCTTTGGAAAAAAGTCTTATTTTTTTTCTGCCCATTGTATAACTGGATTATTTTGTTTATTTGAGTATTGAGTTTGATAAGTTCTTTATAGATTTTGAATACTAGCTCTTTATCAGATATGTCATTTGTAAATATCTTCTCCCAATCTGAAAGTTGCCTTTTACCATTGTTGATTGTTTTCTTCACTTATGCAGAAGCCTTTTATTTTGATGAAGTCCCAGATGCTTATTTTTGCATTTGTTTCCCTTGCCTCAAGTGACATATCTTGTAAAAACTTGCTATGACCAATGTCAAAGAGGTTACTGCTTGTGTTGTCCTCTAGGATTTTGATGGTTTCCTCTCTCATATTTAGGTCTTTCATCCATTTTAAATTTATTTTTGTGCATGGTATACAAAAGTGGCCCAGTCTCATTCGTTTCCAGGTCACTGTCCAGTTTTCCCAACACTAATTTTTTCCAACACCATTTGTTGAAAAGATTGTATTTTTTCCATTGGATATTCTTTCCTGATTTATCAAAGATTAGGTTCTATTAATTTTTTCAAAGAACCAGCTCCTGGTTTCATTGATCTGTTCTGGTTTTTTGTTTGTTTGTTTGTTTGTTTGTTTGTTTGTTTTAGTTTCTATATCATTTATTTCTTCTCTAATCTTTATTAGGTTTTTAACTTGAGATTTTTCTTACTTCTTGAGGTAGGCTTCTTTTGCTATATACTTGCCTTTATGATTACTTTCACTCCATCCCAAAGGTTTTGACCAAAGTGTTTTCATTTTCATTTGTTTCCATGTATTTTTTGTTTCTTCTTTAATTTCCTGTTTGACCCATTCAGTCTTTAGTAGGATGTTTTTTAACTTCCATGTATTTGTGCTCTTTCCAAATTTTTTCTTGTGGTTGACTTCAAGTTTCAAAATGATGTGGTCAGAAAATATGCATGGTATGATCTCAATCTTTTTGTATTTGTTGAAGCCTGATTTGTGTCCCAGTATGTGACCTATTCTGGAGAATGTCCCATGTGCACTCGAAAAGAATGTGTATTCTGCTGCTTTAGGATGAAATGTTCTGAATATATCTGTTATTCCAGCCATTGTTTCCTTGTTGATTTTCTGCTTAAATGAACTGTACATTGATATAAGTAGGCTGCTAAAGTCCCCTACTATTACTGTGCTATTATCAATGAGTTCCTTCATGTGTGTTATTAATTGTATTATATATTTGGGAGCTCCCATGTTGGGGGCATAAATGTTTACAATTGCTAGATGTTCCTGTTGGATAGTCCCCTTTATTATGATATAGTGTCTTTTTTCATCTTTTGCTACAGTTTTTTATTTGAAATCTATTTTTTTCTGATGTATTTCTACTCCAGCTTTCTTTTGATGTCCATTTGCATATGATAAATGTTTCTGCATCCCCTCACTTTCAATCTGTAGGTGTCTTTAAGTCTAAAATGAGTCTCTTGTGGGCAGCATAGGGACGGGATTTTTCACTCATTCTTATACCCTATGTCTTTTGATTGGAACATTCAGTCCATTTACATTCAGAGTAATTATTGATAGATATGTATTTCGTGCCATTGCATTACTTGTTTTGTTGTTCTTTCTGGATGTTTCTCTGTTCCTTCCTAGTCTTTGTCACTTTTGGTCTTCCCTTCCCATTCAAAGAGTCCCCTTTAATATTTCTTACAGGGATGGTTTAGTGGTAATGAATTCCTTTTGGTTTTGTTTGTCTGGGAAACTCTTTTAATCTATTCTGAATGATAGCCTTGCTGGATAGAGTATCCTTTGCTGCATATCTTTCCCATTCAGCACATTGTGTACTTTATGCTTTTGTACTTCTGGCTTGCCAAGTTTGTGTGGAGATATCTGCTGCTAAACTTATGGGCCTTCCCTTGTAAATGAGGGACTTCCTTTGTCTTGCTATTTTTAAGATTTTTTCTTTATCATTATATTTTACAAATTTAGTTACAATATGTCTTGGTGTTGGCCTGCTTTAGTTGATTTTGATGGGAGTTCTCAGTGACTTCTGGATCTGGATATGTGTTTCCTTCCCCAGATTAGAGAAATTTTCAGCTATTATTTCCTGAAATAATTTATCTGCCCCCTTTTCTCTCTTTTCTTCTTCTGAGACTCCTATTATACAAAAGCCATTATGTTTGATGGACTCACTGAGTTCCCCATGTCTACCTTCATAATCCATAGTTGTTCTTTCTCTATTTTGTTCAGTTTCATTATTTTCCATAATTTTATCTTTTATATCATTTATTCCTTCCTCTGATTCTTCCATCCTTGTGGTCATTACATCCAGTTGGTTTCAAGTCTCAGATACTGCCTTTTTTCATTTCTGTTTGATTGTTTTTTAGTTCTTCTATGTCTGTGGTTAAGGGTCTCCCTGATATCTTTCATGCTTTTCTCAAGCCCATTGAGTATCCTTATGACTATTGCTTTAAATTTTGCATCGGGTGTATTACTTATATCTGCTTCAATTAGATATCTGGTTATGACCTTTTCTTGTTCTTTCCTTTTGGGTGAATTCCTCTGTCTTGGCATTTTTTTCTAGGTCTCTTTTCTCTCTTCTGTGTTAGAGAATCCAGTTATATTTCTTGCTCCTGATAGTAATGGCTTTATGAAGAAGAGGCCATATAGTGTCCAAAACCTGGTGCTTCAGGAAGTATGTCTGGTGTGTGCTGCATGCACTCTGCTGCTGTGTTTTTGCCTGCTGTATCCCTCAAGTCAGTCATCTGTAGAGGTTCTTGCCTGTAGTGGGCACTGTTTGGACCTTGGCCAGAGTGTGGCATGTTTTAACTAGGTATGCTCTGGTCTGCTTGTTAAATGAGACCTGACCTGATGCTATTTCCAATACAACTGAAATTTTGCAGAAGTCTATGGTTAGTAGATGTGGTATATGCAGGTGGTTGTGCTAGTCTTCTGGTGAAGAGGCCAGCTGTGCTGGTCCTTAGGCACACTTTCTCAAGAAAAGCAGTACCAGCAAAGTGCAGGAGGCAGGGCTTGGTTTAGGCACTGGTTTAGCCAGTGTTGGCACTGTGCTGTTTACTGAAATTAGTTTATGCTGAGGGGTGGGGGAGGGAAATGGCACCAGCCAGCTCCTTTGTCCCAGGAGATGGGAGTCATTGTCTGGTGCTCTAAGAGAAACCTCCCAGAAGAATGTATAATTTCCTTAGTCTGTTCTAGGCTTTTTTTAAATTTTTTGTATTTATTTATTTATTTATTTATTTATTTATTTATTTATTTATTATTTTTAGTATTCCATGATTCGTTGTTTGCGTATAACACCCAGTGCTCCATGCAATACATGTCCTCCTTAATACCCATCACCAGGCTCACCCATTCCCTACCCTCCTCCCTTCTAAAACCCTCAGTTTGTTTCCTGGAGTCCATAGTCTCTCATGGTTCATCTCCCCTTCTGATTCCCCCCCTTCGTTTTTTGCTTCCTTCTCCTAATGTCCTTCATGTTATTCCTCATGTTCCACAAATAAGTGAAACCATGTGATAATTGTCTTTCTCTGTTTGACTTATTTCACTTAGCATAATCTCCTCTAGTTCCATCCATGTTGATACAAATGTTGTCTAGGCCTTTTTAGATAGCTGGTTTCACACTGCCTGTCTCCAGGTTGTTTGCCTCCCTGGAGGAGTGTAGTACACTTTGGACTCTATTCTATGACTTTTGAAACTCCAAATTTTAGGGACCTAATGTGGCAGGGACCTGTGCTGGTCTTCTGGGGGAGGGCCTAGCCATGCTGGGACTTACACAGTTTTGACTGAAGGCCATCACACCGGAGCACAGGGGCTTGGGATTTGGAGAAAAGCAGGCTAAACTGCCATGTCCAGGTTAGCTGCCCTCAGCAGGTGTCTCTGCACCTATGCTGGGGAGCAAGGGATTGAAGTGGTTCTTGCTGGCTCTTTTGTCCCCAGCGAGGCAATGCCACCCCTCACAGATGCACTCCAAGAACAGAGAATAGTCTCTCCCCAAGTGTCTCAAATGATCCTCAAATCACACCACCTTCTGCCCCTGGTTACCTGCCATCCTTCTCTTCAGCAGTAGGGCAGTGCCCTCAGAGTTCTATCCCAGCCATGCCAAAAATCTCTAAAACTCCAGTTTTTGAGCCCTGATGATTGCAAAAACTCATGAAAATCAGCCCTCTAATTTTCCCAGCCAATGGCTTTGGGGAAGTATTGTCCTTGTGTGATCCCCGTGCACTCCTCTCTCTCTCACACACCTTTCTCCATGACCAGGGCTCCCTCTCCTTCACAACACCTGAGATATATTTCTCCCCCAAACCATGTCTCAGCAATTCCTACCTTTCTTAATGTGGCCTCTTCTCTCCCTCCATTTGTGCAGTGTGTTCTGTCAGTCCTTAGGTCTATTTCTTGAATATTCAGAATGATATGATATTTATCTAGCTGTGTTTGAGGAATGAGGCATCCTAGGATTCTCATACTATGCCACCATCTTAGCTCCCCACTACAAATACAAGCTCATTGAACTATATCCCAAGAGACCCACACAGTGGCACATTATAATCAAACCATTAAAAACCAAATACACACAGAATCCTGATAGCTGCAATAAAAAGTGACTCATCATGTATAAGGGATCCAAAAAATAATAACACAGCAGAAGCCTTGCAGACCAGATGGAGTGGGATGATATTTTTGACATGCTGAAAGAAAAACTAAAAACAAAAACAAACAAACAAAAAAACCCCCTATCAACCAAAAATATATTGTCCACCAAAACTATTCTTCAAAAGTGAGAGTGAAATTAGGATATTTCTACACAGAATCTAAGAGAGATCATTAATACCAAATCTGCCCTACAAGACATGATAAAGGTGTCCTTCGAGTTGAAATAAAATTATGCTAGACAAGAAGACAAAGCCATACAAAAACCTAGAGCTCTCTGGTAAAAATGAATACTTTAAAAAACATAAAAATCAGTATCATTATAACTTTAATTTATAACTCCACTTTTCATTTTCTATATGATTTAAAAGATAAAAGCATAAACACTTAGAATAAATGTATGTTACTAGGTAAACATTTTGTAAAGATACAGTTTGTGGTATAAATAAGAGATATAATTTGGGATGCAGTTGTATAAAAGAACACATTATATTTTATGTGATAGAAGTTAATTTGGTATCAATTAAACATAGGTTTTCATAACATTAGGATTTTATATGTAATTCCTCTGAAAACTGCAAAAAAAAATTCCAAAAGAACACACACAAAAGAAAACAAGAAGGATATCAAAATATATCAACATAAAAATCAGCTAAACTGAAAGGAAGACAGTAAGAAGAAAAATAAAAGCTATAAGATGTACAAAAAAATAACAAAATGGAATAAATGTTTCCCTACCACTAATTATTTTAAATGTGAATGAATCAAACTCTCCAATCAAAATGCATAAACTGAAAGAATGGATTAAAAACAACAACAACAGGGGCACCTGGGTGGCTCAGTCATTAAACGTCTGCCTTCCACTCAGGTCATGATCCCAGGGTCCTGGGATTGAGCCCTGCATCAGGCTCCTTGCTCCATGGGAACCTGCTTCTCCCTCTCCCACTCCCCCTGCTTGTGTTCCCTCTCTCACTGTGTCTCTCTCTGTCAAATAAATAAAATCTTTAAGAAATAGAAACAACAACAATAACAAGATGAGGCACTGGGGTGGCTCAGTCAGTTGGGTGTCTGCCTTCGGCTCAGGTCATGATCCCAGGGTCATGTCGGGTTTCCTACCCAGCAGGAGCCTGCTTCTCCCTCTCCTCCCTGCTCAGGCTCTCTGTTACTATCTCTGTCTCTCTCTCTGTCAAATAAATAAGTAAAATCTTAAAACAAACAAACAAAAAGATCTAACTTTATACTGTCTACAAGAGGCACTTTAGACCTAAGAAGAGATCTCTCTTTATCTATATCTATCTATCTATCTATCTATCTATCTATCTATCTATCTATCTATCTATCATCTATCTATCATCTATCTATCATCTATCTATCCTTATATAGTGTGTATACATAAAAATCTTTTGAGATATCTCAAAAGATATTGCATGCAAATAGAAACCAAAAGAGGTGGGTATACCAATATCAGACAAAATAGGCTTTAAGTCTATAACTGTTACAAGACAAAAGAAGACAATATATATTAATAAAAACATCAATTTACCAGAATAACAATTATAAACATATGCACCAAACATCAGAAAGAAATGAAGGAAGAAATAAAACGCTTTACATTAATAATAGGAAACTTCAATACACCACTTAATAGTGGATCTAACAACCATAGAGATGATCAATAAAGAAATAGAAGGAATGTACATCAGTATAGACTAATTGGACCTGAAAGGCTCATATAGATCATTTCAAGTATGCAAATAACATAACCAAGGATGGACCACATATGAGGTCACAAAATGAGTATTTATAAATTTAAAAGATTGAAATCATAGAAAGTATCTTTTCTGATCATAATGGAATAAAACTTGAAATCAACAGCAGAAAAACACTGGAAAATTCACAATTATGTGGAAATTAAAAAACATACTCTTAAATAACAATGAGTCAAAGGAGAATTACAAAGGAAATTTTTAAATATCTAGGCATAAATGAAAATTGAAGTACAAAATACCAAAACTTATGGGATGCAGCAGAAACAATCCAGTGAAGGATATTTATAGCTTGTAAATGCTTATATTAAAAAAAAAAGAAAAGAAAAAATACAAGTCAGTAATTTAACTCTATACCTTAGGTAACTAGCAAAAGGAAGGAAAAAAGATTAGAGCAGAGATAAAATAGAAAATTAAAAAATATCAATATAAAAAATCAACAAAATCAAAAGATGTTTCTTCTAGAAGGATAATATATTTATTTATTTATTATTTTTTTAAGATTTTATTTATTTATTTGAGAGAGAGATAATGAGAGAGAGTGAGCACATGAGAGGGGGGAGGGGCAGAGGGAGAAGCAGACTCCCTGCCGAGCAGGGAGCCCGATGCGGGACTCGATCCAGGGACTCCAGGATCATGACCCGAGCCGAAGGCAGTCGCTTAACCAACTGAGCCACCCAGGCGCCCCAAGGATAATATATTTAATAAGGCTTTAGCTATGTTAGTTATTTTGACTAGGAAAGAAGAGAGAAGACTCAAATATCTAAAATTTGAAGTGAGAGAGAGAACATTACTTCCAATGTCACAAAAATAAAAGGTATTTTAAGACATTATCATGAACAATGTTAATAAACATGTCAATAAAATGGATAATGTACATGAAGTTCACAAATTCCTAGGAACACACAAATTACCAAGACTGAATCATGAAGAAAAAAAAAAATTTTAAATGTCTATAACTTACAAGGAAGTTGAATAAAAAAACCTCCCCCAAAAAACACTCCTCTAGAATGGCTTCATTGATGAATTCAACCAAACATTTAAAGAATTAAAATAAATTATTCTCAAAGTCTTTCAAAAAATTGAAGAGGAGGGAACACTTCTAATGAAGCCAGTATTACCCTAATACCAAACCCAGGCAATGATATTATATGAATAAGAAACTACAGACCAATATCTTTTATGAATATGATACAAAAATCTTCAATAAAATACCAGCAAACTGAATTCAACAGTATATTAAATGGATTATGCACCATGGCAAAATATAATTATCTTTTGGAATGTAGGAATGGTTGAATATACAAAAATCATTCAATTTAATACACCACATTAACAGAATGAAGGGAAAAAATGATCATCTCAATTGATGCTGAAAAAAATCATTGAGGAAATTCAACACACTTTAATGATAAAAACATTCAACAAAAATAGGAATTGAAGGAAATTACTTCAATATAATAAAGGCTATATATTTCAGAAACAGATAACTTTATAATGGTGAAAAAATGAAAGCTTTTCCTCTAAGATCAGGAAAAACACCAGAGTGCCCATTCTCACCACTTTGCTCCTGGTGGGTGTACCCTCAGGTGTATCATGTACATTTATTGGCCTCAGGATTCAGACACCAGATAAGTAGTGTAAAATTGAATCCACATGCTCATTTGGTGTCTTAGACACCACTTTTTTAAATTTAATTTTATTATGTTGTGTTAATCACCATACATTACGTCATAAGTTTTTGATGTAGTGTTCCATGATTCATTGTTTGTGTATAACACCCAGTGCTCCATTCAATACATACCCTCTTTAATAACCATCACCAGGCTAACCCATCCTCTCATCCCCCACCCGTCTAGAATCCTCAGTTTGTTTCTCAGAGTCCATAGTCTCTCATGGTTCGTCTCCCCCTCCAATTTCCTCCCCTTCATTTTTCCCTTCCCACTATCTTATTTTCTTTCTTTAGCATATAATATATTATTTGTTTCAGAGGTACAGGTCTGTGCTTCATCAGTCTTACACAATTCACAGCACTCACCATAGCACATACACTCTCCAAGGTCTATCCCCCAACCACCCTATCCCTCCCACGCCCCACCACTCCAACAACCCTGTTTGGTTCCCGAGATTAAGAATTCCTCATATCAGTGAGATCATGTGATGCATGTCCTTCTCTGGTTGACTTATTTCGCTTAGCATGATACCCTCTAGTTGCATCCACGTCATTGCAAATGGCAAGATTTCATTTTTTTGATGGCTGCATAATATTCCATTGTATATATATACCACTTCTTCTTTATCCATTCATCTGTTGATGGACACCTAGGCTCTTTCCACAGTTTGGCTATTGTGGACATTGCTGCTATAAACATCAGGGTGCATATGCCCCTTCGGATCACTACAATTGTATCTTTGGGGTAAATACCCAATAGTGCAATTGCTGGGTCATAGAGTAGCGCTATTTTCAACTTTTTGAGGAACCTCCATACTGTTTTCCAGAGTGGCTGCCCCAGCTTGCATTCCCACCAAAAGTGTAGGAGGGGTCCCCTTTATCCGCATCCTTGCCAATATCTGTCATTTCCTGACTTGTTAAATTTAGCCATTCTGACTGGTATGAGGTGGTATCTCATTGAGGTTTTGATTTTGATTTCCCTGATGCCGAGCTATGTTGAGCACTTTTTAATGTGTCTGTTTGCCATTTGGATGTCTTCTTTGGAAAAATGTCTGTTCATGTCTTCTGCCCATTTCTTGATTGGATCATTTGTTCTTTGGGGGTTGAGTTTGATAAGTTCTTTATAGATTTTGGATACTAGCCCTTTATCTGATATGTCATTTGCAAATATCTTCTCCCATTCTGTTGGTTGTCTTTTGGTTTTGTCAACTGTTTCCTTTGCTGTGCAAAAGCTTTTTATCGTGATGAAGGCCCAATAGTTCATTTTTGCCATTGCTTCCCTTGCCTTTGGCGATGTTTCTAGGAAGAAGTTGCTGTGGCTGAGGTCGAAGAGGTTGCTGCCTGTGTTCTTCTTTTAAGATTTTGATGGACTCCTGTGTCACCTTTAGGTCTTTCAACCATTCTGAGTCTATTTTTGTGTGTGGTGTAAGGAAATGGTCCAGTTTCATTCTTCTGCATGTCGCTGTCCAATTTTCCCAACACCATTTGTTGAAGAGACTGCTTTTTTCCATTGGACATTCTTTCCTGTTTTGTTGAAGATTAGTTGGCCATAGAGTTGAGGGTCCATTTCTGGGCTCTCAATTCTGTTCCATTGATCTACGTGTCTGTATTTGTGCCAGTACCATACTGTTTCAATTATTACAGCTTTGTAATAGAGCTTGAAGTCTGGAATTGTGATGCCACCAGCTTTGGTTTTCTTTTTCAACATTCCTCCAGGAATTCGGGGTCTTTTCTGGTTCCATACAAATTTTAGGATTATTTGTTCCATTTCTTTGAAAAAAGTGGATGGTATTTTGATATGGATTGCATTGAATGTGTAGATTGCTCTAGGTAGCATAGATATTTTCACATTTGTTCTTCCAATCCATGAGCATGGAACGTTTTTCCATTTCTTTGTGTCTTCCTCAATTTCTTTCATGAGTATTCTATAGTCTACTGAGTACAGATCCTTTGCCTCTTTGGTTAGATTTATTCTTCTGTATTTTATGCTTTTGAGTGCAATTGTAAATGGGATCGACTCCTTAATTTCTCTTTCTTCTGTCTTGTTGTTGGTATATATAAATGCAACTGATTTCTGTGCATTGAATTTATATCCTGCCACTTTACTGAATTCCTGTATGAGTCTAGCAGTATTGGGGTGGAGTCTTTCGGGTTTTCCATATAAAATATCACATCATCTACAAAGAGTGAGAGTTTGAACTCTTCTTTGCTGATTCGGATGCCTTTTATTTCTTTTTGTTGTCTGATTGCTGAGGCTAGGAATTCTAGTACTGTGTTGAACAATATTGGTGATAGTGAACATCCCTGTCATGTTCCTGACCTTAGGGGGAAAGCTCTTGGTTTTTCCCCATTGAGGATGATATTCACTGTGGGTTTTTCATAGATGGCTTTTATGATATTGAGATATGTACCCTCTATCCCTACACTGTGAGGAGTTTTAATCAAGAAAGGATGCTGTAATTTGTCAAATGCTTTTTCTGCATCTATTGAGAAGATCATATGGTTCCTGTTCTTTCTTTTATTAATGTAGTGTATCACATTGATTGATTTGTGGATGTTGAACCAAGCTTGCAGCCCAGGGATAAATCCACTTGGTCGTGGTGAATAATCCTTTTAATGTACTGTTGAATCCTATTAGCTGGTATTTTAGTGAAAATATTTGCATCTATGTTCATCAGGGATATTGGTCTGTAGTTCTCCATTGTAATGGGGTCTTTGTCTGGTTTTGGGATCAAGGTAATGCTGGCCTCATAAAATGAGTTTGGAAATTTTCCCTCCATTTCTATTCTTTGAAACAGCTTCAGAAAAATAAGTATTAATTCCTCTTTCGATGTTTGGTAGAATTCCCCTGGGAAGCCCTCTGGCCCTGGGCTCTTGTTTTTTGGGAGATTTTTGATTAGTGCTTCAATTTCCTTACTGGTTATGGGTCTGTTCAGGTTTTCTATTTCTTCTTGGTTCAGTTTTGGTAGTTTATATGTCTCTAGGAATGCATCCTTTTCTTCCATATTATCTAATTTGCTGGCATAGAGTTGCTCATAATATGTTCTTATAATTGTTTGTATTTCTTTGGTGTTGGTTGTGATCTCTCCTCTTTCATTCATGATTTTATTTATTTGGGTCATTTCTCTTTTCTTTTTGATAAGTCTGGCCAGGGGTTTATCAATCTTAATTCTTTCAAAGAACCAGCTCCTAGTTTTGTTGATCTGTTCTACTGTTCTTTTGGTTTCTATTTCATTGATTTCTGCTCTGATCTTTATTATTTCTCTTCTCCTGCTGGGTTTAGGCTTTATTTGATGTTCTTTCTCCAGCTCCTTTAGGTGTAGGTTTAGGTTGTATATTTGAGACCTTTCTTGTTTCTTGAGAAAGGCTTGAATTGCTATATAGTTTCCTCTTAGGAACACCTTTGCTGCATCCCAAAGATTTTGAACAGGTGTGTTTTCATTTTCATTTGTTTCCATGAAATCTTTAAATTCTTCTTTAATTTCCTGGTTGACCCATTCATTTTTCAGTAGGATGCTCTTTAGCCTTCATGTATTTGAGTTCTTTCCAACTTTCCTCTTGTGATTGAGTTCTAGTTTCAAAGCACCATGGTCTGAAAATATGCAAGGAATGATCCCAATCTTTTGGTACTGGTTGAGGCCAGATTTGTGACCCAGGATGTGATCTATTCTGGAGAATGTTTCATGGGAACTAGAGAAGAATGTATATTCTGTTGCTTTGGGATGGAATGTTCTGAATATATCTGTGAAGTCCATCTGAGTCAGTATGTCCTTTAAAGCCTTTATTTCCCTGTTGATCTTTTGCTTAGATTATCTGTCCATTTCAGTGAGGGGGGTGTTAAAGTTCCTTACTATTATGGTATTATTGTGGATGTGTTTCTTTGCTTTTGCTATTAATTGGCTCATATAATTGGCTGCTCCAATATTAGGGGCATAGATATTTAAAATTGTTAGATCTTCTTGTTGGATAGACCCTTTTAGTATCATGTAGTTTCCTTCCTCATCTCTTATTATAGCCTTTGGTTTAAAATCTAATTTGTCTGATATAAGAATTGCCACCCCAGCTTTCTTTTGATGTCCATTAGCATGGTAAATGGTATTCCATCCCCTCACTTTGAACCTGGAGGTGTCTTTAGGTCTAAAATGAATCTTTTGCAGACAGCATATTGATGGGTCTTGTTTTTTTTGTTTTGTTTTGTTTGTTTTTTTATCCTATCTGACACCCTGTGTCTTTTGATTGGGGCATTTAGCCTATCTACATTCAGGGTAACTGTTGAAAGATATGAATTTAGTGCCATTGTGTTGCCTATAAGGTGACTGTTACTGTATATTGTCTCTGTTCCTTTCTGGTCTATGTTATTTTTAAGCTCTTTCTTTGCTTAGAGGAGCCCTTTCAATATTTCTTCTAGGGCTGGTTTGGTGTTTGCAAATTCCTTTAGTTTTTGCTTGTCCTGGATCCTTTTTATCTCTCCTTCTATTTTCAATGACAGCCTAGCTGGATATAATATTCTTGGCTGCATATTTTTCTCATTTAGTGCTCTGAATGTGTAATGCCAGTCCTTTCTTGCCTGCCAGGTCTTTGTGGATAGGTCTGCTGCCAATCTAGTGTTTCTACCACTGTAGGTTACAGACCTCTTGTCCCGAGCTGCTTTCAGGATTTTCTTTTTGTCTCTGAGACCTGTGAGTTTTACTATTAGATGTCAGGGTGTTGACCTATTTTTATTGATTTTGAGGGGGCTTCTCTGTGCCTCCTGGATTTTGATGCCTGTTTCCTTCCCCAAATTAGGGAAGTTTTCTGCTATAATTTGCTCCAATATACCTTCTGCCCCCCTTTCTCTTTCTTCTTCTTCTGGGATCCCAATTATTCTAATGTTGTTTCACTTTATGGTATCACTTATCTTTGAATTCTGCCCTCGTGCTCCAGTAATTGTTTATCTCTCGTTTTCTCAGCTTCTTTATTCTCCATCATTTGGTCTTCTATATCACTAATTCTTTCTTCTGCCTCATTTATCCTAGCAGTTAGAGCCTCCATTTTTTATTGCACCTCATTAATAGCCTTTTTTATTGCAACTTGGTTAGATTTTAGTTCTTTTATTTCTCCAGAAAGGGATTCTCTAGTATCTTTTATGCTTTTTTCAAGCCCAGCTAATATCTTTATAATCGTCATTCTGAACTCTATTTCCAACATCTTACTAATGTCTGTATTGATTAGATCCCTGGCAGTCGGTACTGCCTCTTGCTCTTTTTTTTTTTTGAGGTGAGTTTTTCTCTCTTGTCATTTTGTCCTGAGGAGAATAGATGAAAGAGAGAAGAAAATGCTTAAAAAATGCTAAAAATGTAACAACGACCCCAGAAAAATATACACTAAACAAATCAGAAAAGGCCCACAACCGGGAGGAAAGAAAGGGGAAAAAAAAGACTGTGATCAGGCTGGGGCCACACACTAGATTTTGGGTGTATTTTGATCTGTTAGAAGAAATTGCCTCCCGAAATTTTAAAGAAAGAAAAACTTATATATATACAAAATAAGGGTAAATATGATGGAGGGATGGAATATGACTGTAAAGATGAAAATTTAAAAAGATTTTAAAAAAGGAATAGATAAGAAGTTGGTTGAAAAAAGAATGAAAAAAAAAAAGAGAGAATGTGATCAGGTGGGAGACTATGACAATGTCATATGCTAGATTTAGGGTATATTTTGGTCTGTTAGAAGAAAAATTTTAAAAGAAAAAATATATATACAAAAAATAAGGTTAGATACAATGAAGAGATACAATATGAGTGTAAAAATGAAAAAATTAAAAAAGAGTTTTAGAAAGGGAATTGATAAGATGTTGGTTGAAAAAGGAAAGAAGAAAACTTCAACTAAAAATTAGAAAAAGAAAAGAATAAAATTGGAAAAATTAACTTTGAAAGACTAAAGCATCTTGGGAAAAAAAGCATGAATTCTATGTGCTGTATTCCCCTAGTGCTGGAATTCTGCCGTTCTCATTGATCGGTAAACTTGGTCTTGGCTTGCTTTTCTTGCTAATCTTCTGGGGGAGGGTCCTGTTGCAGTGATTCTCAAACATCTTGCCCGAGGCAGAATTGCCCCACCCTTGCTGGGGGCCTGGCTATGTAATCTGCCCGGGTTTGCTCTCAGTAGCTTTTGTTCCCTGAAAGCTTTCCGTTCAGCTTTGGAGGATGAGAGTGAAAGTGGCAGCCTCCCAATCTCCACCCCAGAGGAGCCGAGAACTTGGGCCCCCACTCCTCAGTGCACCCCCAGAGAAAAGCAATCACTCCTGTCTCCCTTGTCTCTGGCCTCACTCCGTGCTCACCCGGCCTGTGACCGAGCATTTCCATCTCTGGCACATGACCCCGTTTGGAGTCTCCAAACCCAGCAGATTCCTGCAGTGCGCTCCCGTGCTGCTCCTCCTGGGGGAGGAAGAGGAGTCTCCCTGGATCTGCCACTTGTTGGGTCCCTGCTGGAGGAGTAGTGGCCCAACTGTGCCTCGGATCATGGTTTATGGCCACCTGGAGCTGAGAGCCCACTCCTCAACATGACCAAAATGTTTAAATATAAACATTTTGTCTCTGCAGCCGGCTTCCCCACTCCGATACCTGGAAGCTCTGCCGCGTTCAGGCACCCCCAGTCTTGCTGTGACCCTGAGGGTCCTGAGACCACACTGTCCCAGCGAGGGTTCCACTCCCTGCTTAGCCACTGGAGTGACATCCCTCAGGGGATCCAACTTCTAAAAGTTCTGATTTTGTGCTCCAGTGCTCTATCACTTGCTGGTATCCGGCTGATGGAGGCTCCCTCCCCCTGCCATCTATCTTCCAAATATCCCCTTGGATTCATTTCTCTGCACATCCTACCTTCCAGAAAGTGGTCGCTTTTCTGTTCAGAGAGTTGCTGCTATTCTTTTCTTCGATCTCATGTTGAGTTTGTAGGTATTCAGAATGGTTTGATACCTATCTAGCTGAATTCCTGGGACCAGATGAAATTTAGGTCTCCTACTCCTCCACCATCTTGCTCCTTCAGTCTAGACACCACTTTTTTATTGAATATTTTTTTCACCTAGAAATTTTAGGTAGAAGAACCAATTCATTATAGCTTCCTTGGGTCAGTGGGCAGAACCTGTCAAATTTCCTTCCATTGAAGGGCCAGTCATTCCAAGGTCCAATTTCATACTATTTTAAATATAACTCTCTGCTTTACCTTGACCCAAGACCAGGTTTTTCATCTCCATATGTATATTACCTCTCATCATCTAGGTCTCTAACTATTTTCTGTGATGTATCACTAGATCACCAGAGTCAGATAAGCTTGTCAGTCTAGCTTAGAGATTTTTCTGGCACCTCTTCTGATCACCTTTCTTTTGAGTGCAGATATATATTTAAACATTTTGGTCATGTTGAATGTAACATTTATATACAGTTTTTTTTAACATGCATCAGTGTCCACATTAGCTCTGTCTACTCTATTTGCTGAAACCAAATATCCAAAATCCTTCCATTTCTCTATAGTATGTTAAAATGGTAGGTCAACTATTCTTCCTCCTTTTTGGTAATACTGCCATGCAGACAATTAAACTGTGTGCTTTGTGATACAGCATAAAGTTTAGAAGACCAGTTCTTTATCTTGGGTTTTAAATTAATTTTGAAACCTTTTGTAGACAGATTCAATATTTTCAACTAAATATAGCAATATATTTGTTTCTAACAAGTTACTGAGATGATGTTAAGGAAGTTGGTTTACCTAAAAGACCAATTATATACACAGAGTAAAAAAAAAAAAAAATATTTGCAAGACTCCATAATAGGACAATATCTATTGTCAATAAATTTTATATAATTTTAGTAATATAAAATATACTTAAGTTATAAATTTATTTTTTTCCATTGAGAAGTAAAGGGATTTATTTTTCCTTTTCCAAGTTTTTTATTTAAATTCTAGCTAAATTACAGTGCAATATTAGTTTCAGTTGTAGAATTTAGAGATCCATCACTTAGGTACAACACCCAGTGCTCATCACAAGTATCCTCTTCAATACCCATCACCTGTTTAATTTGTCGCCACACCCCCGCCCACCTTGCCTACAGTAACCATCATTTTGTTCTTTATAGTTAAGAGTCTGTTTATTGGTTTCCCTCTCTTTTTTCCCCCATGTTCATCCGTTTTGTTTCTTAAATTCCACATAGTGTTTGATTTCCTCTGACTGACTTTTTTGCAGTGTAATTGCTGGGTCAGAGGGTAGTTCTATTTTTAATTTTTGAGGAACCTCTATAATGTTTTCCAGAGCGGATGCACCGATTTTCATTCCCACCAACAGTGTAAGAAGATTGTCCTTTCTCCACATTCTTGCCAACCCTTGTTATTTCCTGTGTTGCTAATTGTAGCCATTTTGACAGGTGTGAGGTGTTATCCCATTGTATTTGTATTTTCCTGATTTGTACTTCCCTGTTGATGAGTGATGTTGAGCATCTTTTCATGTGTCTGTGAGACATCTATATGTCTTCCTTGGGGGGAAATAATGTCTACTCTTTTTCCCATTTTAAATGGATTATTTGATTTGGGGGGTTTAGTTTTATAAGTTCTTTTATATTTTGGATACTAACCCTTTATCAGATATGCCACTTACAAATATGTTCTCCCATTCCATAAGTTGTCTTTTAGTTTTGTTGATTTTTTTTCTTCGCTGTGCAGAAGCTTTTTATTTTAATGAAATCTCAATAGTTTATCTTTGCTTTTGTTTCCCTTGCCCCAGGAGACATATCTAGCAAGAAGTAGCTACTGCCAAAGTTAAAGAAACTACTGTTTGTGCTCTCCTTCTAGGATTTTGATGGTTTCTTGTCTCATATTTAGGTCTTTCATCCATTTTGAATTTATTTTTGGGTATAGTTTAAGAAAATAGTCCAGTTTCATTCTTTTGCCTATTGCCGGCCAGTTTTCTGAACACCATTTATTGAAGAGATTTTTCCCCCCCACTGGATACTCTTTCCTGCTTTGTTGAAGATTAATTGATCATACAGTTGTGGGTCCATTTCTGGGTTTTCTATTCTGTGTCATTGATCTGTGTCTGTTTTTGTGCCAGTACCATACAGTCCTGATGACTACAACTTTATAATACAGCTTAAAGTCTGGAAATGTGTTGCCACCTTTGCTTTTCTTTTTCAAGATTACTTTGACTATTCAGGGTCTTTTGTGTTTCCATACAAATTTTGAGATTATTTATTCTAGCTTCCTGAAAAATACTGTTGGCATTTTGATAGGGATTGCATTAAATGTGTAAATTGCTTTTGGTTGCATAAACATTTTAACAATATTTATTCTTCCAATCTATGATCATAGAATATTCTTCCATTTCTTTCTGTCTTCAATTTCTTTCATGAGTGCTTTATAGTTTTCAGGGTACAGATCTTTTACCTCTTTGGTTAGGTGTATTCCAAGGTATCTTATAGTTTTTGGTACAATTGAAAATGGGATTGATACCTTGATTTATCTTCCTGCTGCTTCATTATTGGTGCACAGAGCAGATTTCTGTACATTGATTTTGTTTCTGGTTAATTTACTGAATTCGTGTATCAATTCTAGCATTTTTTTTTGGTGGAGATTTTTGGATTTTCTATATAGAGTCTCATGTCGTTTGCAAAAGATGAAAGTTTGACTTCTCCCCTGCCAATTGGAAGCCATTTATTTCTTTTTGTTGTCTGATTGCTGAGGCTAGGACTTCCAGTATTATGTTAAATAACAGTGGTGAGAGTGGACATCCATGTCTTATTCCTGACCATAGAGGAAAAGCTCTCAATTTTTCCCTGTTAAGGATGATATTTGCTGTGAGGTTTTTGGCATATGGCCTTTATGATATTAAGGTGTGTTCCGTGCCCTCTATCCCTACTTTGTTAGGGGTTTTTATTATCAAGAATGGATGCTGTACTTGTCAAGTGCTTTTTCTCATCTATTGAGAAGATCATATGGTTCTTGTCCTTTCTTTTATTAAAGTGGTGTATCATGTTGATTGATTTGTGGATGTTGAACCACCATTGCAGCCCAGGAATAAGTTGCACTTGATTGTGTTGAATGATTCTTTTAATGTACTGTTGGAATCAGTTTGCTTGTATTTTTTAAAAGATTTTGTTTGTTTGTTTACTTATTTGTTCATTTGAGAGATAGAGCAAGAGAGAGAGAGAACGAGAGAGCACAAGCAGGGGGAACAGTAGAGGGAGAGGGAGAAACAGCCTCCCCACTGAGCAGGGAGCCCCATGTGTGGCTTGATCCCAAGACCCTGAGATCATGACCCAAGCTGAAGACAGACATTCAACTGAGACACCCAGATGCCCCAAGTTTGCTAGTATTTTGTTGAAATTTTTGCATCCATGTTCATCAAGGATATTGGCCTGTAGTTATTTATTTATTTATTTTTTTAGTGGAGTCTTTGGCTTTGGAATCAGGGTAATGTTGACCTCATAGAATGAGTTTGGACATTTTCCTTCCATTTCTTTTTTTTTTTTTTTTTTTTTTTTTTTGGAATAATTTGAGAAGAATAGGTATTGACTCTTTTTTCAGTGTTCGGTAGAATTCCCCTGGGAAGCCATCTGGCATTGAACTTTTGTTGGTTAGTTGATTTTTGATGACAGAGTCAATGTCTTAGCTGGTTATCAGTTTGTTCAAGTTTTCTATTTCTTCCTGTTTCAGTTTTGGTAGTTTATATGTTTCTAGGAATTTATCCATTTCTTCAAGGTTGTCCCATTTGTCAGAACATGGTTTTTCATAATATTCTCTCTCTCTTTTTTAAAGAT
The DNA here is from genome assembly GCF_964656455.1 of Halichoerus grypus. Taxonomy (NCBI): domain Eukaryota; kingdom Metazoa; phylum Chordata; class Mammalia; order Carnivora; family Phocidae; genus Halichoerus; species Halichoerus grypus. Next base: position 55,054,802 of record NC_135727.1, on the reverse strand, counting down.
TTTATTTGAGAGTGAGACAGAGAGAGTACCAGCGAGGGGAGGGGCAGAAGGTGAGGGAGAAGGGCAAGCAGACTTCCCACCAAGCAGGGAGCCCAACATGGGGCTTGATCCCAGGACCCTGAGATCATGACCTGAGCTGAAGTCAGACAACTAACTAACTGACTGAGCCACCCAGGTGCCCCCATAATATTCTCTTATAGTTGTTTATATTTCTGTGGTGTTGTTTGTTATTTCTCCTCTCATTTGTGATTTCATTTATTTGGGTCCTTTCTCTTTTTTTTTTTTGATATGTTTGGCTTGGGGCTATCAGTTTGTTAACTCTTCCAAAGAACCAACTCCTGGTTTAATTGATCTGTTCTATTGTGGGTTTTTTGTTGTTGTTTTCTTTTGTTTTGTGTGTGTTTGTTTGTTGTTGTTGCTTTGTTTTTAGTTTCTCTTTAATTTATTTCTTCTCTAATATTTATTATTTCCTTTCTTCTGCTGTGTTTAGGCTTCATTTTTTGTTCTTCTTCTAGCTCCTTTAGGTGTAAGGTTAGCTTGTTTACTTGAGATTTTTATTGTGTCTTTTTTTTTTTTAAAGATTTTATTTATTTATTTGACAGAGACAGCAAGAGCAGGAACACAAGCATTGGGAGTGGGAGAGGGAGAAGCAGGCTTCCCGCTGAGCAGGGAGCCTGATGTGGGACTCGATCCCAGGACTCTGGGATCATGACCTGAGCCGAAGGCAGCCGCTTAACGACTGAGCCACCCAGGCGCCCCTATTGTGTCTTGAAGTAGGCCTGTATTGCTATATACTTCCCTCTTATGACTGCTTTTCCTGCATCCCAAAGATTTTGACCATCATGTTTTTGTTTTCATTTTTTCCATGTTTTTTTTTTTCTCTTTGATTTCCTACTTGACCCATTCATTCTTTAGTAGGATGTTCTTTATCTTCCATGGATTTGTGGTCTTCCCAAATTTTTCTTGTTATTGACTTGAAGTTTATAACACTGTAGTCAGAAAAGATGCCTGGGTGGCACAGTTGGTTAAGCATCTGACTCTTGGTTTCAGCTTAGGTCATGATCTCAGGGTTGTGGGAATGAGTCCAATGTCAGGTTCTGTCCTGAGCATGAAGTCTGCTTAAGACTCCCTCTCCCTCTCCTTTTGTCCCTCCCCACCTCCAAAATAGTAATAATAATAAAAAAAGATGCATGGTATGATCTCAATCTTTTTGCACTTCTTGAGGTCTGATCTGTGACCTAGTATGTGATCTATTCTGGAGAATGTCCCATGTGCACCTGAAAAGAATGTGTATTTTGCTGCTTTAGTATGAAATATTCTGAATATATCTGTTATTCCATCTGGTCCAGTGTGTTATTCAAAGCCATTTTTTCCTTGTTGATTTTCTGCTTAGATGTGCTGTCCATTTTTGCAGGTGGGGTGTTAAAGTTCTCTTGTTTTATTATATTATTAACAATGAGTTCCTTTATGTTAGTAATTAATCACATTATTTTTATATATACAGGTGCTCCTATGTTGGGGGCATATTTACAATTGTTGGATCTTCTTATTGGATAGTCCCCTTTATTATTATATAGTGCCTTTTTTCATCTCTTGTTACAGTCTTTGGTTTATCTAGTTTTTCTGATATAAGTATTGCTACTCTGCCTATTTTCATGTCCATTTGAATGATGGACATCTCCAACCCTCACTTTTAATTCACAGGTGTCTTGAGGTCTAAGATGAGTCTCTTGTAGACAGCATATAGATGTGTCTTTTTTTTTTTTTAATCCATTCTGATACCCTATGTCTTTTGATTTGAGTGTTTAGTTCATTTACATTCAGAGTAATTATTGAATGATAGGAATTTAGTGCCATTTTATTACTTGTTTTGTTGTTTTTTTCTGGATGTTTTCTCTGTTCCTTTTTAGTCTTTGTTACTTTTGATCTTTCCTTTCCATTCAAAGATTCCTCTTTAATATTTCTTGTATGGTTGGTTTTATGGTCACAAACTCCTCTAGGTTTGAGGTGTGTGTGTGTGTGTGTGTGTGTGTGTGTGTGTGTGTGTGTGTTTTGTCTGAGAAACTCTTTATCTCACCTTCTATTCTCAATGATAGCTTTGATGGATAAAGTGTTCTTCACTCCATATTTTTCCCATTCAATACGTTGACTATATCATGCCACTCCTTTCTGCCTTGGTAGGTTTCTGTGGAGAGATCTGCAGCTAGCCTTATGGGTCTTCCCTTGTTAGTTATGGTCTTCTTTTGTCATGCTGCTATTAGGATTTTTTTCTTTATCACCCTATTTTGCAAATTTAATTACAATATCTTTGTGTTGGCCTGTTCTTGTTGATTTTGGTGGGAGTTTTTTGTCCCTTCTGTATCTGGATGTCTGTTTCCTTCCCCTTATTAGGGAATTTTTCAGCTATTACTTCCTCAAAAAATTATCTTACCCCTTTGGTCTCTACTTCTTCTGTGATTCTTATGATACAAATATTGTTATGTTTGATGGTGTCACTGAGGTCCCTAAGTATATTCTCATGATCCATAATTCTTTCTCTTCTTCAGCTTCATTATTTTCCATTATCTTATCTTCTATATAACTTATTCATTCCTCTGCTTCTTCCATCCTGGTGTTCATAATTCCATTATGCTTTAAATCTCAGTTATTGCATTTTTTTATTCTGATTATTTTTTTAAAATTCTTTTATTTCTACAGTAAGGATCTCCCTGAAATCTTCCATTATTTCCTCAAGCACAGCAAGTATCCTTATGATTATTGCTTTAAATTTTCAATCAGGCATATTACCTGTATCTGTTTCAATTTATCTCTGGCTGTGACATTTCCTTATTGTTTCATTTGGGATGAATTCCTCCATCTTGACATTTTATCTAAGTCTATCTTCTCCTGTTTGTATTAGAAAAGTTTGTTATGTCTCCTGTCCCTGAGAGTAATGGTTTCATGAAGAAGAGGTCATACAGTTCCCAGGGCCTTGCGTTTCAGGAAGTGTCTCTGTTGTGTGCTGCATGCACTCTGCTGCTGTGTTTATTTTTTAAGATTTTATTTATTTATTCATAAGAGACAGAGAGAGACAGAGAGACAGAGAGAGAGAGACAGAGGGAGAAGCAGGCTCCCCGATGAGGGACTCGATCCCAGGACCCTGGGATCATGACCAGAGCCGAAGGCAGATGCTTAACCATCTGAGCCACCCACACACAGCCTGCTGCTGTGTTTTGTTTGCTCTATCCTTCAGGCCAGTCAACTGCAGAGGCTCTCCTTGCTGATGTATGAAGTGTTTGGACCTCGGCCAGAGTGTGACAAGTTTTAACTAGGTGTGCTTTTGTCTGTTAAATAAGACCTGCTGCTATTTCCACTAGAACTGAAGCCTTGCAGAACTCTCTGGTCAGTAGACATTGTGTGTGTGGTGGTTTCTGCTGGTCTTCTGAAGAAGGGGCCCCACTGTGCTGGACCTAAGGCACAGTTTCTGGAGCAGGCCAATACCTGCACAGTGAAGGGGGGCAGGACTTGGTGTAAGTAAGTTAGGCAGCCTATGTTGACACTATGCTATTTACTGATGCTGGTTTATGCTGAGGATCAGGGGAGGGCAATAATGCCAGCTAGTTCATTTTTCCAAGATTAATGTCTCCGTGCTTGCTGCTTTCAGGGAAGTACTCCCAGAAGAGTGAATAATCTCCCTCCATGCATCCCTAGTGTTTTTCAGATCACAGCTTTCACGCTGTTGCTGGGTTGTTTTCCTGGCAGAAGCAGTGCAGTGCACACTGGGCTCTATTCTAGCCAAGCCTGCTGACTTTTAAAAGTCCAAAATTTCCCAGGGACCTTGGATGGAGTCCCACATCAGGGTCCTTGCTCAGCAGGGAGCCTGCTTCTCCCTCTGCCTGCAGCTCCCCCTGCTTGTGCTCTCTCTCCTTTCTCTTTCTCTGACAAATAAATTAAATCTTTAAAAAATAAAAATAAAAGTCCAAAATTTAAGTGCTTGCTGTGGCAGGGGCCTGCACTAATCTTCCAGGGGAGGGTCTTGCCATGGAAGGATAGAAGCAGATTTGACTGGGCGAGGCAGTAGCATCAGAGTTCTGGAGCATGGGACTTGGAGCAAGCAGGTTAGGCAGGCAGTGTTGGGGTGAGCTGCCCTCAGCAGGTGGTTCTGAATCTATGCCAAGGGGCAGGGGACAGAAATGGCACCCACTGACTCTTGTACCCAGAGAGGCATTTTTGGGAATGCCACCTCTCACATATGCACTCCAAGAAGAGGGAACAGTCTCTCCCCTTTGTGGCTTATGGCATTCCTCAGATCATACTGTCTGCCCCCAGGCTGTTTGCCTGTTTCTCTCCAGGAATAGGGCGGATCCCTCAGGGCTCTATCCCAGCCAAGCCTGCAAACCTTTAAAACTTCAGTCTTTGAGCCCTGCTGGTTGCAAAAATTCATGAAAATCAGCCCCTCTCATTTTCAGTTTATGGCTTTGGTGAAGTGTTCATATGTGTTTCCCTGTATGCTCCTCTCTCTCTCACCTTTCTCTGCTACCAGGGCTCCATCCCCTCAGCAACATCCACAATTGTAATCTGTTTCTCCCCTAAACCACATCTCTGCACTTCCTACCTTCTTCAATGAGGCCTCTTCTCTCTCTCTCTAGTTGTGTAATTTTTTCTGTCAGTTCTCAGGTCAATTTCTTGGGTATTTAGAATGATTTGATAGTTAACTATTTGTTTGAGGGACAAGATGAGCCTAGGGTCCTCCTACTACACTGCCATCTTAAGTTATACATTTCTGTATTTAGAATCTCCAGTATACAGTTAAAATGAGAGGACAATTTAACTCCCAAAGCATTTTCATCTCTCCAAAGCAGTTAATGGAATGATTCTGGGCATTTGAAGCCTATGCAAACAATCATGGTGGACTAGTGATGGAGAAATTAGCAATTGGGTTTATAATTTTTGGACTTTCTATACACTTTAGCCATTTTATCTGAATAGATAATTGAGAGTTGATTCTTGTGAGTCTATTTCAGCCACAACTGACATAAATAGATAAGAAATTGTAACCATCACAGTTTAAGATTAATATTATTTATTAGTATTATATATATAAAGTCTCCATTTTAATGGACTTTGAACTGAATAATTTATTAGCAGAATAAAATATAAAACTATTTTTAAATGCAAAATTATGCATTTCATGGCCATTTTTATATTCAAAATATTTGTATCTTATATAGTATGAACATTTTGGCACTATTTATGGGGAAAGATCTATAATATGTGTTTTCTATCACTTTTTTGGTTTTCCTCAATCCCTTTTCTGATTTCTTGTTCCATTAAGAATTTTCTGCCCACAGGAGGAATGTTTAGGCAGGCAAGTAATAAAGATGTGGGTCCCTATGACTCATTTTCTTAAATCATTTAAATCAATAATATCTCTCAGTTGTGAAAACATAAACTATGCTCCCCAAAATGTTGAAACTATATAAAGGTTAATGCATACAAATCAAAGATGCTCTAGATATTAAGATTTCTGAAATTGACATGCCCAGAACTTGTTGGGGAAAATAAGCTCCTTCTTGTGCTGTTATTACTCTCAAGACATTTTTAGGTATTCTTTCTAGTGTAATGAAATGAGGCTATATTTTTCCAAAGGAAGATACTTTTCCTGAGAGCATGAACAGTTATATGGCTAACAACTATTTTATTAATTGACCTGGAAATAGTCACTGATGAAGACAAAATGGACAATGAATGTAGTGGATGTAGTTTTGTAGATATCTTTAAATACAATGTCCAAAACTAAATTACCTTTCTTTTCATATAACCTTTCTTCTCGTATTACCCATCTATATGAAACAATTATCCTTTTTTTAATTTTAAAGGTTTTATTTATTTATTTATTTATTTATTTATTTGACAGAGAGTGAACGAGAGAGAGAGAGAGCATGAGTGGGGGGAGGGACAGAGGGAGAAGCAGACTCCCCACTGAGCAGGGAGCCTGATGTGGGGCTCAATCCCAGGACCCCAGGATCATGACATGAGCCAAAGGCAGATGCTTTAACCCACTGAGCCACCCAGGTGCCCTGAAACAATAATCCTTTTGATAAAAAACTATAATATCTTTGATTCTTTATTCCTTCCTATATCCAATGTTTGAGCAAATCTTATTGATTTTATATTTCTGGTTAGTTTTTTACATCAATAGCTTCTTTTTCATCCCTATCACCTTCATCTTTGACCTAATTCAGTTATTCCCTCCCATTTTTTATCAAGACTAGTGAAATTTCCCCTGTTGATTCCTCTATAGATTGTGATTTTTTTTTTTCTTTTGAGATCAGGAACTGTGTTTTGGTTATCTCACATCCCAAATACAATGTCTCACATGTAATAAGCATCCTGCTTTAAATAGCAGATTTATTGAACTATAATTTACATATCAAAATTCACTTTTTAAAAGTTACACTTCAGTGGTTTTTAGTATATTTAAAGATTTGTGCAAGCATCACCTTTATCTAATTCCAGAATATTTTCATCACCCCCCCAAAAAAACACATAACCATTAGCAATCATTCCCCAGTTTCCCCTTAACTCAGTCTTTGTGCAACCAATAATCTGCTTTTGGTCTTTAAGGATTAGCCTATTTGGATATTTTATATAAATGGAATCATGTAGTATGTGGGCTTCTGTGACTGGTTTCTTTAAGTTTGGATAATGTTTTCAATTTTTTCCATGTTGTAACATGTATCAGTTCTTTATTCCCTTTTTATGGCTGAATACTATCACATTTTATGGCTAATCCACATTTTGTTTATCCATTCATCCACCGATGGACATTTAGATGGTTTCTTCTTTGGGCTATTAAGAATAATAGTGTAAAAATATTTGTGTACCAGTTTTTGTGTGGGCATAATGTTTTCTTTTCTCTTGGATATATCTAGGAGTTGATCTGCCAGGTCATATGGTAACTCTATGCTTAAATTTTTGAGGAACTTTCAGAATGTTTTTCAAAGTGGCTATGCAATTTTATATTTTCACCAGGAATGTATGAGGGTTCCAATTTCTCCACACAAGTGTTAGTAAGTAACACTTACTATTGTCCATTTTTTTATTCTAGACATTCTAGAGGGGGTAAAATGGTATCACACTGTATTATATTTGCATGTCCCTAATGGCATAAACATTCCTTAAATGTTTTTTTTCGTTAAATGTTTGTTGAAAGAATAGGTGAATAAATAAGTAAATTATAGTTTGATAATATTTATACACCACTTCAAATAGGAAAGTCATAACTAATTTTTCATCAACTTATTTTAAAATACCTTTAGATAGAATTAAAATTTCCTTATGGTTAGCATCTATTCTGTATGTGTTCTAATGTCATTTTCTTCTCAATGGAGTTGTGAAAGCTGCTTTAAAAAGCAAACCTGAAAGGAATATCTCTACTATCTACACTTTGGAAACACTATATGCTTATATGGCAATTCTTTATGTTCACATTTTCCCCAGTCTTCATTGACATTAGTTTAGGTTCAAGATGCTATAGGTTAGAGACTGAAAATAAAATAAAGGTGCTAGAATCTGAGCTATTTTCCTTTATGTTTGCTTTCTTTGGGCCTTACTTTACTATATTAAGTTGGTATATTTTTAAACTCATAAAACAAAAATGTCAATTTAGATAGAACAGTTAAATCATTCTCAAACACATTAGAATTTGAAAGACATTTTAAAAATGTAACAAAACCAGTGTGATACCATAAACAATAGTAAAAAAATATCACTGATAATATGTGGGTCATACAATAAGCCTAAAAATCTAGAATTTATTACCTATTCCAATGACTATTTTTAGGGAATAAGACATATCTTTTCATTTCAAATAATCCTGTTCTCCTGCCGAATCTTCAGTTAGAAATTGTCATAGGAAACTCTGATAATGATATAAGTAAAAAGTATATAAATTAAAGCTGTAGATAAACTTGTTTTTAAGGAATACCAGATTTGGTTATTTTGCATCTTCTTTTCCATTCTTAAAGAATGTTTAGCTAAAAGATAAGGAATAATATTAAACAAGACTAAGATTTATGTATCATTAAAAAAAAAACTTTATTTTAAAAATTGGGATGTTCTTTATTTTTATCTTCTAGAAAAACCACAGCCTAAAGCTAGGCTTTGCTTTGGGTTTAGGTACGATCTTGCATTCATGATGTATTTTATACTACAGGAAAACAATGAGTTAGCTATGAACATTTTTTAAAACTCATCTAACTTCCTTAAACTACTGTAGAGATGAATAAAACTAAGCTTTTATTTTCTAATAAGGTAGAAAATTATTTATTGTCTACTGAGCAACAGTCTCTGAAATTTAAAAACACTGAACATTACTCATTTTTAACTATGCCAATGAGCTTTTTGTTGTTATGTTAGTCACCATACAGTACATCATTAGTTTTTGATGTAGTGTTCCATGATTCAGTGTTTGCATAAAACACCCAGTGCTCATTACAACACGTACCCTCCTTAATACCCATCACCGGGTTACCTCGTCCCCCACTCCCTGCCCCTCTGAAACCCCTAGATTGTTTCTCAGAGTTCATAGTCTCTCATGGTTCATCTCCCTCTCTGATTTCTCCCCCTTCAGTTTCCCCTTCCTTGCTTAATGTGCTCCGTCCTATTCCTTATATTCCACATATGAGTGAAACCATATGATAATTGACTTTCTCTCCTTGACTTACTTCACTTAGCATAATCCTCTCCAGTTCCAACCATCTTGATGCAAATGGTGGATATTCATCCTTTCTAATGGCTGAGTAAAATTCCATTGTATATATGGACCACATCTTCTTCATCCATTCATCTGTTAAAGGGCATCTCAGTTCTTTCTACAGTTTGGCTATTGTGGACATTGCTGCTATGAACATTGGGGTGCATATGGCCCTTCTTTTCACTACATCTGTATCTTTGGGGTAAATAACCAGTAGTGCAATTGCTGAGTCATATGGTAACTCTATTTTTAACTTTTTGAGGCACCTCCACACTGTTTTCCAAAGTGGCTGTACCAATTTGCATTCCCACCAACAGTAAAATAGAGTTCCCCTTTCTCCACAACCTCTCCAACACTTGGTGTTTCCTGCCTTGTTAATTTTTGTCATTCTAACTGATGTAAGTTGGTATTTCAATGTGGTTTTGATTTGTATTTCCCTGATGGCTAATGATGTTGAACATTTTTTCATGTGTCTGTTAGCCATTTGTATATCTTCCTTGGAGAAGTGTCTGTTCATGTCTTCTGCCCATTTTTGACTTGATTGTTTTTTGGGTGTGGAGTTTGAGAAGTTCTTTATAGATCTTGGATATCAGCCCTTTATCTGTAGTGTCATTTGCAAATATCTTCTCCCATTCTGTGGGTTGCCTCTTAGTTTTGTTGACTGTTTCCTCTGCTGTGCAGAAACTTTTTATCTTGAAGTTCCAAAAGTTCATTTTTGCTTTTGTTTTACTAGCCTTTGGAGACGTGTCTTGAAAGAAGTTGCTGTGGCCGATGTCAAAGAGGTTACTGCCAATGTTCTCCTCTAGGATTTTGATGGATTCCTGTCTCACATTTAGGTCTTTCATCCATTTAGATTTTATCTTTCTGTATGGTGTAAGAGGACCATTCTCTTATGTCTTTTTCTTGTTTTTGCATCAGGATTATATTGGCCTCATTGATTTAATTAAGATGAATTCCTTCTCTGTTATATTTGGTAGAGTTTGTGAAAACAAATGATTTTGATTCTTCTTTAAATGTTAGAGAGAACTCACCAGTGAAACTATCTGTACTTGGGTTTGGAAGTGGAGATGTTTTTGACGACTAATTTAATCACTTTATATTTTATAGATGTATTTAGATTTTCTATTTCTTCCTGATTCACTCCTGGTAGGTTATGTGTTTCTAAGAATGTGTCCATTTTATCTAGATTATCTATTTTTTTGGCATACAGTAATTCATAGTAGTCCCTTATAATTCCTTTTATTGCTATAGGGTCAGTAATAATATCCTTTATTTCATTCTAATTTTGGTAATTTGATCTTCTCTCATGTTTCAAGTTTATGTAAAGATTTGTCAATTTTGTTGATCTTTTTGAAGAACCAATTTTTTTCTCAATTTTTCCTAATTTCTATTTAATTCCCACTCAATCCTTATTATTTCCTTCTGTCTTCTTCCTTTGATTTTAATTTTATTTACTTTCCTTAAGTGTTTTAGGGTAAAAGTTTAGGTTGTTAGCTTGAGATACTTATTATTTTTAATACAGGCATTTATAGTTATAAATTTGCCACTTAACATTGCTTTAACTTCACCCCATACTTTTAAAAATTATGTCTATTCATTATTAATTGCATTTAATCTCTAGACTAATTTAGGAAGTACTACGTTCTTAACAATATTGAATCTTCTCCATGAATATGAACTATCTCTCCACGCATTTAGATGATCTTTGATTTTTTTCATAGAGCTTTATAGTTTCCCCTCATATAGTCTCCTATACATATTTTCTTAGATTTATTCCTAAGTATTTCATTTTTTTGGTGCTAAGTAAAGGTTATTGCGTTTTCTTTAATTTTCAATTGATGTATAATTGATATATAATATATTAGTTTCAGGTGTACAACATAGTGATTCAAAAATTATATACATTACAAAATGCTCACCACAATAAGTGTAGTTACCATCTGTCACCTTACAAAGTTATTACAATGTTATTGACTATATTCCCTATGCTTTACTTATCATCACCATGATTTATTTATTTTATAACTGGAAGTTTATACCTCTTAATACATTTCACCTATTTCACCTATCACCCCATTCCCTTCCCTTGGCACACCAATGTGTTCTCTGTATTTATGAGTCTTTAAAAAATTTTTGTTTCTTTGTTTCTTTGTTTTGTTTTTTAGATTCCACATATAAGGGAAATCATATGGCCTTTGACTTTCTCTGACTTTTTTTTAAGTTTTTATTTTAACTCCAGTTAGTTAACATACAGTGAGTGTTATATTAGTTTCAGGGGTACAATATAGTAATTCAAAAGTTCCATGCATCACCCGGTGCTCATCACAAGTACAGTCCTTAATCCTCATCACTTATTTAACCCAATCCCACACTCTCCTCCCCTCTGGTAACCATCAGTTTGTTCTCTATAATTAGGAGTCTATTTCTTGGTTTGTCTCTCTCACTCTTTTATTTTCCTTTTGCTTGTTTGTCTTATTTCTTAAACTCCACATATGAGTGAAATCATATGGTTTTGTCTTTCTCTGATTGACTTATTTCACTTAGCATTAGGCTTTCTACTTTTACCCATGTCATTGCAAATGGCAAGATCTCATTCTTTTTATGGCTGCGTAATATTCCATTATATATAGTGGAATGGATTGGAGATATATATACCTAACATCATACACACACACACACATATATAATCACATCTTCTTTTTATCTTCTTTATCCATTCATCAGTTGATGGACACTTGAACGGCTTCCATACTTTGGCTATTGTAAATAATGCTCCTATAAACATCAGGGTGCATGTATCCCTTTTAATTACTGTTGTTGTGTTCTTTGGGTAAATACCCAGTAGTGCAGGGCGCCTGGGTGGCTCAGTTGGTTAAGCGACTGCCTTCGGCTCAGGTCATGATCCTGGAGTCCCAGGATCGAGTCCTGCATCGGGCTCCCTGCTCAGCAGGGAGTCTGCTTCTCCCTCTGACCCTTCTCCCTCTCATGCTCTCTGTCTCTCATTCTCTCTCTCTCAAATAAATAAATAAAATCTTTAAAAAAAAAAATACCCAGTAGTGCAACTGATGGATTGATGGATTGTCGGGTAGTTCTATTTTAAACTTTTTGAGGAAACTACATACTATTTTCCACAGTAGCTGCACCAGCTTGCATTCCCACGGACAGTGCACAAATGTTCCTTTTTCTTCACACCCTCAGGAATACCTGCTGTTTCTTGTGTTGTTGTGTTGTTGTTTTAGGTCTTGTGTTGTTGATTTTAGCCATTCTGACAGGTATGAGGTGATATCTCATTGTAGTTTTGATTTGCATTTCTCTGATTGGTAAGTAATGATGAACATCTTTTCATGTATACTTTGGCCACCTGGATATCTTCTTTGGAGAAATCTCTGTTCATGTCTTCTGCCCATTTTTTAATTTGATTGTTTATTTTTTGAGTATTAAGATTTATAAGTTCTTTATATAATTTGAATATTAACCCTTTATTGGATAAGTTATTTGGAAATATCTTCTCCCATGACATATATTGCCTTTAGTTTTGTTGATTGTTTCATTTGCTGTGCAGCAGCCTTTATTTTGATGTGGTCCCAATTGTTTATTTTTGCTTTTGTTTCCCTTGCCTCAGGAGACATATCAGGAAAAAAGTTGCTACAGCTAATTTCTAAGATTTTTATGGTTTCAAATCTCTCATTTAGGTCTTTAATCTACTTTGTATTTATGTTTTTATGATGTCTGTCCAATTTTTAAATCAGCATAATACCCTCTAGGTCTGTCTTTGTTGTCACAAATGGCAAGACTTAATTATTTTGTTATGGCTACATTATATATATATATGTTATATTATACATTATATAGGCTATATATATATATATATATATATATATATATATATATCCTGTCATATTATATATATCCTATATGACTATGTTATATATAGAGATATAGAGATGTTTAGATATATATCTCACAACTTCTTTATTCATTCACCCATAAATGGACACTTAGGTTGCTTCCATATCTTGGCTATTGTAAATAACGTTGTGCTAAACATAGGGATGTATATATCTTTTTGAATTAAGGTTTTCATTTTCTTCATGTAAATACCTAGAAGTAGAATTGCTGGATCAAATGGTATTACCACTTTTAATTACTTGAGGAACCCCCATACTGTTTTCAAGAGTGGTTGCACCAATTTACATTCCCACCATCAGTGTCTGAGGGTTTCCTTTTCTCCACATCCTAGCCAACAGCTGTAATTCCTTTGTTTTGGATATTAGTCCTCCTGACACATGTGAGGTGTTATCTCATTCTGGTTTTTTAATTGCATTTCCCTGATGATTAGTGATGTTGAGTATCTTTTTATGTGTCTGTTGACTGACTGCATATCTTCTTTGGAAAAATATCTTCATATCCTCTGCCTGTTTTAAAAATCAGATTTTTTTTAAAGTATTGAGTTGTATGAGTTCTTTATATATCTTGGATATTAACTCCTTGCAGGATATATCATTTGCAAATATCTTTCCCATTAAGTGGACTGTCTTTTCATTTGTTGGTGGCTTCATTTGCTGTGTAAATACTTTTAGTTTGATGTAGTCTGTTGTCTGATGTTGTTGTTGCTGTTGTTGTTGTTGTTGTTTTTGTTATCCTTACCTGAAGAGACAGATCCAAAAATAGTATTGTTGACTATTGCTATGTATAGCTAAGGGTTTATTGCCTATGTTTTCTTTTAGGAGTTTAATTATTTTAGGTATTATATTTAGGTCTTTAATCCATTTAGAGTGCATGTTTGTATATGATGAAGAATGTGGTCCAGTTTCATTCTTTTGCATGAAGCTTTCCAATTTCCCCAACACTATTGATTGAAAAGATGCTTTTTTCCCCATTGTATATTGTTGCCTCCTTTGTCATAGATTAATTGATCAGATAAGCCTGGGTTTATGTCTGGGTTCATTATTCTCTTTCATTGATTTATATATCTACTTTTTTGCCAGTAAAATACTGTTCTAATTAGCATATCTTTGAAATCCACTTTAAATATAAAGGCCATATAGATTAAAAGTAAAGGGTTAGAGAAAGATATACCATGCTAACACTAACCAAATACAGCCATGGTAGCTATATTAATTTCAGACAAATTTGATATCAGAGCAAAAAAATTATCAGGAATAAAGAGAGCCATTACATAATGATAAAACGGTCAATTATTGAAGAATACTTAAGAATTCTTAATGTGTATGTGTATAAGAACTGAGTGTCAAAATATGTGAGAAAAAACTGATAGAACTTCAAGAGAAATAGACAAATCCGTTATTCTGTTTGGAAACATCAATATCCCTCTGTCAGTAATGGACAGACCAGCAGAAAGAACATCAGTACAGACATAGTTGAGCTAAACAGAATGATCAGTCAATTGAATCTAATTGATATTTATAAAATACTTCACCCAGCAAGAGCAAAATGCAAATATTCTTCAAGCTCACATGGAACGTTTACCAAAATAGATTACAATTTAGTTCACAAAACACACCTTATCAAACTTAAAAGAGTAGGAATTATACATGTTCATACAACAATGGAATTAAAGTAGAAATCAACAATAGAAAGATACACTTGATCTTAGCCAAAAGGCCGAGAAGCGATAATAATAGAAAGATAAATAGAAAACCACGAAATGCTGAGAGATTAAACAACACAATAAATAACAAATTGGCCAAAAAAGGCTCAGGAGAAATTAAACAATATTTGAACTATATTACAATTAAATTACAACTTATCAAAATTTGTGGAAATCAGTGAAAACAATGTGTATAAGGAAATGTATAGCATTGAATGCATACATGAGAAAATAAGAAAGATATATTATCAATAATCTAACCTTCCACTATAGGAAACTAAAGAGAGAGAGAGAGAGAGAAAACTAAATCCAAAGTAAGCAGAAGGAAAAAAAATAGAGATTAGTGTAGAAATAAAATTGAAGCCAGAAAATCAATAGACAAAATCAATGAAATGAAAATCTGGTTCTTAGAAAGGATCAGTAAAATTCATAAGGCTCTAGCCACGGTAACTAAGAAAATAAAAAAGAGAGAGAGAGAACCAAGTTACTAATATCAGAAATGAAAAAAAAATCTGTATCTGTATCACTACAGATATCATAGATATTAAAAAGAATAAAAGAATAATATGAACATCACTATGTGTACAAATTTCACAATCTAAATAAAATAAACCAATTCTTTGAAAGACACAATTTATCGAAGGTCACACAAGAAAAAATGGGCAATCTGAATAGATCTATATCCATTAAAAATATTGAATCAATAATTAATAACCTCCCAAAACAGAAAGCACCAGTCCCAGATGGGTTCACTTGTGAATTCTACCAAACGTTTAAAGAAGAAATTACCTCAATTCTCTGCAATTGCTTTCATAAAATAGAAACAAAGGAAGCATATCCTAACTCATAATATAAGGCCAGCATTATCCTAATACCAAGAACCAGATAAAGACATTGAAACAAAGGAAAGCTACAAACCAATATATCTCGTACACATAGAAGAAAATCCTCCACAAAATAGCAAATCAAACCCAAGGTTGTATAAAAGGAATTATACAGTTTCAGATATGCAACACTGGTTCAACATTTGAAAATCAATAATGTAATCCACCACATTAACTGAGCAAAGAAGGAAAATTCCATGATCATATCAATAGATACAAAGAATTTGATAAAAAAAAAACGCACTTATCATAAAAACTCTCAACAAACTAAGAATAGAGGGGAAATTACTCAACCTAATAAAAAATATCTACAAAAGCCAAGAGCTAACATCATAATTACAAATGAAAAACTTAATGTTTCCTCACTTTTGACAAAAACAAAACAAGAATGTCCAATACCACCACTCTCACTACTCATTATTGTACTGAAAGTCCTATCTAATGCAATAATATAAGAAAAGGAAATATTGTGTATAAATTGGGGAGAAAGAAATTAAACTACGTTCACAGATGACATGTTAATGTAGAAAATCCTAAAGAATCCATCCCACAAAAATATCCCTCGTGCATCTAATAAGCAATTATAGCATGGTTGTAGGATGCAAGGTTAGGATACAAAAGTCAATTGCTTTTCTATATAAAAGAAATACTTAGAATTCAAGATAAAAAACACAGTACCATTTACAAGATCACCAAACAAATAAAATGGTTAGGTATAAATCTGACAAACTATGTACAAGATATATATGATATGAGGAAATCTACAAAACCTTGATGAAAGTAATTAAAGAACTAAATAAATGAAGAGATATTCCATGTTAATGGATAGGAAAACTCAGTATTGTAAGATGTCAGTTCTTTCCAAATTAACATATAGATTCAATACAATCCAAATAAAAATTCCAACAAGTTATTTTGTGGATAGCAATAAATTGAAGCTTATATAGAGAGGCAAAAGACACAGTATTGACAGCATAATATTGAAGGAGAAGAATAAAAGTCAGAGGACGGACACTACCCCAACTTCAAGACCTACTCTAAAGCTATAGTAATCAAGACAGTGTCGTATTGGCAAAAGAAGACAAATTGGTCAATGGAAAAGAATAGAGAGCTCAGACATAGATCCACACAGATATGGTCAAATGATCTTTGACAAAATATCACAGACAATTCAATAAAGAAAAGAGTTGTTCTTTTTTTTTTTCTTTTTCAACAAATGGTACTGGAACAACTGGACATATCCATGCAAAAAATTATAATAAATCTAGACACAGACCTTATATCCTTCACAAAAATAATTCATAATGGGTCATAGACATGAATGTTAAAATGCATCACTATAAAACTCTTAGAAATGACATAAGATGATATCTCGATAACCTTGGGGTTGGCAATGACAAAGATGTGATTTTGTTAAGAAAAAAAAAAAAAGATTAAGTTGGAATTCTTAAAAAAATAAACCAAAAACTTCTTTTCTCCAAAACACACTGTGAAAAGAATGAAAAGACAAGCCACAGATTGAAAGAAAATATCTTCAAAAGATTTATACATAAAGGACTATTATCCCAAATACACAAAGAATCCGTAAATCTCATTTTGTTAAAATTAACAACCCAGTTAAAAATGGGGAAAAGATTTAAATTATTTTGGGTAAATACCCAGAAGTAGGATTACTGGGTCATATGGTAGCTCTATTTTTATTTTTTTAAGATTTTATTTATTTGTGGGCGCCTGGGTGGCTCAGTTGGTTGAGCGACTGCCTTCAGCTCAGGTCATGATCCCGGAGTCCCGGGATCGAGTCCCACATCGGGCTCCCTGCTCGGCGGGGAGTCTGCTTCTCCCTCTCTAACCCTACCCCCTCTTGCGCTCTCTCTCTCACTCTCTCTCTCTCTCAAATAAATAAATAAAATCTTTAAAAAAATATTTTATTTATTTGTTAGAGAGACAGAGAGAGAGAGAAAGAGAAAAGGAGAGCACAAGCAGGGCAAGTGGCAGGCAGAGGGAGAAGCAGGCTCCCTGCTGAGCAAGGAGCCCAATGTGGAACTTGATCCCAGGACCCTGGGCTCATGACCTGAGCCGAAGGCAGAGGCTTAACCGACTGAGCCACTCAGGCGTCCATATTTTTCATTTTTTAAGGAACCACTATATTGTACATTTTGCATTCCCACCGACGGTGTGTAAGGGTTCTAATTTCTCCACATTCTTACTAACACTTGTTTTTTGTTCTTTGGATAATAGTCATTCTGACAAGTGCGAGGTGATATCTCTTTATGTTTTTGGTTTGCATTTCTCTAATAACTTGTGATGTACATTTTTTCATATACCTGCTGGCCATTTGTATGCCTTCTTTGGAGAAATATCTATTCAAGTCCTTCACAAATATTAAAATCAGGTTATTAGTTTGTTTTGTTTTTACTATTGAGTTGTGGGAGTTCCTTTTTTTGTTTTTGTAATTAAGTTCAACTAGCCATCATTAGTCTTTGATGTAGTGTTCAATGATTCATCAGGTGCGTATAACACCCAGTGGAAGTTTCTTATATATTTTGGAGATTAACCCCTCATCAGAAATATGGTTTGCATACATTTTCTCCCAACTGGAAAAAATATTAGCACTGCCATGTTCATTGCAGTATTATTCATATTAAAAACCTAGTCCATCAACAGATGAGTAGATAACTAAAATATATACATACAATCGAATAATATTCCACCTTTAAAAAAATTGCAATATGTGACAACACGAATGAAACTTGAGGACATTTTGCTAAGTGAAATAAGCCCGTTACACAAAGGTAAATAGTGCATGATTCTACTTTTATGAGGTATCTAAAAATAGATTAGAATTAAAGAGAGGAATTAAAGAGAACTAAACACTGTCATAGAATTAAAGAGTGGAATAATGGTTTCTGGGCCTGGGAGGGTATGAGGAGTTACTTATCAACAGGCATAATGTTTAGTCAAGCAAGATGAATAAGCTCTAGAGATCTGCTGTATAACCTTGTACTTATAGTCAATAATAATATACTGTATACTTAAAAGTTTATTAAGAGGACAGATCTCATATTTAGTGTACTTTTCATGGTAAAATAAAATTTTTAAAAAGAAAAAAAAATGGAGAAAATTTCTGAACAGACAACTCACCAAAGATGATGTGCAGATGGGAAATGGAAAGTATTATGCTAAGCAAAATAAATCAGAGAAAGAATAACACCATATCATTTCATTCATATATGAAATTTAAGAAACAAAACAAATGAGCAAAGTGGAAAAAAAAAAAAAAAAGAGTGAGAGAGGCAAACCAAGAAACAGACTCTTAACTGTAGAGAACAAACTGATGGTTACCAGAGTGGAGGTGGGTGGGGAGATGGGTTAAATAGGTGATGGGGATTAACGAGTGCACTTGTTGTGATGAACACTGGGTGCTGTGTGAAAGTGTTGAATCAGTATATTGTGCACCTGAAACTAATATTATACTTTATGTTAACTAACTGGAATTTAAATAAAAACTTAAAAAAGAACTAAAAAATATTTTTTAAAAAGGTGATCACCATGGGACACCTGGGTGGCTCAGTCAGTTAAGTGTCTGCCTTCAGGGCTCAGGTCATGATCCCAGGGTCCTGGGATCTAGTTCTGCATTGGGCTCCTTGCTTAGTGGGGAGCTTTCTTTTCCCTCTGCCCCTTCTCCGCTTGTGCTCTCTCTCTCTCTCTGACAAGTAAATAAAGCCTTTAAAAATAAATAAATTAATTAAATAATACCCACTCTATCCTCTAAAGACCTGCTTTGTCTAATTTAGAAAAAAAAAAAAGGCGATCACTATAATATGTCATTAGGGAATTGAAAATTAAAATGACAGTGAGATACCACTATATACCTTTAGAATAGCAAAAACTTAAATCATGGACTATACCAAATGCTGACAAGGATTTGTAGTAACAAGAACTCTCATTCATGGCTCATGGGAATAAAAAATGTTAAAGTCACTTTGGAAAATAGTTTGGCAGTTTTTTACAAACTGGAACATATTCTTAGTATATAATCCAGCAATTGTGCTCCTTAGCATATATCCAAATGAAGTGAAAATTTATGTCCACACTAAAACCTGCTCACTGATATTTATAGCAGTTTTATTCATAATTGTCAAAACTTGGAACACTCAAGATGTTTTTCAGCAGGTAAGTTGATAAACACACTGGCACATCTAGACAATGGAATATTATTGTCAAAGCTATAAAAGAATGGAATATTATTGTCAAAGCTATAAAAGAAATGAGCTATCAGAACATGGAAAGACATGGGAGAATCTTAAGTGTACATTACTAAGTAAAGGAAGACTATCTGAAAAGGCTACATACTGTATGATTTTGTTTATATTACATTCTAGAAAAGGCAAAAAAAAAGTATGGAGACATTAAAAAGATGAGTAACTATCAGGGTATAGGGAAAAGGAAGGGATACATATGCTAATCACAGAGAAGTTTTAGGACAATGAAACTATGTTGTATGATATTGTAATAGTAGATACATAACATACATTTGCCAAACCCAGAGAATATACACTATCAAGGGTGAACCCTAATATAAACTATGGACTTTGGTGGATAATGATGTGTCAATAATGGCTCACCAATTGCTACAAATGTACCACACTGGTGCAGGATATTGACAGTGGGAAGCTATTTTTGGGGTGAGCTAGAGTTTATGTGTGAGTGCTGCATTTTCCATTCATTTTTTTTCTGTGAGTCTAAAACTGCTCTAACAACTGTTTATTAATATTATGATAAAATTATGTAAAGGTAACTAGCTGCTATTTTGTGCCATGATAAATTGCCAAAGCAACAAGCAAGTTTCAATAAATTGGAAAAATTAATGTTTTGGTCAAGACCTTAAGTGTCAGGGGAAAACTGAAGACAAGTCTTCAGAAAGTCCCTGATTTCAGTGTAATGGTGGAATAGTATACAGTTAGCTACTAAAATCAAGTTTCCTTACCTCATAATTTCTTTATTTTTTTATTATTTTTTAAAAAATTGTATTTATTTATTTGACAGAGAGAGACAGTGAGAGAGGGAACAGGGGGAGTGGGAGAGGGAGAAGCAGGCTTCCTGATGAGCAGGGAGCCCAATGCGGGGCTTGGTCCTGGGATCATGACCTGAGCTGAAGGCAGACGCCCAACCAACTGAGCCACCCAGGCGCCCCCTCATAATTTCTTTAAATACACACAATATTTGTTTGCTAGAAGCCTTCTTTGGAATGCAATTCAATTTTGGAGTTCATTACCTAAGTTGAAAAAATAAAAATAAAATTATTTAACTTAAATTTTTTTCATACAAGAGTTTTCATTAATAATTAATTCACCCACAACCTGTCATTACCAAGAGAAATGGGTGTATGTTTTCTTTACAGAAAGAAGTAAGTGTTACCATTTTCTTTGTATTTTCAACCAAAAGAATACATGTCCCTTAGAGTAGGAAAAGACTATGCTGTTGGTTTGTCTTCCTTCCTCTCTCAGTCCTCAAAAATGGACCTTACACCTTTATTAAAATTAGAATTTCAGTTTATTTTGCAAATAATCACCCTTTTCTACCTAATGTCTTCTAGTGTAAATATATAACATGTTAAAAGAAATATATTTAGTACACTGTATATTTTCAAGTTCAGAGTTGTATGCCAATTGCTTCTGGCAATCAAAAGAATGAAGTGAGATACTAAGATAAAAATAATTAGATGAAGTTAAAATACTTAGAGTTGAAAATGTTTCTTCAAGAAAATATATATTCAGACTTTATAATGATCTTTGTATTATATCAGGCACAAAACTTTCTTTTGGGTCAAAAGAGGATGATTAGACTCTCCAGAACAAAGGAGCTGGCTGACAACATTTCCCTCTGCCACCCCTCAGCATAAACACAGAATCACCAGCAAGAAGCAGCACAGAACCCACACTGTCTGCCTAACTTGTTTACACAAAGCACCACCACCCTGTGCTCTGGCGGGACTGCCCTTCTCAGTGAAGTTTGCCTTAGTCCCACCATGGAGAGCCCTACACACACTAAACCAGCAAAAAACCCTGCCCATACAGTGTCTCCCAACTAGAGAGTGCTGCAGGTCCTCAGTTCTGGTGGAGTTGGTGTCAGGCCTCATTTCACAAGCAGACCACAGCACACCAAGTTAAAACTCACCACATTCAGACTAGGGACCAAACACTGCCCACAGCAGGCAAGGAGAGCCTTTGCAGACTACTGGCCTGAAGGATAAGGCAGCCAAAAAACACAACAGCAGAGCACATGCATTGTGAATTCAGTGACTCCATCAATCATAGTAACAATGGTATTATAGGAGTCCCAGAAAAAGAGAGAAAAAGGGACAGAAAATTTGTTTCAAGAAATAATAGCAGAAAACTTCCCTAATCTGGGGAAGGAAACAGACATCAAGACCCAGAAGGCACAGAGAATTCCCATCAACATCAAAAGAGCAGGCCAACAGCAAGATATATTGTAAATATTTTTGCAAAATATAGCAATAAAGAAAAAAATCTTGAAAGCAGCAGATAAAAGTAGTCCTCAAATTACACAGAAAACCCCATAGGGCTAGCTGCATATTTCTCTACAGAAACTTGTCAAGCCAGAAGGGAGTGGCATCATATATTCAAAGGGCTGAATGGAAAAAAATCTGTAGCCAAGAATACTCTATCCAGCAAGACTATCATTGAGAATAGCGGGAGACAAAGAGTTTCCCAGACATACAATACTTAAGGAATTTGTGACCACTAATCCAGCCTGCAAGAAATATCAAGGGGGACTCTTGGAGTGCAAAGGAGAGACCAAAAGTGAAAAAGACAAGAAAGGATCAGAGAAAATCTCCAAAAACAAAGATAAGACATGAAATAAAATGGCAATAAATATATATCTATCAATAACTCCTTTGACTAAATGGACTAAAAGGTCCAATCAAAAGACATAGGGTGTCAGAATGGATTAAAAAAACAAAACAAAACAAAAACAAGACCCATCTATATGCTGCTTATAAGAGACTCACTTTAGACCTAAAGACACCTGGAGTTTAAAAATGAGGGGATAGAGAATCATCATGTAAATGGATGGCAAAAGGAAGCTGGAGTAGCAATGTTTATATTGCACTAATTAGACATTAAACAAAGCATGTAACAAAAGACAAAGAAGGGCATTGCATAATCATAAAGGAGAAAATAAAACAAGAATAATAATTGTAAATATTTATACAATCAACATAGGGGAACCCAAATATATTAAGAAAATAATAACAAACATAATGGAACAAATTGATAAAAATACAATATTGTAGGGGGCTTTAACACCTCACTTATATCAGTGGACAGATCATCTAAACAGAAAACAAGGAAACAATGGCTTTGAATGACACATTGGACCAGATGGACTTAAAAGATATATTGAGAACATTCCATCCTAAAACAAGAGAATACACATTCTTTTCATGTGCACATGGGACAATCTCCAGAATAGATCACATATTAGGTCACAAATCAGTTTTCAACAAATATAAAAAGACTGAAGTCATACCACATATCATTTCCAACCACAATGCTATGAAACTGGGAGCCAACCACAAGAAAAATTTGGAAGGCCACAAATACATGGAGATTAAACAACATGCTATTAAATAATGAAAGGCTCAACCAAGAAATCAAATAAGAAATTTAAAAAAATACATGGAAACAAATGAAAATGAAAAAACAATGTCTAAAACTTTGGGACGTGGCAAAAGCGGTCCTGAGAAGGAAGTATATAGCAATGCAAGAAGCAAGAAAAACCTTAAATATACAACCTATCATTACATTTAAGGTAACTAGAAAAAAAAAAAAAAAAGAAGAAGAAGACTAAAGCCAGCAGAATGAAAGGAAATAATAAAGATTAGAGCAGAAATAAATGATATAGAAATGAAAAAACGAAAACAAAAACAGTAGAACAGATCAATGAGATCAGGAGCTGCTTCTTTGAAAAAAATTAACGAAACTGATAAACCACTAACCAGACTTATCAAAAAGAAAAGAGAAAGAACCCAAATAAATAAAATTATGAATGAAAGATGAGAGATCACAACCAACACCACAGCAATACAAACAATTGTAAGAGAATATTATGAGCAATTGTAGGCCAACAAACTAGGTAATCTGGAAGAAATGGATAAATTCCTACAAACATATAACATACCAAAACTGAAACAGGAAGAAATACAAAATCTGAACAGACCCATAACCAATAAGGAAACTTAATCTGTAATCAAAAATCTCCAAAAACACGAGTCCAGGGCCAGATGGCTTCCCAGGGGAATTCTACCAAACATTTAAAGAATTAATACCTATTCTTCTGAAACTATTCCAAAAAATAGAAATGGAAGGAAAACTTCCAAACTCATTCTATGAAGCCAGCATTACCTTGATTCCCAAACCAGAAAAAGACCCTACTAAAAAGGAGAATTATAGACAAATATCCCTGATGAACATGGATGCAAAAATTCTCAACAAGATACTAGATAATTGAATCCAACAGTGCATTAAAAGGATTATTCACCACTACCAAGTGGGTTTTATTCCTGGGCTGCAGGGGTGGTTCAACATCCACATGATTTGATGATTGATTGATTATCAATGTGATATAGCACATTAATAAAAGAAAAGATAAGAAACATATGATCCTCTCAATAGATGCAGAAAGAGCATTTGACAAATACAACATCCTTTCTTGATAAAAGCCCTCCATAATGTAGGGATAGAGGCTACATACCTCAACACCATAAAGGTCATATATGAAAGCCCCACAACTAATACCATCCTCAAGGGGGAAAAACTGATAGCTTTTCACCTAAAGTTAGGAACACGACAGAGATGTCCACTCTCATCACTGTTGTTCAACATAGTACTGGAAGTCCTAGCCTCAGCAGTCAGACAACAATAAGAAATAAATGTATCCAAATCGCCAAAGAAGAAGTCAAATTTTCACTCTTCATGGAGAATATGATACTCTATGTAGAAAACCTGAAAGATGCCACCAAAAAATTGCTAAAACTGATACAGGAATTCAAAGTCACAGGGTATACAATCAATGCACAGAAGTCTGTTGCATTTCTATATATTAACAATGAAGCAGCAGAAAGAAAAATCAAGGGATCAATTCCATTTACAATTACACCAAAAACCATAAGATACCTAGGAATAAATCTAACCAAAAATAAAAGATCTGTACTCTGAGAAGTATAGAACATTTATGAAAGAAATTGTAGACAACACAAAGAAATGGCGACACTCTATGCTCATAGATTAGAAGAACAAATATTGTTAAAATGTCTATACTACCCAAAGCAATCTACACATTTAATGAAATCCCTATTAAATACCACCAGAATTTTTCACAGAGCTATAACAAAGAATCCTGAAATTTATATGGAACCATAATAGATCCTGAATACCCAAATCAATCCTGAAAAAGAAAAGCAAAGCTGGAAGCATCACAATTCCAGACTTCAAGTTATATTACAATGCTCTAGTCATCAAGACAGTATGGTACTGGCACAAAAACAGACACATAGATCAATGAAGCAGAATAGAAAACTGAGATATAAACCCACAACTATACAGTGAACTAATCTTCGACAGAACAGGAAAGAAAATATCCAATGGAAAAATGAGTTTCTTCAACAAATGGCATTGGGAAACTGGATAGAAATATGTAGAGGAATGAAACCAGACCACTTTCTTACACCATACACAAAAATAAATTCAAAATAGGTGACAGACCTAAATACGAGACAGGAAACCATAAAAATCCTAGAAGAAAGAATAGGCGGTATCTTCTTGGCCATTGGCCACAGCAACTTGTTAGTAGATATGTCTCCTGACCAAGGTAAACAAAAGCAAAAATAAACTATTGGAACTTCATCAAAATAAAAAGCTTCTGTACAGCGAAGGTAACAATCAACAAAACTAAAAAGCAACCTATGGAATGGGAGAAGATATTTACTAATGACATATCTGATAAAGGTTTAGTATCCAAAATCTATAAAGAACTTAATCAAACTCAACACCCAAAAAACAAATAATCCAGTTAAGAAATGGGCAGAAGATATGAATAGACATTTTTCCAAAGAAAACATCCAGATGGCTAACAGACACATGAAAAGATGCTCAACATCACTGATCATCAGCAAAATACAAATCAAATACATCTTGAGATATTATCTCACCCCTGTCAGAGTGGCTAAATTTAACAACAAAGGAAACAACAGATATCGGTGAGGGTGCAGAGAAAGGGGAAGTCTGCTACACCATTGGTGGGAATGCAAATTGGTACAGACTCTCAAAAAGAGGTTCCTCAAAAAGTTAAAAATAAAACTACCCTATGACCCAGCAATTGCACTACTAGGTATTTACCCAAAAGATATAAAAATACTGATTCAATGGAACACATGCACCCTGATGTTATAGCAGCATTATGAACCATAGCTAAATTATGGAAAGAGCCCAAAGGTCCATCAACTGATGAATGGATAAAGAAGCGGTGGTATAAATATACCATGGAATATTACTCAGCCATAAAAAAAACGAAATCTTGCCATTTGCAATGACGTGAATGGAGTTAGAATGTATTATCATTCTCTGACTGACTTCTTTTGCTTAGCATAAATACCATATGATTTCACTCATATGTGGAATTTAAGAAACAAAACAGATGAACATAGGAGAAGGGGGAAAAGGAGAGGGAGTCAAACCATAAGAGACTCTTAACTATAGAGAACAAACTCTGAGTGCTGATGGAGGGTTGGTGGGCAGGGGATAGTCTAAATGTGTGATGGGTATTAAGGAGGGCACTTGTGATGAGCACCAGGTCTTATATGTAAGTGATTGATCACTAAATTTTACTAATGAAACCAATATTGTAGTATATGTTAACCAACTAGAATTTAAATAAAAATTTGGAAAAGAAAAAAAAACTAAAAATAAAAATAAATAAAAATAAAAGGAGGAACACCTGGGCGCCTGGGTGGCTCAGTTGGTTAGGCGACTGCCTTCGGCTCAGGTCATGATCCTGGAGTCTCCGGATCGAGTCCCGCATCGGGCTCCCTGCTCAGCAGGGAGTCTGCTTCTCCCTCTGACCCTCCCCCCTCTCATGTGCTCTCTCTCGCTCTCTCAAATAAATAAATAAAATCTTTAAAAAAAAAAAAAAAAAAAGGAGGAACACCCCCCCAAAAAAAATCAACACTCTAATATGACCAACAAAGTGACATAGAAGGAAAGGAGGAGAGAACGGAGAAAGGGAGTAGGGAGGACAGGGAGAGCAACAAGGGTCCTATACAAAATATATATTTTTTTTTTTTCAAAAAGAGCATCTACGAATATAATAAGTAGACATGATAAAGTTACTTTAAGCATTTTTATTCATATTTCCTGTCGGCAGTAATCCACAATACTTTCTCTACAACCTTTTGAAGAACTTGGTTTGTGGAGAAGCCCTATTTTTAGGGCTTGACTTATATTTCCCCAGGGTAGTAAACTATACTAACATAAGAAATTCTGAATATAAGAAATTCTGAACATACTTTCAATATGACCATATCCTTTGTCATGCAGCTGCTATTCTGGGACATGGAAATGACTTCTTTTCTGGGACCTATAGATCCCAGTGTAATATTTTTGTATTACATCAATCAACATAAATTTCATTTAAATATTTTATGTTTGTAAAATATATACCATTTGAAAATGTTTATTAACATCCATATATTTTAAGATAGGCCATTCTATCTCCACTATTAACTGTTATTACATCGCCTAGTTTGTTTCCTATACGGATCTTGTCAAATAGAATTAAGTTTTTTTCTTTATTTTTGTCTATAAATATGCCCCCTCTTAGAATGTGAGAACTATTATGTATAGCAGGAACCAATAATTTCTTGTTCAAAATTCTATCCCCAGTGCCCTTACTTATATAAGTAAATGGATGAACCACAGATAGACCTTAAAATGTATCTTCATACCATCGTATATCAAATGTCAAAAAATTTAATAACTGCATAGAGGACCCCTTTCAATATTTCTTGTAAGGCTGGTTTCGTGTTTGCAAACTCCTTTAGTTTTTGTTTGTCCTGGAAGCTTTTTATCTCTCCTTCTATTTTCAATGACAGCCTAGCTGGATATAGTATTCTTGGCTGCATATCTTTCTCATTTAGTGCTCTGAATCACAGACCTGTACCTCTGAAACAAATAATACATTATATGTTTAAAAAAAAAGAAGATAGCAGGAAGGGAAAAATGAAGGGGGGGAAATCGAAGGGGGAGACGAATGAGAGACTATGGACTCTGAGAAACAAACTGAGAGTTCTAGAGGGGAGGAGGTTGGGGGGATGGGTTAGCCTGGTGATGGGTATTAAAGAGGGCACGTACTGAATGGAGCACTGGGTGTTATACGCAAACAATGAATCATGGAACACTACATCAAAAACTAATGATGTAATGTATGGTGATTAACATAACATAATAAAATAAAAAAATTTAATAATGTCTTAAAACAGCTTTGTGAAGAAAAATTAATGTCATGCTGGGGAAAGAGGAGAGTTGAAGCAAACACAAAATGTCTAGCACTCAAATTGAAACAAAGAGATCACTTAACTTGATGAATAATGTATCTAAACATTCTAAGGGTCATTTCAATATTATTGAAGCCACAATAGATAATAATTAACCAAACGAAATGTCCCCTCATTATTAATTATTGTTTTTCAGTTTTAGTAGTAAATCAGTTTCAAGAATGTTTCAGCAATACAAATATAAGTAGTAGATTAATCACTTATAAAACCAACACAGAGGTCAAAGCACAAATGCAGTAAAATCAATTATATCTATAAAAACCAGTCAAGGGAGTCACAAAATAAAAGAATGTAAAATATGACATCATATACATAAATAAATGCATAAATATGGTGGGGAAGTAAAAACTACTGCTTTTAGAATGTGTTCAAACTTAAGTGACCATAAACTCAATATAGACTGCTATATGCATAAGATGTTATATGTGAACCTAATGGTAACCACAAGTCAAAAACCTGTAATAGATACACAAAAAATATGGAGAAAGGAATCCACACATATCACTAAAGAAAGCCATCAAACTACAAGGGAAGAGAGCAAGAGAAGAAAGGAACAGAGAAGGACTAAAGAAACAACCATAAAGTAGGTAACAAAATGGCAATTAAGTACATGCCTATCAACAATTACTTCAAATGAAAATAATCTAAGTGATCCAATCAAAATACATAGGGTGACTGAATGGATAAAAAAATGTAAGACCCATCTATATGCTGCCTACAAGAGACTCACTTCAGACCTAATGATACATGCAAATTGAAAGTGAAGAGATGGAAAAACATTTACCATGCAAATGGAAGCAAAAAGAAAGCTGGAGTAGCAATACTTAGACAAAATGGCCTTTAAATAAAGACTGTAGTAAGAGACAAAAAACCACTGCATAATGATAAAGGGAAAAATCCAACAAGAGGACATAACAATTGTAAGTATTAATGCACCAAACATGGGAGCACCTAAATACATAAAGCACCTATTAACAGACATAAGGGAAAAAGAAAATGACAGTGATACAACAATAGTAGGGAACTTTTAACACCCCACTTACATTAATCGATAGATCATCCAGAGAGAAATTAACAAGGAAACAGTGCCTTTGAATGATACATTGGACCAGTTAGACCTAACAGATATATTAATATATATAAGATATATTAAGAATGTTTCATCCAAAATAAATAGAATACACATCAATTTCAAGTACATATGGAACATTCTCCAAAATAGATCATGTGTTAGGTCACAAAAGAAGTCTCAATAAATTTAAAAAAGACTAAAGTCATATCATGCATCTTTTCCCAACCACAAAAGTATGAAACTAGAAATCAATCACCAGAAAAGATCTGGAAAGGACACAAATACACGGAGGCTAAATAACATGCTACTAAACAATTTGGTGAACCAAGAAATCAAAAAGTAAATTAAAAAATACATGGAGACAAATGAAAGTGAAACACAATGGTTCAAAATCTTTGAGATACAGCAAATGCTGTTTTAAGAGGGAAGATTATGGCAATGTAGACCTACCTCAAAAAACAAGAAAAATCTCAAACAGCCTAACCTTACACCTAAAGAAGTTAGAAAGAAAAAGAACAAATGTCATTGAACACTACATCAAAAACTAATGATGTACTATATGTTGGCTAATTGAATTTAAAATTTAAAAAAAGAGCAAAGCCTAAATCCAGTAGAAGGAAGAAAATAATAAAGATTAGAGCAGAGATAAATAAAATAGAGACTAAAAAACCAGAACAGATCAATGAAAGCAGAAGCTGGTTCTTTGAAAAGATCAACAAAATTTATCAAACGTTAGCCAGACTCATGAAAAAGAGAGTGGGGCGGGGGGGAGGTGGGTAACTCAAATAAATGAAATCAGAAATTAAGGAGGAGAAAAAAAACAACCAACACCACAGAAATACAAAGGATTATAAAAGAATATTATGAAAAATTGTATGACAACAAATTAGACAATCTAGAAGAAATGGATAAATTTCTAGAAACATAACCTTCAAAAATTGAATCAGGAAGAAATAGAAAATTTGAAAAGACCAATTACTAGCAATGAAACTGAATCAGTAATTAAAAAAACTCCCAACAAATAAAACTGCAGCACCACATGTCTTCACAGGTGAATTATACCAAACATTTAAAGAAGAGTTAATAACTGTTCTTCTTAAACTGTTCCAAAAAAATAAATAAATAAATAAATAAAAGAGGAAGAAAAGCTTCCAAATTTATTCTACCAGAAGGGCATTACCTTTATACCAAAACCAGATAAGGACACAACAACAATAACAACAGGGGAAAAAAAAAAAAAAAACTACAGGCCAATATCACTGATGAGCATACATTCAAAAATCTTCAAAAAAATTTTTAAAAACCAAGTCAACAATACATACAAGAAAAAAATCATTCACCACCATCAAGTGAGATTTATTCCAGGGATGAAAATATTTGCAAATCAATAAACATGATAAATCATATAAACTAGAGAAAGGATACAAAACATATGATCATCTCAATAGATGCAGAAAAAACATTAGACAAAGTGCAAATTCCATTCATTATAAAAACTCTAAACAAAGTAAATTTAGGGAAATTTACCTTAACAAAATAAGGGCCTTATATGAAAAATTCACAACAAACATACTCAATGGTGAAAAATTGAGAGTTCTTCCTCTAAGATCAGGAACAAGACAGGTATGTCCACTCTCACCACTTTTATTAAACATAGTACTGAAGTCCTAGCAACAGCAATCAGACAAGGAAAAAAAAGAAATGAAAAATATACAAATTGGTAAAAAAAGAAGTCAAACTGTCACTATTTGCAGATGACATGACACTTATATAGAAAACCCTAAAGAATCCACAAAAAACTACTAGAAATGATAAATGAATTTGGGAAAGTTGGAGGATACAAAATTAAGATACAGAAATCAGTTCCATTTCTATGCACTAATAATGAAGTAGCAGAAAGAGCAATTAAGAAAGCAATCTCATTTACAATTTCCCCCAAATAATAAGATACCTAAGAATAAACTTAAGCAAGTAGGTAAAAGACCTGTACTTTAAAAACTATAAAATACTGATGAAAGAAATTGAAGATGACACAAACAAATGGAAAGATATTCCATGCTCATGGATTTGAAGAACCAATATTGTTAAAATGCCCCTACTACCCAAAGTGCTCTACACATTTAATGCAATCCCTATCAAAATACCAACTACATGTTTTAAAGAATTAGAATAATACTAAAATTTGTATGGAACCAAAAAAGACCCTGAATACCCAAGGCAATCTTGAAAAAGAAGAGCAAAGCTGGAGGTATCACAATCCCAGATTTCAAGATAAATTACAAATTCGTAGTAATCCAAACAGTATGGTACTGGCACAAAAATAAACATAGATCAATGGAACAGAGTGGAGAAGAGAGAAATAAACCCATGGCTTTATGGGCAATTAATCTATAACAAAGGAGGCAAGAATATACAATGGGGAAAAGACATTCTCTTCAACCGTGTTCGGAAAACTGGGCAACGACATGCAAAAGAATGAAAATGGACCACCTTGTTATACCATATACAAAAATAAATCTAAAATGGATTAAATACCTAAGTATGAGACATGAAACCGTAAAATTCATAGAAGAAAACATAGGCAATGATTTCTGTGACATCGAATGTAGAAACATTTTTCTAGATATGTTTTTTTTCTGGTAAGGGAAACAAATGCAAAAATAAACTATTGGGACTACACCAAAATCAAAAGCTTTTGCACAGCAAATGAAACCATCATAAAAAAATGCAACTTATGGAATGGGGGAAGATACTGGGAAATTATATATCTGATAAGGGGTTTAGCATCTGAAACATTTAAAGAACTTATACAACTCAATAGGAAAAAAAAATCCAAATAAAAATGAACAAAGGACCCGAATAGACATTTTTCCAAAGAAGACATACAGATGGCCAATAGACACATGAAAAGACGCTCAACATCACTAATCATAAGGAAAATGTAAATTAAAACTACAATGAGATATCATTTTACACCTGTCAGAATGGTTAAAATAAAAAACACAAAAAGTAACAAGTGTGGTAAGGATGTGGAGATAAAGGAACTCTCATGCACTGTTGGTGGGAATGCAAATTGATGTATCCACTGTGGAAAATAGTGGGAGGTTCCTTAAATAATTTAAAACAAAATTATCACAGGATCCATCCATTCCACTACTGGGTATTTACCAAAAGAAAAGAAAAACACTAATTCTGAAATATATATGCACCCTATTTTTACTGCAGCATTATTTATAATAGCCAAATATGGAAGTAACCCAAGTGTCCTTTGATAGATGAATGGATAAAGAAAGATAATTAATATCTTTTTCTGGAATATCACTCAGTTATAAAAAGAATGGAGTCTCGCCATTTGCAACAATATGAATGGACCTAGAGGGTATAAAGCTAAGTGAAATAAGTTGGTCAGAGAAAGAAAAATACCATATGATTTCACTCATATGTGGAATTTATGAAGCAAATGAACAAAGAAAAAAGAGATACAAACAAGAAAACAGACTCTTTAAATACAGTGAACAAAATGTTGGTTACCAGAGGGGAATTTGTTGGAGCAATGGGTAAAATAGAGGGGATTCAGAGTACACTTATCTTGATGTCTTGATGAGCACTGAGATGTGTAAAATTGCTAACTCATTACATTGTACACCTGACACTAATATATCACTGTTAATTATACTTGAACTAAACAAACAAAAAGAATGTTTCAGCAGTCAAATTTTAGTAGTAAATCTTAAATATGTTATGAAGAAAATAAGAGGAAATAACTAGCCACAAGCTAACTATTTTAGTTAATAGTAACAATCTCAGTACTCCTTATATCTTTTGAAATTTTGTGGTAGATTTATCCCCCAATCTGTATTTATTTAAATATCTATAAGAGGATTGCATTTCTACTGGAAATGTGCTAGAGCTTAGGTATTGTTCCAAGTCAATAAATAATTATTTTTATTATATTATAAATCAAAAAGTAAGCATTGCTGATGACTCTTTATTGAAGAATATCTAATTAATTAGAATTTGTATCTCCTTTCCAGATCAGATGAATTAGTTTACTTTAAACTTTGAAGTTTCTGCAAGTTTTTATGTTGTCAAAATCTAGCTTGCCACTTAGGCTCTCTGATATTGCACAGGAACTATTTTTTTAAGTAAGGAATTAAATTATAATTTTAATAAAATAATTGTAGAAATCATCATAACTTTTTATAAAGGTATTAATATTTCTCTGGTGCCAACCCACCCCCAAAAAAGTATTCTATGGAAAATATATATATAATGCAAGACTTTTATTTTTTAAAGATTTTATTTATTTATTTGAGAGAGAGAGAGAGAGCATGAGAGGGGGGAGGGTCAGAGGGCGAAGCAGGCTCCCCGCTGAGCAGGGAGCCCGATGCGGGACTCGATCCCGGGACTCCAGGATCATGACCTGAGCTGAAGGCAGTGGCTTAACCAACTGAGCCACCCAGGCGCCCATAAGACTTTTATTTTTAAGAGTGTATTTAGAAACATGGCAAAGAGGAGTGTCTGGGTGGTTCAGCCGGTTGTGTCTGCCTTCAGCTCAGGTCATGATCCCAGGGTCCTGGGATTGAGCCCGATGTTGGGCTTCCTGCTCAGTGGGGAGCTTGCTTCTCCCTCTCCCATCTGCTGCTCCCTCTCCCCCATGCTTGAGCTCTCTCTCTCTCAAATAAACAAATAAAATCTTTAAAAAAAACAAAGAAATAGAAACATGGCAAAGGTAAAGTACTAAGGAATTCATTCAAAGACCAAATTGAAAATGTAGGATTTTCACCTGTGAATCTAATGGCCACTTAATATAACTACCGCTATATGTATGAAAGCATGGAGATAATTATTATTATAATATTATCTCAGAACAAAATGAGCATACAATTCCTGTCACCTGCTGTGAGGATTAATATGGATGACCAAGAAATATACAAGAGGAGTCCCAACAGCTTTCTCAGGAATTTTCTGAGTATTTAGTGTGCCGATAGCCACAGGACAGGGATTTGGGAACGTGGGATGTCTTAAGACAAAGAAACTATGATCCTCCCATTGATAAAGATTAAACAATAATGTATTATGTTACACCTGAACTTCTATGTCAGAAAAGACAAGCAGAGAATTTTCTTCAATCCTCTATTTATTTAAATGTTCAATGTTCCTTATCTGTGGAGAACTGTTTCCCGTGCTTTACACTTCTGAACAGATAGTCCAGAAGGAAGGAAAAAAGTATAAGATATGATGGTCAATATGTGGAATGTTTTATTTTGTTTTGCCATTCTAAACCAAAAGTCTTTAATTATCTTCCCATCACATATCCCCTTCTAAATCCTTATTATGTAAAACTTAACCCTGCTCCAGCAATCTGCCTACTGCCACACTCACACATAACACACAACTAAGTCAATAGTTATCCAAGTTCCATCAGTAAATGGGCCGACCATCAGTCTATAACTTTATTCTGGTTTGAAAAGAGAAGCTGGGTTTATGAGAATTCTCTCTTAATTTTATAAAAGTGACCTACTATTTAGTTGGAAATAGTTTGAATAGCACTGACCCTACTTGCATTTTCTTAAAGACTATAGAATAGTACTCAATTATAAAATCACCTGTGCCTCTTATTCTATTTTTCACCTACATGACTTATTTATTTTATAACTGGAAGTTTGTACTTCTTAATCTCCCTTATCTATTTCACCCATACATCCACTCACCTCCCTTTTGGCAACTTTCAGTTTGTTCTCTGTATTGTAAAGTGTTTGTTCGCTTGTTTTGTTTTGTTTTACAGATTGCACATATAGGTGAAATCATATGGTATTTTTTTAATAGCATATGTAAAATAATTCTCTAATATGGACATTAGCAATTGTTCTTCTATTTTTCCTTTGAATCAAATTTGGTAATTCTTTTTTTTTTTAAAGATTTTATTTATTTATTTGACAGAGAGAGAGAGATAGCGAGAGAGGGATCACAAGCAGGGGGAGTGGGAGCAGGAGAAGCAGGCTTCCCAGGACCCTGGGATCATGACCCGAGCGGAAGGCAGACGCTTAACGACTAAGCCACCCAGGTGCCCCAAAATTTGGTAATTCTTATTTTGCTAGGAATTGGCCATTTCATCCAAATTTTCATGTTGTTGGTAAAATAAGTAAATTACTATAGCATGTTTGAAAGAAATCTGACTAGTATATATAACCAAATAATAATACATATACCATTTAATTGTGTAATCCCCACTTCTGAAAATCTAGCTAATAGAAATAGGAGCAATAATATATTGCAATGCGAATATATTGTATGTGAATAAGGATGTTTATTAAAGCATTGTGTATCATGATAATAAAATAATTTAAAGCCTTAATGCCCTATAAAGAAATGGCTTAACATATGTTAAGTGTCATTTAAAGCATAGATTAATGGATAGAGAATTTCAGTTCGGCAAGATGAAAAGAGTTCTGGAGATAGTGGTGTTGGTTGCACAACAATGTGGGTATAGTTAATGCCACTGAATTGTACACTTAAAATCATTAAGATGGTAAACTTTGTGTGTTTTAACCATAATTTAAAAAACAAGAATATAGCACAAAGCTTACATTTAAAAATGACTATAACTCAATGTTTTAATCAGAGTATGTGGGGTGTGTGTGTGTGTGTGTGTGTGTGTGTGTGTGTGTGTATTTTCCTGTATGAGACATCTGTTCAGTAAACAGACCCTAGTGAGGAGAAAGAAATTTGAGACTATCCGCCAAGTGGGTGATACTCCTACCCTATTTTAGTGCATCATAACAGAAAATACTTTGATTCAACATCATATATGCTATATAAACTTTTAGATAGGCTAGATTGTGACTACATATCAATTGCATAAATTCCCAAGTAGTATTCTTTACATTTATTTTAAACTTAGAGGATCTAATTAAAAGAGCACCCTAAGGGGGCACCTGGGTGGCTCAGTCATTAAGCATCTGCCTTTGGCTCGGGTGGTGATTCCAGGATCCTGGGACTGAGCCCCTCATCGGACTCCCTGCTCCGCGGGAAGCCTGCTTCTCCCTCTCCCACTCCCCCTGCTTGTGTTCCCTCTCTCGCTGTGTCTCTCTCTGTCAAATAAATAAATAAAATCTTAAAAAAAAAAAAGCACCCTAAAGAGACACTTAATAAAACCTAAATATATATAAAGTTGTTACGTAATATTGTATTATGTTTATTAATACTCAGATTTCTTCACAGTAGAATGCATGATATTTTTGCAGCAGTTTTTTGTCTTTTAAATTTAATTTTTATTATTTTTATTGAAATATAATTAACATATAATGTCATATTAGTTTCAAGTGTATAACATATTGATTCAGCAATTCTATATATTACTTAGTGCTCACCACAATAACTGTAGCACCATCTGTCACCAAACATTATAAAAATATTATTGACTCTATTCCTTATGGTATGCTTTTCACCTACATGACTTATTTATTTTATAACTGGAAGTTTGTACTTCTTAATCTCCCTTATCTATTTCACCCATACATCCACTCACCTCCCTTTTGGCAACTTTCAGTTTGTTCTCTGTATTGTAAAGTGTTTGTTCGCTTGTTTTGTTTTGTTTTACAGATTGCACATATAGGTGAAATCATATGGTATTTGTCTCTCTCTGCCTGATTTATTTCACTTATCAATATATCCTCTAAGTCTATTCATATTATTGCAAATGGCAAGATCTCACTCATTTTTATGACTAAGAAATATTCCTTGTGTATACATACCACAACTTCTTTATTCATTCATCTATTGATAGACATGGGGGTTCCTTCCATATCTTGGCTATTGTAAATAACACTACAAAAAACATAAGGTGCATATATCTTTTGGAATTAGTGTTTTTCTTTTCTTTGGGTAAATACCCAGGAGTGGAATTACTGGATCATATGCTATTTCCATTTTTAATTTTTTGAGGAACCCCCGTACTGTTTTCACATGGGCAGCATCAATTTACATTCCCATCAACAGTGCACAAGGGTTCCTTTTCCTCCATATTTTTGTCAACACTTGTTATTTCAATCCCATATTTCCAGATATAATACAGAGCTATGATAATCTAAACAGTATGGTACTGGTACAAAAATAGACACATAGATCAATAGAACAGAATAGAAGGCTCATAAATAAATCCATACTTATATGGTCAAATCATCTTTGACAGAGGCAATAATATACAATGGGGAAAACATAGTCTCTTTAATAAATGTTTTTGGTGAAACTGGATAGCTATATGCAAAAGAATGAAACTGGACCTCTTTCTTACACCAAACACAAAAATAAACTCAAAATGGATTAAAGACCTAAATGTGACATATAAACCATAAAACTCCTTGAAGAAAACATAAGCCGTAATTTATTTGACATTGTCCTTAGCAATATTTTTCTATATATGTCTCCTCAGGCAATGGAAACAAAAGCAAAAATAAACTAATGGGACTACACCAAAACAAAAAGCGTTTGCACTGCAAAGGAAACCATTAACAAAATAAAGGGGTAACCTACTGAATAGAAGAAGATATTTGAAAATGATATCATCTGGGGGCGCCTGCGTGGCTCAGTCGTTAAGCGTCTGCCTTCGGCTCAGGTCATGATCCCGGGGTCCTGGGATCGAGCCCCGTATCGGGCTCCCTGCTCCGCGGGAAGCCTGATTCTCCCTCTCCCACTCCCCCTGCTTGTGTTCCCTCTCTCACTGTGTCTCTCTCTGTAGAAAAAAAAAAAAAAAAAGAAAATGATATTATCTGCTAAGGGGTTAATATCCAAAATATATAAAAAACACAACTCAACACCAAAATATATATATATAAATAATACCATTAGGGCGCCTGGGTGGCTCAGTCGTTAAGCGTCTGCCTTCAGCTCAGGTCATGATCCCAGGGTCCTGGGATCGAGCCCCGCATCGGGCTCCCTGCTCCGTGGAGAGCCTGTTTCTCCCTCTCCCACTCCCCCTGCTTGTGCTCCCTCTCTCGCTGTGTCTCTCTCTGTCAAATAAATAAATAAAATCTTTAAAAAAATAATAATAATACCATTAAAAATGGGCAGAAGTCCTGAATAGACATTTTGTTTTTCCAAAGAAGACATACACATGGCCAACAGGCACATGAAAAGATGTTCAACTTCACTAACCATTAGGAAAATGCAAATCAAAACCACAATGAGATATTACCTTACACGTTTCAAAATGGCTAGAATCAAAAGGATATGACTTTTTATTCAACAGAGATTTAGTTCATTTTACAAATGAAAAAAAGAAAATATATTAAACTAATACATTTGTCTTAATTTTCAACAAATCCCCTAGGGTTATAAATGTATGAATTATAGTTACTGCCTTGAATATCTAAAATATAGTTCTATAATTTAAAAATACTGAAATTTTGGTTAAATATTGAAGAATAAGACATTCTGAATTATTAACAATTTAGCATTAATTCTTTTTTCAGTACTTTGCATTTTTCATTAAATAAAATATTCTCAAAAACTTTCTATTCAGCACATACAAATATGCCTCATTCTTTTTTTTTCAAATTTTTATTTAAATTCTAGTTAGTTAACATGCAGTGCAATACTAGTTTCAGGAGTAGAATTCAGTGATTCATCACTTAAATACAACACCCAGTGCTCATCATAACAAGTGCCCTCAATACCCATTATCCATCTAGCCCATTCCCCCACCTACTTCCCTTCATCAACCCTGAATTTGTTCTCTATCTTTAAGAGTTTTTTACGGTTTGTTAAACTCTGTCTTTCCTCCCCTCCCATATGTTCATCTGCTTTGTTTCTTAAGTTCCACATATGAGTGAAATCACATGGTATTTGTCTTTATCTGACTTATTTTGCTTAGCATAATACATTCTAGCTCCATCCACATCATTGTAAATGGCAAAATTTCATTATTTTTGATGGCTGAGTAATTAATTCTGGAAGGCAGCTATGCTCACCACTATACCACCAACGCTGAGTAATTAATTCTGTTCCATTGTAAACTCTTTTGAAACTTTTCTAGTTTGGGCCACTTTCTCACTTTAGTAAGTATATTCTAATAAACACAAATTAATAATTCTTTGATAATCTTATCAATGTCCTTCAGGATTATCAGGATAAAATTTTTGGAAATAGAAAAGAAGAATCACTATTGGCTCCAAAACCTACTATAAAAATGCCTGTTCGTATCACATTCTCAACGTCAAACTGTTTTCTTGAAATTTTCCTGTATCTAAAAAAATATGAGTCAAGTACTAGGTAATGAAGTTTTAACTTTATAATATTTTTTTCAGTCATCCCAGATTTCACTCAAGAAAGCAGCAAATTTAGTTTCATCGTGAAGTCTCAGCAATATGTACTGCTGATACTTTTAACTGGAAACACAGAATCAAGTGCCTGTTAAGACAAAGCTGAAAAATAAATTCCCAACTTTCCTTTTCTTCCACGCATGCTGACACTTTGCTATTAACTGTAAATAACAACATGTGATGAGATACACTTAGAATGCCAGTTGTTCAGGATTCTTTTCTCATGCAAAACATTTCTCAAATTTGGAAAGACTCAGATGTGCTTCAACCAATTGCCTTAGGAATCTGGGTGGGGATTTTTAATGGATTTCATATATGAATCATATTTATAATAGGCTATAAACTTCCCTTTAATATATAATAATAATGACAGAGAAATGTTCTATATCTAATTTTTGTTTTATAGATTCTTTTCAATTTAAACTTTAAAAGGATTAAACAAATTACAGGTAAAAACTTTTTTTTTTTCCCCATAAACTTCCACTTAGCAGAGGGAACACTACTAAAATTCACTCATTTCAAAGCAGTTCTAGATTTCTGATTTTTGACCCAATAAAAAGTTCACTATAGTTTAGAATGTCTATACTTTAATGACCCCAAAATAGCAAATAAGTGTAGAAAGGAGTTTATCTTGAAAATAATTATTTTTAACAACCCAAACATATCTATAATCTTAGAGAAAATATGCACAAATGAATTGGAATATGGAAAACATTTAGATGATTACATAAAAATAAAATATTGATTTGACTCAGTGATAATATTGTGGGAATTCGCTTGGATTTGTGTTATTTTAATATAATATTTGCAGTAAAATAATATTTTTAAATAAGAAAAATAAAAACAGTCCAAAATTCTAGCCCATTGTTAACTAAAGTCACGAGGAAAGGTGTTTATTTTTTTTTTTCAAAATACAATAAGCTAAGCAGGTGTTCACAAGTGTTTCTACATGTTGGTCACTGTGGTTATACTGTAATACTAGTTTTTATTAGTCTATCTCTATTATATTTTTTGTTTGTATTTGCCTTTTCTCACATGGTCTCCATGTCCTACCTAAGCAAGAATCCTATAAAGCAAGCACAAGAGCTCAATAAAGAAAATTACTAAATATTTGAGTAAATAATGAGGGTAAATTGTTATCTTTAGTCAGCTACACAGTCTAATAGAAAATGTAAGATGTAAAAAATGAAGCACCACATGAATTTAGCCTGTTATTATAATAATTTCTTCTTAAAACAACATCCTTTGGGGTGATGTCCTTCACTTGCATTCTTTGTTATTGCCAGGATCTTTTCCAGCATAATAGTATTGATATAAGTTTTGTTTGGATTTTCTTTTAGAGGGGAGGGGTTGTGGAAGGGACTAGATGAGGAGCTGTGTGTTATAGACATTGATGATTTTCCAAAGAGAGGGAAACACTCCTTTCCAAAACAATTTCTCACAAACTTTAAGGAGAGAGATATAGTGGGAAACCTGAGTTGAGTCTAAGCTTATAACATTGTTTCTTGCCATGGTTTAAAGTTGAAAACTCATGTTGAAATTCATAATTAAAGACATTCCATGCTCATGGATTGGAAGAACAAATATTGTTAAAATGTCTATAATATCCAAAGCAATGTTCACATTTAATGAAATCCCTATCAAAATACCATCAGCATTTTTCATAGTGCTAGTATAAGCAATCCCCAAATTTGTATGGAACCACAAAAGACCCCAAATAGCCAAAGCAATCTTGAAAAAGAAAAGCAAGTCTGGAGACATCACAATTCTGGACTTCAAGTTACATTACAAAGCTATAGTGATCAAAACAATATGGTACTGGCACAAAAATAGACACACAGATCAATGGAACATAATAGAAAACCCAGAAATGAACCCACAACTATATGGTCAATTAATCTTCAGCAAAGCAGGAAAGAATATCCAATAGAAAAAAGGCAGTCTCTTCAACAAATAACAGAGGGAAAACTGGACAGCAACATGCAAAAAATGAAATTGGACCATTTTCTTACACCATACACAAAAATAAATTCAAAATGGATCAAAGACTTAAATGTGAAACCTGAAATCATAAAAATCCTGAAGGAGAACACAGGCAGTAACCTCTTTGACATAGGCCATAGCAAATTCATTTTAGATATGTCTCCTGAAACAAAGGAAATAAAGCAAAAATAAGCAATTGGGACTTCATCAAGATAAAAAGATTCTGTACAGTGAATGAAACAATCAACAAAACTAAAAGGCAACCTTCGGAATGTGAGAAGATATTTGCAAATGACATATCTGATAAAGGGTTAGTATCTAAAATATATAAAGAACTTGTACAACTCAACACCCCAAAAATGAATAATCAAATCTAAAAATGGGCAGAAGACATGAATAGAAACTTTTCCAAAGATGACATACAGATGGCCAACAGACACATGAGAAAATGCTCACATCCTTGATCATCAGGGAAATACAAGTCAAAACTACATTGCGATATGAACTCACACTTGTCAGAATGGCTAAAAGCAACAATACAGGAAACAACAGGTGTTGGTGAAAATGTGCAGAAAGAGGAACCCTCTTGCACTGTTGGTGGAAATGCACACTGGTGCAGAAACTCTGGAAAACAGTATGCAGGATCCTCAAAAAGTTAAATATAGAACTACCCTATGATTCAGCAATTGTACTACTAGGTATCTACCCAAAGAATATAAAAATAGTGATTCAAATGGATACATGCACCTGGAAGTTTATAGCAGCGTTATCTACAATAGCCAAATTATGGAAATAACCCAAGTGTCCATCAACTGATGAATGGATAAAGAAGAGGTGGTATGTATATATATGAATATTATATATAGTATACAAGATTGTATATATACAATGGACTATAACTCCGCCATAAGAAAGAATGAAATCTTGCTATTTGCAAAGACATGGATGGTGCCAGAGAATATTATGCTAAGGGAAATAAGTCAGTCAGAAAAAGACAAATACCATATGATTTCACTCATATGTGGAATTTAAGAAACAAAACAAATGAGCAAAGGGGAAAAGAAAAAGAATGGGAGGCAAACCAAGAAACAGATTCTTAACCATAGAGAACAAACTGATGATTACCAGAGGGGAGGTGAGTGGGGGATGGGTTAAATTGGTGATGGGGATTAAAGAGTGCACTTGTGATGAGCACCAGGTGCTGTATGGAAGTGTTGAATCACTCACTATATTGTACACCTGAACCTAATATTACACTGTATGTTAACCAACTGGAATTTAAATAAAAACTTAAAAAATAATCAGTAATTAATGCATAAAGTGCCTATATTTTTACATGTTTATTTCATCTATGAACGTTAATCATACATTTTGTATTGATTCTGCAGCTTTTATCTCTTTCGGTAAGATTTTGTAATATGTGATTATGGAGACAGCACATTTTCAACGTTTTGTGACACAAGGTATCATAAAAAGCCATTTTATGGTTCTCCAGTCATTAAAATCTTAGTATTACTGGAGCAGTGAAAAGAATTCTGCCTACTACCTGGGGATAATGTGATCATTATGCTGGAGTTTAATGGAGTAAGGATAAAGGCCAAACACAACATGGCCCTGTGTTTTATTTGACCCTGTGATCATTTAGCACTGTAATGGGAATCCAGTATAGCTGTCAATTCTGACTTTCCAATTAACTCAGGAAAGTATGCAACCCTTTATCTTATTTCCTAAGCAGAAATAGTATTGGGAATTATTTTTTTATTAAAAAAAAGTATGAGAGTTCCTTCTGCCTAGGTGATCACCTCCTGCTTTGATTTTGGGATCAGCAGCCTAAAATTAATATTTTAAGATAATAAATAAAAACATAAAATCTTAAAATAAAGAAAAATATTGAAAAAGCTTTTTTTTTTTTTTTTTTTTTTTTTTTTTTTTTTTTAATCTTGGCACAGAGGAAGCGGGAAGTTACTTAGCAGGGTTCCGGGTTTCCTCACGCCCCGCCCGCCCTACCACAGCTAAATGGTTTTCGTCCTTGGGTCGGTCTGTCCTGCGGAGAGCAATCCACGTCCATGGTCCCTGCTCTGCCCGCCCGCTGCGCATCTGCCCTTCTCCTCTGACTCCGCCCCGCATCTGTCCGGAACCGCCTCCCGCCTGAGCTGACCCAGTGCGTGTCTGCCAGTCAGTCCCTCCGGACCTGCCGCGAGTCTCAGACTGCCGAAATTACCGCGCGTCACTCGGTCCGTACCCGGTGGGCATCTGGGGTATCTGGGCGGTCTCCCGTCTCCAGCGCGTGTGTCTGTCTGTCTGTCTTTCTGTGCGATCTGATCCGCCGTCTGCAGCCTGCCTTCCGGCCCCAGCGCACCAAGTGTTTAGTCTGCCCTTTTGCTGACGCTGAGTGTGTTTAGCGGCCTTAGTTAGCTGAGAGCCCGCCTGAGACCGGCCAGGCAGCCGGCGGAGGAATACACGTTTGGCCCCTGCCCATGTAAATAGAAATTTTAAGCCAACAGGAGCTCTAGGCCTATGTTTATGCAGAAAACAGGTCTCGAGGCCTCTGTCTGCAATGCTGGATGTGGGGTGACAGCCAGCTGCCTGATGATTTCTTAACAATTAAATGGGGAACAGGAAATTTCTTTCTTACTAC
The DNA here is from genome assembly GCF_964656455.1 of Halichoerus grypus. Classification (NCBI taxonomy): domain Eukaryota; kingdom Metazoa; phylum Chordata; class Mammalia; order Carnivora; family Phocidae; genus Halichoerus; species Halichoerus grypus. Next base: position 55,010,921 of record NC_135727.1, on the reverse strand, counting down.
TGGCTTTTGAAACAGATTTTAAATCTTAATGGGTGGAAATTATAAGTCCCCTTAGAACAGATTCGTTATTGGGATGCATTTTTGTCTGATGTGTTTGTTCTGAACCTGCTGACCAGCTGTTTCTGAACTTCATTTTCTCAGCCTCAACAGTGATTCTGAGTCTGCTTTTAGCTTCCTTCTCCTTGGCTTTCTTCTGTTTGTGAACAGCTGCTTGGCCCATAGCTTAGAGAAATCAGCCTTCTTTTCTCTCCCAAGAGAGCCACCTCCCTGTACTCAGAAAGATGGGGAGTGGAGAGCCTAATCCTGCTGGCAAGAAAAAGAAGTACCTAAAGGCTGCCCTGTACGTGGGTGACTTGGACCCAGATGTCACGGAGGACATGCTTTATAAAAAGTTCAGGCCTGCTGGCCCTCTGCGCTTCACCCGAATCTGCCGTGACCCTGTCACCCGCAGCCCCCTGGGCTATGGCTATGTTAACTTTCGCTTTCCTGCAGATGCTGAGTGGGCCCTGAATACCATGAATTTTGATTTGATTAATGGCAAACCTTTCCGCCTCATGTGGTCTCAGCCAGATGACCGCTTAAGAAAGTCTGGAGTTGGAAATATATTCATCAAAAACCTGGATAAATCCATAGACAATAGGGCCCTTTTCTATTTATTTTCTGCTTTTGGGAACATTCTCTCATGCAAAGTCGTATGTGATGACAATGGCTCTAAGGGTTATGCCTATGTGCACTTTGACAGCCTGGCTGCTGCCAACAGAGCCATCTGGCACATGAATGGAGTGCGGCTTAATAACCGCCAGGTGTATGTTGGCAGATTCAAATTCCCAGAAGAGCGGGCAGCTGAAGTCAGAACCAGGGATAGAGCAACTTTCACCAATGTTTTTGTTAAAAACTTTGGAGATGACATGGATGACGAAAACCTGAAGGAAATCTTTAGTGGATATGGGCCAACTGAGAGTGTTAAGGTAATAAGAGATGCCAGTGGGAAATCTAAGGGCTTTGGATTTGTGAGGTATGAGACACACGAGGCTGCCCAAAAAGCTGTATTAGACCTGCATGGAAAATCCATCAATGGGAAAGTTCTATATGTAGGGCGAGCACAGAAGAAAATTGAACGATTGGCTGAGTTAAGACGAAGATTTGAACGGCTGAGATTAAAAGAAAAAAGTCGGCCTCCGGGGGTGCCTATCTATATTAAGAACCTGGATGAGACCATCGATGATGAAAAACTGAAGGAGGAATTTTCTTCCTTTGGATCAATTAGCCGGGCCAAAGTGATGGTGGAAGTAGGGCAAGGCAAAGGGTTTGGTGTTGTCTGCTTCTCCTCTTTTGAAGATGCTACCAAAGCAGTGGATGAGATGAATGGTCGCACAGTGGGCTCCAAGCCCCTGCATGTTACCCTGGGCCAGGCCAGGCGCAGGTGGTGAGAATAAGAATGCTCAATTTGTTTCAGCCTTAAGCTGGTGCCTACTTAGTTTGGGCTACTTTGTGATAAGAGGTTATTTTATTCCAGGTTATTTTTTTTTAAGTGAATATTTTCTTTTGAAAAAAAAAAAAAAAGTAAAACTAGAAAACCTTGTTCATTTTAGTGAAGAACATAATTTCTAATTGTAAAACTGTCATTTTGTACTATTTTTTGATAAAATATCCTTAGAAATATGTAGAATAAAATTCATCCCTCCACATACTGTTTTTTTTCCTAAACCAGTCCAGGTAAGGTAATTGGTTGAACATAGGTTCCTTCCTTATTCCAGTTATAATACTAATGTAATTGCTTCTGTGAAAATATTCTCAAGATGGACATTATTTCTGAATCTATCACACATAAAACTTCTGACTTTCTTTTTGAGAAATCAGTAGAGCAGGCGAAAATGTATGTGATCCACTTAACATTTGTGCATAATTTTACCTTATTATTTAAAGTGAATGTTATTTTAAAGAGATGTGAGTTTCTTTATTTATACTTTTTTTTTTCCCTTTTCTAATATATTGTGGGCATACCACAGAGTTGGCAGTGGCTTTGACTAAGTGTCGGGAGTTTTCTTTAACTTCATGCCCAGAGAAATAAACATATTGGTGTTTTCTCAATCAGTACCTTAGGAGACTAACACTTTAAGCATTATTAAAATGAGTTTCACCTTAAAAATCTGAGAGATTTAATATATGAGAACGTCTAAGGAGCATTCTTGCCACTCATTTTTTTTAATTCTTTAGTAGTATAGATGGGTCATGTTAAAATAATGAAAAAGATGAATAAGTGCACTGAATTGCCTTTACCTATAGATAATTTTAAAATTTTACCTCCGCCTCTATAAAGTGTCAATATAAGGATAAATAATCCATACAGTGATGTTGAAAAACTACATTGAAGACTATCTTCAATATTAAACTTGTCATTATCTCTTGTAAATTTTTTAATACATCCCTGTGATAATATTCACATATGTATCAAAAGTAAGGAAAAGCTTGCCTCTCTTGATTAAATCATATGCCTCCATCTATTATATGAGAGCTATTAATCCAGTATGGTTCTCTTTATGTCTGGCTGCTTGGAAGTTGTGACAAAATGTTCTGTTCTATATTGCAGTTACATTATTTAGCCTGTAATTTCTTGATTACAGATTTTCAATATTTTACTTGTAGTCCCCTCTTTTCCCCACCCATCTACCTTCCATCCATATTATACTTACTTTTATGTTTTCTTTAGATTGCCTTTCATTTAATATGTGGGTGTTCAAATCCATTTTGGAAGTAGAGAAATTATTACTTAATTTGTGTAAAACTTAAATAATTACTTTTTAAAAATAGGATTCACTCATATCACAGATCCAACCATAAGAAAATGTTTTGTCTCTATTCTTAATTGGCTTTTATTATGTTATATAGAAATCTTAGGTTACATACATAATGCAATATAAATATATAATTTTGTTAACACTTTTGTTAGCTATGTGCCCATAAAATAATGGGAAAAATCGTTTCTGTGTAACTGTTTATCTACAAATTACATTTATATTCATTATCAAGTATTTTCAAATGGAAATCACTGTTTTTGTTGATCATATACATAATACATGCTCATTTAAAAAATGTACACAATGCAGACATTTATAAAGAAGTAAAATTTCCACAGGACAGAGATAACCACTATTAGTGTTTTCAATGCATACATATACTTCCATGCCTTTTCTCCTATGTATACACACAATATTTTACAAAAAACAGAAAACATACTATATGTACTGTGTTTTGTTAAATTGTAAACTAAAACATAATCTTTTTATGTCAATAAATATCGATCTGTATCATCATTTTAGTGACTGCACAGTATTCCATTATATGGATGTACTATAAATTAAGTAGCACATTATTGAATAAGATTTATGTTTTTCAATGTTTTCTACATCTATAAACAATGTTGTGATTAACTTCCTTGCTTAAAACAGTATGAGTTATATGAGCTTGAGAAAAACTATCTATAGCATATAAAAGCTTAAGTCTGCTAGAAAAATTAAAATGCACATTATATTGATATATGTATCAAAATTCTGAAAAAAAACATTCAAGATATATTCTTTACTCAAATTGACAAAAGTAAAACTAAAAACTAATGGGATATAATTTTTCATATTTTCTGAGCCCACTTGCTTTATACCCTTGTGATCATTAAAATATATGAAAACAATGCAAACAAATAAATTTAAAATAGTTACTTTGGTAATTATTTACCATACGTACTCTCTACTCCTTTTTACCCATTACCAGTTTTTATTTAAATTTATAATATTGAAGTGTTAGTGTTAACTTAAAACTTTGACGAATGCTTTGATTCAGTATAAATCATGAAAGATTTCTAGTAGGTAAAAATCTTCAAGTATAAGCATTTAATACATTTTGGGAAATTATTCAAGTATTTTAATAATAGTAAATAATAGTAAATAATTACTATTTTCAAGAAGTCAGACAGTATAAATAAAGGACTAATTAAAATATGTCCAAGGACAGTTAAAACATACGTTAGTAGTCAAAAACTCTAAATTTAGTTGGTAAAAAGGGGGAAAAGATAAAGGAAAGATAATCTCTATTTGAACACAAACACCTCGGTAGTTTTCCAATCTTGTACTTTTCATTTTTAACTACATTTAATAGACTAATAATTAAGGCTTCGAAGGGGGAGCAAAACAACTGAACAGCTTAAATTGGTGAAAAGGCATTAAAAACATTTCCTAGCACAAGATAATTAGTAAAGATTAGTAAAACAATACTATCAATTGTCATGGTAAACTTAAGAATGGACTGTTCAACACAAGTTTTTTGTTTTGTTTTGTTTTGTTTTGTTTTGTTTTGTTTTTAGCTTTTCAAAAAAGTCACTGTACAAACTTCAAATGTACCCAGGGAGAAGAAAATTAAGAACATTGCTTTGTGGGGTGCCTGAGTGGCGCAGTAGGTTGAGTGTCCGACTCTTGGTTTCAGCTCAGGTCCTGATCTCAGGATCCTGGGATAGAGCCCTGCCTTGGGCTCTGCGCTCAGTGCCTAAGTTTCTCTCTCCCTCTCCTTCTGCCCGTCCCCTCCACTCTCTTTCTCTCTCTCTAAAATAAATAAATCTTAAAAAAAAAAAAAAAAGAATGTTGCTTTGTGATTGTAAACCATCATATTAAAGGTTATTTTGGTGCGACTTTTCTGTACAGAAAATGTCATACATACTGGTGCCTTTCTGGTTGTATCTATGGTTAAGGGGAAAAAATAAAATGTTACATGTGTAAGATATTTTCAGCACAGGGGAAAAATAACTAAGAATACTGTGTCTTTAAGGGAATATTTAGGAATGGTGTGAATACCATCTTACCTATAAATGGCCTAATTTAAGGGACTAGTTAGAAATGTATCAAAAAATGACTGAATATAGATGATACATGTGTTCCCAGCACCTACAGTAATACCCAGAGTTTAGTTAGCATTCCATGATTAGTTGTTGAATTATCCCTCCATTTGTTTGCTTTTCAATTCTCTTCTCAGAATTTCACAAGAGAAATGAATTACAGAATAAGCCATTTTTATTAAATTTCATCCCATGAAGAAATAATTGAGAACTGATTGGTTACATAGATTGCTGCTTCTAACGTAGTGTTACTGGTGACAGACTAGTGCTTATACCATTAAGGTGTTATCAATACTTTTATACTTCTCATGCTTTCCTTTTCATTATTGTTCAACAATTGATTGATGAGTTTATCTTAGACAAAGCTTCTAAGAATTGGCAAACTCAAATGAAAGTCTATTTGTATAGAAACATTTTTTAAATAAATTAATGGGATGTTGCTTCAAGACCAAGACTATTCCACAAGGTCCTGCTCCTACATTAAATCAAATGATTGCAATAACCCCTGAAAGACTAATGCTTATGCATGTGAAATTGTTTCTTACATGTTTTAGGGCATTACTTCCCATAAAGTATGACCTAGCAAATGGTTTCTTGGAGCCTCAAGAAAGTTAATGTATCTCACTTGGCTCCAAAGGATCATGGTCAGTAGTTAGATAATCTAGCTACCACTGGAAATCTGAGAAAGACCTAACTCAATGTACAAATACTGAGGATATAATTACTATGAAACTTAAAAAAAAAAAAAAAACTAACTCCAAGTACTTTCACCCTCAAAAGTCAAAGTCAATTTTAAAAGATTTCCCGTTTGGCAACCAAAAATGATTAATGTTCACATTAAATTTCTCAACAAAAGTTTGGAGCCTTTGTATTTTATTTAATTAAGAAAATATTAAGTTCTTTAGAAAGACATGCAAGAGAAGAGATGAATGATGATATATGTCATGACTGTCTCAGTTATCAGAGTAAATTAATTTCTTTGTTTTAGAACTAGTAAGGGAAATACCAGATGTTGGCATCTTTTGCATAAAAAATAAGCCTTCTGTAATGTAGAATAAATAATTTTACAAGTTTGGAGATTGGTTTAAAACTTCCAAAAGGGTAAATTATACTTTTGGGAAATCAATGACTTTTTAAATCAATATTTAGGAACATTTAAAAAATAATTTTAAGCAAATTTACACAGGATGGCACACAACTCCTTTTTTAAGCAAAATTGACATACTAATTATATTAGTTTCAGGTGCACAACATATTGACTCAACAATTCTATACATTACTCAGTGCTCACCATGGTAAGTGTAGTTACCATCTGTCACTGAACAATATTATTACAAAATTATTGACTACATTCCCTATGCTGTACACTTCATCTCCAGGACTTACTTTATAACTGGAAGTTTGTACCTTTTAATCCCCTTCATCTATTTTATCCACCTCCCCTCTGGCAACCACCCATTTGTTCTCTGTATTTAACAATCTATTTATTTATTTGTTTATTCATTTGTTTTATAGATTCCACATATAAGTGAAATCATATGGTATTTGTCTTTGATTTAATTAGTATAATACTCTGTAGGTCCATGCACGTTGTTGCAGATGGCAAGGTCTCATTCTTTTTACAGCTGAGTAATATTCCATTGTGTATATATACCACATCTTCTTTATCCATTCATCTATGGATGGACACCTGGGTTGCTTCCATATCTTGGCTATTGTAAATAATGCTGCAATAAACGTAGGGTGCATTTATCTTTTGGAATTAGCATTTTCACTTTCTTTGGGTGTAAACAACTATTTTTTTGTTGTTTCAAGGTTTTTTTTTAAAAGTTTATTTATTTATTTGTTTGTTTGTTTATGAGGGACTGTGAGAACGAGAGAGAGAGCATGAGCAGGGTGAAGGGCAGAGGGAGAAGTAGACTCCCCGCTGAGTGGGGAGCCTGATATGGGGCTCAGTCCCGGGATTCCAGGATCATGACCTGAGCAGAAGGCAGATGCTTAACTGACTGAGCCACCCAGGTATCCCTGTTTCAAGTTTTTATTTGAATTCCAGTTAGTTAACAAATAGTGCAATATTAGTTTCCAGGGGAATTTAGTGATTCATCACTTACATATAACACCCAGTGCTCATCACAACAAGCGCCTTCCTTAATACTCAACACCCTTTTAACCCATGCCCCTGCTCACCTCCCCTCCAACAACCCTCAGTTTTTTCTCTATATTTAAAAGTCTGTTGTATGGTTTGCTTCTTTTTTTTCCCTCTTATCTTCATCTGTTTTGTTTCTTAAATCCCACATATTAGTGAAATCATATGGTTGTCTTTCTCTGACTGACTTATTTCACTTAGCATAATACTTCCTCCACGTCATTGCAAATGGCAAGATTTTATTCTTTTTTATGGCTGAGTAATATTCCATTGTACATATATAACACGTCTTTATCCATTCATCACCTGATGGACATTTGGGCTCTTTCCATAATTTGGCTATTGTTGATAATGCTGCTATAAACAGTTGGTGCATGTGTTCTTTTGAATCAGTATTTTTGTATCCCTGGGTAAATACCTAGTAGTGCAATTGCTGGATCATAGGGTAGTTCTATTTTTAACTTTCTGAGGAAACTTCATACTGTTTTCTGGAGTGCCTGCACCAGTTTGAATTCCCACCAACAGTGTAAGAGGGTTCCCCTTTCTCCACATTCTTGCCAACATCTATTGTTTCCTGTGTTTTAAATCACCTTTCTGAGGATTTTGGACAGACTACATACCTGAGTAGAACAAACATAGAGAAGAATTTGCAAGCTTTTCTTTTCCAGTGCTTTAGGAAACACAAAATATATGTCTAATTTATTTTATGGCAGAGAAACTTATTATATGTTAATTTCCTTAAATAAAGGAGTAAATATCATACTTTTTGTGATGAAGGGAAGATTTTTTACAATATGGTAGGAATGGTGACAAAGTTATGAAAGTCAAGAGGAAGAATATGTTTTTCTCTATTCATTAAAGAATTTTTTTAAATATATGGGATTTATGAATTAAACAAAGGATAATTTAAAAAGGGACATAGATACACCATACAAAGTTACTGCAATGTTACTGACTGTATTTTCTATGCTGTACTTTTTATCTCCAGGACTTATTTATTTTATAACTGAAAGGTTGGATCTCTTAATCCCCTTCCTCTATTTCACCCATCCCCTAATCCCCTCCCCTCTGGCAACCACCAGTTTGTTCTCTATATTTAAGAGTTTGTTTGTTTTGTTTTGTAGAATACACATATAAATGAAATCAGATGGAAAAAAAATAAAAAGGGACATAGATAAATAAAAAGTAATTTGAATGTTATAAGCATTTAAGAGTAAAGGCAGTAAATGTCTGCCTGACTTGATATTTACTTTAAGGTGAAGTATCATGAATAGTTTTCATTTAGTTTGTATGGTTCTTCTTTTTTATTAAAGATTCATTAATTTATTTTAGAGAGAGAGAGACAGAGCACAAGTGAGAGGGGCAGAGGGAGAGGGAGAAAATCTCAAGCAGACTCTGAATTGAGCATGGACCCCCACGTGGGGCTCTATTTCATGTCCCTGAGATCATGAGTCAGATGCTTAACCAACTGTGCCACCCAAGGCTCCCCTGTATGATTATGCTTAACATTGATTTGACTACTACAGTAATAGTAACCCTCAGGAACTTTTCATTTATAAGTGAATTTCTTAAAAAAAAATCATCAGTGCTAATCTTCTTCTCTCTACTCTCTTATCTTCGTCACCTTATCTCAACTCCATCCTTTGCTGAACACAGACGTTTTAATAAGGCATTTTTAGTTTACATAGTTTGTCTAAACATTACCTCAAACATTTCTAGTAGATGTGTGTGTATGCAATTTTGTACCAATTTGTTGAAATAAAATTTCAGGACTTGCATATTAAGCCACAGTAGATGGCAGGACAGGTACTGTTTATATATGGATGAGTGTATCTAGCTGAAGATATTCTTCTTAAATGTAAATATCAAAATGATGCTAATTAAGCCAACAACAAAACTATGGGCTCTGTTTGGAATTGTGTTTTCATAATGTATACATGCTCCAGAGCATCTGAGTACTAAAGAGGTAATACAACTAGAACTATATATTGCTAATGTGGTAAAAATTTTGAGATGTGAAAGCAACATCCCAAGCATAACAAGAAATGATCTAAGAGACACTAACCAACTTTTCTGAAGTGGCATCTTAGGCAATTAAAATGAACTATATGTAGCCCTTAGTTGTTTTATGGGGATATACCACAATAATGTAAGCCCTCTCAGTCAAAGAGTAAAAATACATAGGAAGATACAGTTTTCTGAAACTTCTATTATATTTTGATATAAATGAAAAAAACTGTGATGATTGAAAAGCAAGCATGAACTAAGTATGTCTCCCACTTTAGTCTCCAAAAGAAAAATAGTTTTACTTCAGACAGAATGATTTTCTTAGACCACTGGGTCATTTGCACTTTTTAAAAAATTTTTTAGGTTGTGAGAGATGCATATATATAATCTATTTTAATGCTCAAAGATAAATATGTCTCCTCAAATATTCTATTTATAAGGTGAAATATAAACTGAAAAACAGTGTCACAACTTTTCCTCAACAACAAGTTTCATCTATAGAAATCATTTAAGCTGAGTTTCTCATATAAGTAATTGCATGTTTGAAATTGTATCTCTAATCTGGGGCCAAGGATTTAGGGCTATAAGAATTGTGTTTTAATTCACTGGGATCATACATTTTTATTTTTACTTTTTCAGATTTCTTTTTTCCCAATGTAGGGCTTGAACTCACAGTCCTGAGATCAAGAGTTGCACACTTTACCAAATGAGCCAGCCAGGCACCCCATGGGATCATATATTTTTAGAATATTGTCTGGTAGAACTGTTTATCTTGCTTAATGTGCAAAGGCAATCTATCAGGTTTCTGAGTGAAATTGAAAATGTAATTAACTACTTGAAACAATATGGAATTTGTCCCTAAAAAACAAAATTAAAGCTCATTGAATAACTAAGAACACTATATTAAATAATTTTAGTCAGTATTAGAAATTGAATTAAAATAGAATAATTTCAGATGGATTGAAGATACATGTTTTGAAACACAAGAAACACAAGAAATAAATTAATACTAATTAATACATTGTCTCCAGAAAGAGAACTTGCACAAAAAATATGTAGAAGTGAGTATTGGACACAGAAGGGCAAAAAAGTCATGGAAATCCTTCACATCTACTCAGAGAAGGAACCCATATTTCTCCGATGCACCATTAGTATAAACAAAAAAGGCAATGAAAATGTCAAGAAAGTAGAGAAAAGAGGAAAGGTTTGGTTCTTAGAAATATGAACTGGGGGCAACCTGTATAAACTTCATTAAGAAGAGTTCATAATTAATGCTTAAAGTTGTCTCTGAAGATAAATTATTTCTTCCTTTCTTATTTTCACATGTACTACCTAAAACTTTCAGGACTTCTCAGAATTATTTTTTTTTTTTTAAGATTTTATTTATTTATTCGTCAGAGAGAGAGAGAGCACAAGCAGGGGGAGCAGCAGGCCGAGAGAGAAGCAGGCTCCCCGCTGAGCAAGGAGCCCGGTGCAGGCTTCCATCCCAGGACCCCAGGATTATGACCTGAGCTGAAGGCAGAAACTTATCTGACTGAGCCACCCAGGCGTCCCAGGACTTCTCAGAATTCTTATTAAGGTATTTCAGCAATAAATTCTAACAACAATGACTCTAGAATGTACTGTAATGTTTTGAATTTTTAAAGCTCCTTATGTTTTGTTGTTTGTACTCAAATGTCACAACATTTTGTCTGTCCCAGGTGCATTGGTAGATTTCTAAATTGACTATGACATAAACAGTATATCATTTCTATCAAAAATTCAAGGTTTGCATGGTAATTGGGGTGGGAGGTGGTACTAATTCTAGCAAAATTAAAATCCTGTATTTATTTTTTTTTTATTTTTTTAATCTTTTAAAGGGAGATTGGATGGATGGATATGTGCATACATACATATATACATAAAATAATAAAGAGGGAATAAAAAAGGAGATAAGAACTGATGTATGGAACCCAAGAATAATGATGCATCTATCTATCCCTATCATAGAGGTTCAAATTAAGAGTTACAGACCTCCTAGACCAAAAACAATGTTTTGGTTCCCCAACAGTGCTGTGTTCCAATGGATGATGACTGCACAAATGGTGACAGGTGGAAAGAATCATAGACAAGTGTGGTCTCTGTGGCAATTCATTCCAATGAGATCTTTACAATGAACTGGTATTTACCAGCATGCCAGTGGTGAAGTACAGGCCCAAATGTAGCTCAAAGGCAGTACTAAAATTTGCACAATGCAAGTTGGCATTCTGTTTTTTTGTTTGTTTGTTTGTTTTTTATTTAGTTCAGAGTGTATCAGAATTACCTAGGGTGTCTGTTAAAATTGAGATTCCTAATACTCATCCTTGGCTTACTGAATCAAAATTGATGTAGGAGTGGTGAAGGTAGGGTGAACAACAAAAATCTACATTTTTCTCATAGCCTCTGAGTAATTTTTATGCACTTAGGAAGATCTAGAACAGGAGTCAGCAAACATTTTTTCTGTTAAGGCCAGATAGTAATTATTTTAGCCTTTGGGGGGACAAAAAGAAGTAACATCAAAGATATTATGTGGATACTTATATAAAAAAAAAAAAAAACAACAACAAATTTCCACACATTTTAAAATTGGCACAATTCAAAATATAATGATGACAATGATAAAAGAGTATTCTTTGGTAATAAAATTCTAATGAAAATAATTTGGGAGATTACATTTAGCTTAATTAAGGTTCAAAGTTGTTTTTTTCAATCATCAAATCAATTGTAAATGTCTTCATCTATCAAAAGCCTTTTTTAGCTTGCAGGCCATATGAAAAAAAGTGGCTGCCCAGATTTGGCTTGCAAGTTATAGTTTTTCAACCCCTGATTTAGAATCACTGGCATAGATACATTGGCCTATAAAGTATTTCCCAAGGTTAGCTACTTAGAATAAGTAATAATAATAATATAAAAAACTTATTAACTGATATAATTCAGTAAAATAAGTTACAAATTAAGTCAAGTAAAACAGGGGCGCCTGGGTGGCTCAGTCGTTAAGCGTCTGCCTTCGGCTCAGGTCATGATCCCAGGGTCCTGGGATCGAGCCCCACATCGGGCTCCCTGCTCCGCGGGAAGCCTGCTTCTCCCTCTCCCATTCCCCCTGCTTGTGTTCCCTTTCTCGCTGTGTCTCTCTCTCTGTCAAATAAATAAAATCTTAAAAAAAAAAAAAAAAAAAAAAAGTCAAGTAAAACAATAATGATAATAGTCAAACCATATATGTGCTAGAACATAGTACAAGTGGCTCATTAGGAAAAAAAAAATCTAAACCAATGCTAGATGTTGAGTATCTGAAATGATCAGCTCATGAAAAGTATCTCATTTTAGTAAGAAAAATGTTATATACATAACATGTTTATATTTGTGTGTGTGTGTAAAGACTACACTTACATCGAGAGATTGAGTAATTTTCTTTGGTTATAAAATTATAGGTGATTTTTGTGTTTTTTTTTCTTTTTCCTTATTTATATTTTCTAAATAGTTAAAACTAAAATGTAGAATGTCTTTAATAAAGAAAACTATTTAAAATATTATTACAAAGATTTTTTTAATAACTAAACTCTTAATGTCCTTACCCTCTAAGTCTACTCTTCCTGTATCTTCTTCATCTCAGTAAATGGCAGCTCCTTTCTTGGTGTTGGGGGCCAAATACCTTGGAGTAATTATTAACTCTTTTCTTTTTCTCACATCCCATATCCAGTCTGTCAGGAAATTATGATGTCTAAGTCTTGAAAGTATACTCAAAATCTTATGACTTATTATCACTTTTTATTGCCAATAGCTTAGTCTGAACCACCATCATCCCTTACCTAGATTATTTCATCAGTCTCCTAACAGATCTTCCTGCTCTCACTCTTTTCTTACTACACTTTATTCACAAAACTGATTGAGTGATTCCTTATAAATATAAGTTGGATTAGGTAACTTCCCTGCTTTCAATGTCCATTGGTGGTCCTGCTCACACTGTGAAGTTCAAACTCCTTACCAAGACCTTACCTTGCTGATTAAATATCTTACTCTTCTTCCCCTCACTCACATCACTACCACCACGTTGTTGCTTCAGTATTCTCAGATAGCAAGCTCATTCCTATGTCAGTTCTTTTGTTCCTGCTGTGTCCCTTCACCTGGAGTTCTCTGTATCCAGATATTTGCATGGCTCATTCTATCAATTTACTTGGTCTCAACTAATATAATACCAAATAAGAAAGGCTTTTTTGGGGGTGCCTGGGTGGCTCAGTCGTTAAGCGTCTGCCTTCGGCTCAGGTCATGATCCCAGGGTCCTGGGATTGAGCCCTGCATTGGGCTCCCTGCTCTGCAGGAAGCCTGCTTCTCCCTCTCCCACTCCCCCTGCTTGTGTTCCCTCTCACGCTGTGTCTCTCTGTGTCAAATAAATAAATAAAATATTTTTTTAAAAAAGAAAGGCTTTTTCTCACACCTTTGTATATAATTGCAAACCCTGCTCCCTTCCTGAACTCTTTATTCCTCTGACTTAACCTACTTGATTTTTCTTCACAGCATGTAAAAACATGTGATATATTTTATGCTTATTTCCATTGTTGTTCCTTACCCCACTACCACTAAACTGTATTCCAGTGCCTAAAAGAGTGACTGATATGTAATGATAGTAAATAAAATCTGTTTAACAAATGAACTGCATGACTTAATAGAATGTAACATGAAAGAGTGATGATTATATCATAGAATATGGCAGAATGAATTTTGCTAATAATCAAGCAACAGCAACATGAAAACCTTTCCACAGAGAACAAAAAAGCAATGAAAAGAAATTCAACAAAATATTTATAGTGCATATGAGGCTGTCTGAAATTAGAAACAATATGTATTTTTTTACTTTTCTATTTTTTGGATATTACAAATTTTATTTAATTAATAGATATGGTTTTATAATGGATAAAATTGATAAACTTTAAAAATTCTTAAAATGGGGCGCCTGGGTGGCTCAGTCGTTAAGCGTCTGCCTTCGGCTCAGGTCATGATCCCGGGGTCCTGGGATCGAGTCCCACATCGGGCTCCCTGCTCGGCGGGAAGCCTGCTTCTCCCTCTCCCACTCCCCCTGCTTGTGTTCCCTCTCTCGCTGTGTCTCTCTCTGTCAAATAAATAAATAAAATCTTAAAAAAAAAAGTATTAAAAAAAAAAATAAAAATTCTTAAAATGGAATAAATAAAAAATTAAAGCTCAATAAGTTTGTCTAGATTAATATTTTATTCTTATATTTCTCTTAACCAGATGAAAATTGAAAGGCAACTAGAAACAGGTAAATATTCATACCAATTATGCCAGATCAATGGTTACAATTTTTAATTTTGTATAAAGAAATTGCACAAATCAATATAAGAGCACATGGGCAAAAGTTTGTGGGGGAAATATACAGACAACTTGAAAGAAAAAGAGGCAAATAATAATTGTATAGCAAACATATGACAATAGCCAAGGTAACTATTAAGAAATGCAAATTTACTGAGATACCATTTTCACTTCTCAAATTAGTAATACTGAAAAAATAAGTCAATGTTGGTGAGACTGTAGTTAAAACAAGCACTCTCAACTATTGCTAATCAAGGTTTAACTTTCTAAAGCTTTTTAAAAACTATTTTGGCAATTTGCTTATGTATCCTTAAAGTCATTCATAGCTTTTGAACAAGTGATTACCATCCTAAAACCTGCATATGTACAGTTCTCCATTAGGCTGGAAAATTTCATTTTCAAACCCTCATTAAAGATCTCTGGAGTAATTTCCATGCCTCATCACTCTCCTAGGGCCATGAGAACACCCCACTCTGTGCTTTATGTCGGCAAGTTTAACTATTTCATGCTAGAAAAACTCACTTTCTTCAAATATGGCCTTCTCTTACCTATCTGCTTGTCTCAAGGAGCTACCTCTACCATAGAGCTGAGATCATAGAAGGCGTGCAGTACTTATTTGTTAATTGAGTTATTGAAAACACACATCCTGTTTCTCTTCTGATTGTTGGTTTTCTATTGTTAGAAATGGAGGATAATATCCAGAAAGAAGGGAGAGACTCAAATGAAATTATCATCTGCCAACCCAGAATTCATAGCTTTACCTTGATTTTAAACTTTCTTCTATGTTGGCTTCCAAATTACACCAAATATCTATTGGATCATTTAGGCCAAATAAGCTTGTTTGTACACACATGCATGTGGCTGCATGTATGGGTGTGTGGGTGTGTTTGATTATATGTGTTTGTGTGTTTGGGGAAAGCGAGGATTATCGCAGTTGTCTGGTCAAAGTAATTACAGTACTTAAACCAGTTATAGGAGTAGAGATAATCGCCAATATGACTTCAACATTTACTAACTCAGAACTGCAAGGGAAAAGAAATGAAAATTTAAAGGTTTTACCAAATGAAGTATATTTAGAACAGAATAAAAGTGTTAAGGAAAAACCATTATTGAAAGAAATAATTTGTGTTTTCACCCAATATGGAAGGAAACATAATATTTTATATAATCTGTCCAAAAAAAAAAAAAAACCACAAATAGCATAAAGATACTTGAGAATGAAGTTAATGTAGATGTTATCCTCAATAGGTATCTGTAGTCATTTGTAAAATGAATTATTTTAACCAACAAAGCAACTTTTTTTTTTAAAGTTTGTATTTATTTATTTGACAGAGAGAGACACAGCGAGAGAGGGAACACAAGCAAGGGGAGTGGGAGAGGGAGAAACAGGTTTCCCGCAGAGCAGGGAGCCCGATGTGGGGCTCAATCCCAGGACCCTGGGATCATGACCTGAGCCGAAGGCAGACGCTTAATGACTGAGCCACCCGGGGGCCCCCAGAGCAACTATGGATAAACAAAACGAACATGTCATGAATCTATTTACAGGAATGACAAGAACGGAGACAAATGGTTATATCTGCTGCAAAGTAAGCAGAATACTTTGGTACTTATTTTTGTCTATCTAAAGAAAGTTTAGTAGTTAATTAAAATGACACCTCATGTATCTTTTTCTTCACCTGTATCTATTTCTAAACTATATTCTATTCACAAATTTCTATTAGTGATAGGGAAAATCACTTCAGTAAATATAAACTATTGGCAATCTTTTTTTCCTTTTAATTTTGAAAATCACCTCTCTAAGTTTCTCTTTATATTAAAAAAAAAGTTTTAAATAGAATGGATTTTTTTTTTTTACCACTAACCATGATAGCATATGTAGTCTTGCCCAATCAGTCATTAATTCTCTCTTATTTGATAGTGTGTTTGACAACAAACACAGTGTATAATTAAATTCAGATTTTTTGTTAAGTTGTAGCCTAGGGTAAATCATTCACAGTGCTTTTAACTCCTTGTACCATTTAAAGCTATGATATACTTTATCTTATCTATGAGTAAAAGGTTTGGGTCCTTTAGAGGATGGAGAGATAATTATCCTTTAGTAATTGAGGAACGGTATTCACAAAAATGTGAGAATGACCAATAATGCATGTATATTTTTTTCCTAAAATTAGGCCTACACCAATAAACATGAGTCTATAGATCTTTGTCTTTGATACATCAAATAATCTTCACTTTCCCAATTTAAGTATGGGATAGAAAGCTCCACTATAAAATTACTCTGACAGGGAGATGAGCAACTATCTAAGTAATTTGCATATGTGCTCAAATCAATTTTTTAAAATCCATATGCCCTTCTCAAATTTGTGTCATACTTCCAGAAATTAAATCTTTGTACAGTAAGGTTTTCTTTTCCTGCCCCTATCTTACAGTATTAGTATTGGATTGATGATCAGACCAGAAAAGCATCTGTGACTACCATTATATCCTGAAGGGATTTCCAAGCCCTGTTCTTCTTAATATCTATATATGCCTAGCTTCGTCCATAATATTAAATCATTCTTTATGGCTAAGGAAGCCTAGGGTAACCTGTTGTTACTATGTCGCTATATACCTGCGTACATCCAAGAATATCTACATAGACCACGTTCGTGTATTCTATGAAAATGCACCAATATAAAGAAGTCCAGTTCTTTTTGAAAAGGTTCAGTGCTACATAAAATTAAGCAAATTTAGCATACACAAGTATAACTAAGAAAAGGCTAATTCAAAACAGTAAAAATAAAGTTAGTAGTAAAAACACTACACAGGGTTAGTAAAGAGTCCATCAATAATGAAATAAGTGATAGACTTGATGATTTCACACATAGACTGTTTCCATAACTTATTTTGGAATTCACTGCATTCCCATTTAACATTAATAATATCTTTAAAGATGTCTTCATTTTTTTTTTTAATTCTAAGTCAACCTTCTTAGAAGAAGAAGTCAAGAATTATGCTATAACCATTTCTATCTGACAGTGTACGATTTGTTTTAGGTAGTTCAGGAAAACATAAATAAATACATAAATGATTATATATATGTATGTGTATATAAAGGGAAAATGACTAGAAATAAATAAAACTATTATGTACAGAAGATATAATTTTGCAGATTGGAAATACAAATAAATCTGCAAATAAACTATTAGGATAAGAGTGCCTGGGTGGCTCAGTCGGTTAAGCACAGGACTCTTGATTTTGACTCAGGTCATGATCTCAGGGTCTGAGATTGAGCCCCACATCTGGCTCAAACTCAACAGGGAGACTGAGATTCTCTCTCTCCCTCTCCCTCTGCCCCTCACCCCCACTCATGCTCTCTCTATCTCTCTCAAATAAATAAAATCTTTAAAAAATACTATTAGGGGGTGCTTGGTTGGTTCAGTTGGTTGGGCATCTGCCTTCCACTTGTGTCATGATCTCAGGGTCCTGGGATGAATCCCACTTCAGGGTCCCTGCTCAGTGGGGGAGTCTGCTTCTCCCTCTCCCTCTGCCCCTCCCCCTGATCATTCTCTCTCTCTCTATCAAATAAATAAATAAAATCTTTAAAAAAAACTATTAGGATAGAAACTAGATTTCTGATATGTACTGAATATAAGTTTATTTTATTTTTTTATTGTGTTGTTAGCCACTGTATAGTACATCATTAGTTTTTGATTTAGTTTTGATTAGTTAATGATTCATTAGTTGCGTATAACACCCAGTGCTCATCCCTAGTACCCATCACCCCATTACCCTATCCCCCCAACCCCCTCCCCTCTGAAACGCTCAGTTTGTTTCCCAAGGTCCATAGTTTCTCATGGTTCATCTCCCTCTTTGATTTCTCCCCCTTCAGATTTCTCTCCCTTCCCCTATGGTCCTCCGTGCTATTGCTTATGTTCCACATATGAGTGAAACCATATGATAATTGTCTTTCTCTGCTTGACTTACTTCACTTAGCATCCCCTGCAGTTCCATCCATATGGATGCAAATGGTAGGTATTCATCCTTTCTGATGGCTGAGTAATATCCCATTGTATATATAAACCACATCTTTATCCATTCATCTGCTGAAGGACATCTCAGCTCCTTCCACAGTTTGGCTATTGTGGACATTGCTCCTATGAATATTGGGGTGCATGTTCCCCTTCTTTTCACTACATCTGTATCTTTGGGGTAAATGCCCAGTAGTGCAATTGCTGGGTCATAGGGTAGTTTTGTTTTTAACTTCTTGAGAAACCTCCATACTGTTTTCCAGAGTGACTGTACCAGCTTACTTTTCCACCAACAGTGTAAGAGGGTTACCCTTTCTCCACAACCTCTCCAACATTTGTTGTTTCCTGTTTTGTTAATTTTGGCCATTCTAACTGGTATAAGGTGGTATCTCATTGTGGTTTTGATTTGTACTTCCCTGATGGCTAGTGATGTTGAGCATTTTTTCATGTGTCTGTTAGCCATTTGTATGTCTTCTTTGGAGAAGTGTCTGTTCATGTCTTCTGCCCATTTTTTTTTGACTGGGTTATTTGTTTTTTGAGTGTTGAGTTTGAGAAGTTCTTTATAGATCCTGGATATCAGCCCTTTATCTGTAGTGTCATTTGGCAAATATCTTCTCCCATTCTGTGGGTTGCCTTTTAGTTTTGTTGACTGTTTCCTTTGCTGTGCAGAAAGTTTTTATCTTGATGAGGTCCCAAAAGTTCATTTTCGTTTTTGTTTCCCTTGCCTTTGGAGACGTGTCTTGAAAGAAGTTGCTGTGGCCGATGGTAAAGAGGTTATTGCCTATGTTCTCTTCTAGGATTTTGATGGATTCCTGTCTCACATTTATGTCTTTCATCTATTTTGAGTTTATCTTGTGTATGGTGTAAAAGAATGGTCCAGTTTCATTCTTCTGAATGTGGCTGTTCAATTTTCCCAGCACCATTTATCGAAGAGACTTTTTTCCATTGGATATTTTTTGCTGATTTGTCAAAGATTAGTTGACCATAGAGTTGAGGGTCCATTTCTGGAGTCTCTAATCTGTTCCATTGGTCTATGTGTCTATTTTTGTGCCAATACCATGCTGTCTTGGTGATCACAGCTTTGTAATATAGCTTGAAGTCAGGCATTGTGATGCCCCCAGCTTTGTTTTTCTTTTTCAACATCCCCTTGGCAATTCAGTGTGTTTTCTGGTTCCATACAAATTTTAGGATTGTTTGTTCCAGCTCCTTAAAAAATGACTATGGTATTTTAATAAGGATGGCATTGAAAGTGTAGATTGCTCTAGGCAGGATAGACATTTTCACAATGTTTATTCTTCCAACCCATGAGCATGAAATGTTTTTCCATCTTTTAGTGCCTTCCTCAATTTCTTTCATAAGTGTTCTGTAATTTCTAGAGTATAGATCATGTATCTCTTTGGTTAGCTTTATTCCTAGGTATCTTATGGTTTTTGGTGCTATTGTAAATGGAATTGATTCCTTAATTTCTCTTTCTACAGTTACATTGTTAGTGTATAGAAAAGCAACTGATTTCTGTGCACTGATATTTTATCCTGCCACATTGCCAAATTGCTGTATGAGTTCTAGTAATTTGGAAGGGGGAGTCTTTTGGGTTTTCCACATAAAGTATCGTGTCATCTGTGAAGAGAGTTTGGCTTCTTTGCCAATTTGGATGCCATTTATTTATTTTTGTTGTCTGACTGCTGAGGCCAGGACTTCTAGCACTATCTTGAACAATAGTGGTGAGAGTGGACATCCCTGTCGTGTTCCTGACCTTAAGGGAAAAGCTCTCAGCTTTAATATAAAATTATTGTCTTTCTATATGCAAACAAAAAATATAAATTTAAAAGTATACCATTTTGGAATAGCATAGAGGACATTAGGAGAAGGAAGGGAAAAATGAAGGGTGGGGACTCGGAGGGGGAGATGAACTATGAGAGACTATGGACTCTGAGAAACAAACTGAGGGTTTTAGAGGGGAGGGGGTGGAGGGATGGGTTAGCCCGGTGATGGGTATTAAGGAAGGCATGTACTGCGTGGAGCACTGGGTGTTATGCACAAACAATGAATCATGGAACACTACATCTAAAACTAATGATGTAATGTATGGTGATTAACATAACAATAAAAAATAAAAAAACAAAACTAATGATGTTTGTATGGTGACTAACATAACATAATAAAATTTTTAAAAAAGTATACCATTTTATATAGTCCAAAAATATCTAAGTAGAAAACAACCAACAGAAAATTAGAAAAATTAAAACACTTTATTGTGCATTATTAAAACATAAATAGATGAGATATGTACAATGTTCACAAATTAGAAGGCCTAATATTCAAAGAAATTATACAAAATTGATTTCTAGGTTAAATGCAATCACAGTCAAATTCCCAACAATTTTTTCTTATGTGGAACTGGATGAGCTGATTTTAAAATTTGTATGGGAGAAGTGGTTGTGCAAGAGCTGCTGCACACCTAGCAGAGCCTTTGTCCAGACAGCAGCATGACATCCCCTGAGCTCTCTGCCTCCCCGATCAAGTTTTTTAATGAATTGGTTTACACTTGGAGGCCAGAAGTGTTCTGTTATCTGGGACTCACTGCTACAGGACGTGGTATTTACAATGGATCTTCATACCAAGAGCACCGGTGGAACTCCCACGTTCAACATCACTGTCACCGTGACTGCCAAGATGCTAGTCCTGCTGTTGGGCAAAGAAGGTGTCCACGGTGGTATGATCAACAAGAAATGTTATGAAATGTCCTCCCACCTACGGCATTCCCAGTACTGACCTCGTCTCATCCTTTCTCCCACCACTTCCCACTGCTTTTGCACCCCTTTCCTTCACACACACACACACACATTTTTTAATTTTTTGTGGCCTGCGTCATTACCCCACGCCCCTTATAGTTGCCAAAACCACATGGACTAGGGGCTTGGGGCTGGATGTATGGACACCTGCCCTAACCATACCCTCCTGTGTGTGGTTGGAAAACTTTTTTGTGTTGGGGGTTCTTTCTCAGAATAAAAAAATTTCTAACAACAACCACAAAAATTTGTATGGAACTTCAAAGGGTCAGGAATAGTCATGATAAATTTGAAAACAAAGTATGGTGGGAGAAATAGTTTTGTCAGATATCAAAACTACATAAACTTGTAATCAAGGCTATAATAAAGTTGTAAAAATTAAAATGGTGAGTTAAGTATTGAGCCTAATAGATTAATAGAACAGAAAGTCCAGACTGTTACTTTCACACACTTATGGAATGAAATTTGATTTATGAAGAGAAGTTACCTGATAAAAATATATAAGACATCCTTTCCTATTTATTTATCATATATGTTTATTACACAAGTGGTGCTGGAAAAATATACATGTGGAAAAAAAATTAGGCACCATATACCATACCCAAACATCAATTCCAGGTAAATAAAATACCTACATTTATAAGGCAAGACAACAAAGCCTTTTATTTATTTATTTATTTATTTATTTATTTATTTATTTTTATTATGTTATGTTAATCACCATACATTACATCATTAGTTTTTGATGTAGTGTTCCATGATTCATTGTTTGCGTATAACACCCAGTGCCCCCTTCAGTACGTGCCCTCTTTAATACCCATCACCAGGCTAACCCATCCCCCCACCTCCCTCCCCTCTAGAATGCTCAATTTGTTTCTCAGAGTCCATAGTCTCTCACGGTTCGTCTCCCCCTCCGATTTCCCCACCTTCATTTTTCCCTTCCTACTATCTTCTTTTTTTTTTTTAACATATAATGTATTATTTGTTTTGGAGATACAGGTCTGTGATTCAACAGTCTTACACAATTCACAGTGCTCACCATAGCACAACAAAGCCTTTTAAAAGAAAATGTTATTGGCTGCTGCGTGGCTCAGTGGATTGAATGTCCCACTCTTGATTTCCACTCAGGTCATGATCTCAGGGTCATGATCTTAGGGTCATGAGATTGAGCCCCATGTTGGGCTCTGTGCTGGGCGTGGAGCCTGCTTAAAATTCTCTCTCTCCTCCTTCCTCTCCCCTCCCCATTCTGCTTGTGCTCTCTCTCTCGCTCTCTCTCCCTCAAAACAAAACAAACAAACAAAGACAGGGGTGCCTGGGTAGCTCAGTTGTTAAGTGTCTGCCTTTGGCTCAGGTCATGATCCCAGGGTCCTGGGATCGAGCTCTGCATTGGGCTCCCTGCTCAGCGGGAAGTCTGCTTCTCCCTCTCCCACTCTCCCTGCTTGTGTTCCCTCTCTCGCTGTGTCTCTCTCTGTCAAATAAATAAATAAATAAAATATTTAAATAAAAAGAAGACAATGTTAGAGAATATTTTTGTAATAACAAGGGAAAATCAGATGCCTAGTACTCATAACAGAGAACATTGTTTATCACTTTTTTTATTTCCTAATGAAGTCATCTGAATTTTCCGTAGTAATATGGAAGCCATTAGTTTATATCTATGTTCAAATTCAAAGCAGTTAGATAGGGGTAGCATTAAAAAGTTTGAATGTATGTAGCACATTTTAACTTCCATGCTTCAGCTTCTATTATTAGTAAATATTTCACCCGAACACACAAAGACCTTGAATAACTGGCAGTATATCTTTGTCTAGTCATCGGTTTTAAAAAACAGATGCTTAGTGTTAGAAAGGACCAGTGAAGGACAATGTACCAACACTGTCAGAAAAGATCTATTCAGATTAAGGTTATAGAATACCTTTATAAAATTTACATGGCAGAATTCATGATATCTGAAGCACCACAGAGAATTTCAATTCCCACTAATGTCAACTGAGTGCCTAATTCACTTAAAAAA
The DNA here is from genome assembly GCF_964656455.1 of Halichoerus grypus. Lineage (NCBI taxonomy): Eukaryota > Metazoa > Chordata > Mammalia > Carnivora > Phocidae > Halichoerus > Halichoerus grypus. The sequence continues at coordinate 54,987,733 of NC_135727.1, read as the reverse complement.
TAGATAAAATAATTGGATCTAGAATCCTTCAAATTACACTGTACTGTCAAAGAGACTGAGAATTTAGCTGTAATGTCTTATGTTCATGAAAGTAATCTTAATGTTACTATCAGTTTAGATTTCTCCTCTATTGGGCCTGAGTAAAATAAAATTAAGACAGAATATGTTTCTAATGTCATTTTTAACTCTAAATCTACCAAAAATATACAGTGAGTATTGCTGGTAATATGATAAAATGGACCAATATTTGCCAAGTCAGGGCAGTCTAATCTGATTATCTGATTACACAAGAATGGAATAAAGCTGTTTTTTGTTTGTTTGTTTGTTTTTGTTTTTTTACTTTTCTCTAGGTATATAGCTGCCATCTTCTCTTTCACAAAGGAATCAGCAGATAAGTTTATTGAGCTTGGAGGAAATTAAAAGATTCCATAACATTCAATTTCATAAATGACCTTTGATGTATGTGTTACACCTTCTCAGTAGTTTTCTGAGTTAATTAACAATAAAAACAAATAATAACTACATTTATGTAATATCTATCATGTGACAGATTATCTTACAGTTTTTTACATAAAATAGTAAAAATTGTAGCCCTATCCCATATTCACTCTATTCATCACTAACCTTACTGGCAACGGTGGTGGTAATTTTTTTCCTCAAATGCAAGATGTCATCTGCTTCTCTGTCTGAGAGCTTTCTCCTATAAGTCATGAGTTTGCTCAGCAGAAAGGCAGGGCAAAACCAAGGGCAGGAGATTTAATTCTCACAAAATAATCTTCAACAATGACGGATGGGAATAGGTAAATAAATGCCTCAGTGTTTCTGTCCCTCGGTGGGATATTTCAGAAGCGTATTCTTCACAATGTCTCAGAGAATTACCAACAGGACTGAACATCAGTTGCCTACATTAGCAACCTTCACATCAACACACCATTAATTGACTTTTCTTTCTTCCATCTCTCACTTTCTCCACTCTCTTTTGTGCTTCCTGAATCATCTTCTAAATGAATACCTATACCTCAGACTTCATATTTCTATATATTTGCTTATTTGGACATATAAAATCCAGAGTAGAATAGAAAGTACATGTATAGTGTGTTAGAAAACAATTTCATTGCCATTTTAGTGCAGGATTTGTATACTATTATAAAAGCACAGTCTAGAAATATTTATTTCAAATTATTCTGTATCTTTATATTTTTGTTACTAATAAGTCTATATCTTACTACTATAATGGTAAAATAAATTAAAGATATTAACAAAAGAGTCCTGTTTAATTACTTCAGTATGTAATGCTAAGCATAGAGCATCAATCATAGAAAATAGAAAAAAAAATAATTTGAAGAAGTAATATTCAATTCTTCATTTGTGTTCCTCCAACTTCTTAAATATCATACTTGAGGATTACTTTGAGAATACTAGTAGTACTACTATCAACTAAAGATAGCATTTAAAGAAAGTAAAAATTCTGGTTTCCAGTTTTTTTATGTAAGGATCTTAAAAATATTCACTCTGTCCTTAAAAGTATTCACTCAGTAAAAATTAAACAAACTGAAAAATCGATGCCTCTTCTTTTTTTTTTAAAGATTTTATTTATTTATTTGACAGAGAGAGACACAGCGAGAGAGGGAACACAAGCAGGGGGAGTGGGAGAGGGAGAAGCAGGCTTCCCGCAGAGCAGGGAGCCCGATGCGGGGCTCGATCCCAGGACCCTGGGATCATGACCCGAGCCGAAGGCAGACGCTTAATGACTGAGCCACACAGGCACCCCTCGACGCCTCTTCTTATGTCGGTCAGAAAAGTGAAGTTACACCGTGGAAAGAGCCAAGATGTCCATCGACAGATGAATGGATAAAGAAGATGTGGTATATATATACAATGGAATATTATGCAGCCATCAAAAGGAATGAGGTCTTGCCATTTGCAAAGACATGGATGGAACTGGAGGGTGTTATGCTGAGCGAAATAAGTCAATCAGAGAAAGACATGTATCATATGACCTCACTGATATGAGGAATTCTTAATCTCAGGAAACAAACTGAGGTTTGCTGGAGTGGTGGGGGGTGTGAGGGATGGGGTGACTGGGTGATAGACATTGGGGAGGGTATGTGCTATGGTGAGCGCTGTGAAGTGTGCAAGACTGTAGAATCACAGATCCATACCTCTGAAGCAAATAATACATTATATGTTAAAAAAAAAAAAAGAAGAAGATAGCAGGAGGGAAAGAATGAAGGTGGGGAACTGGAGGGGGAGACGAACCATGAGAGACTATGGGCTCTGAAAATCAAACTGAGGGTTCTAGAGGGGAGGGGGTAGGAGCAATGGGATAGCCTGGTGATGGGTATTAAAGAGGGCACGTTCTGCATGGAGCCCTGGGTGTTATATGCAAACAATGACTCATGGAACACTACACCAAAAACTAATGATGTAATGTATGGTGATTAACATAACATAATTAAAAAAAATGGGAGACAAAAATAAAAATAAAGTTGTTCATTCAACAACAACAAAAAAAGTGAAGTTACAGGGCAAATCACTGCCCCAACATTGGAAGTAGACAAGTAAATACAGGGAATCACAACTTACCTGAACAGAAACCCATAAGCAAAAATTTCTGCAGGAACCAGTACCAAGATAAGAAAACCTAAATTGTAATTGATAAATTGCTGGAAGCTCAGTGTGGATGATCCTAAGAGATAAAAACCTTTCCACTACATTAATGAAGGCTTTTTACCCAGTATATCATTTTTTTCCTTTTTTAAAAATGCAAGGCATACTAAATTAAAGAGAGAGAGAGGAAGAGAAGTGGCTGAAAAAGCATCAGAACCAGAATCATAGTTCATATCTCCCTCCAACCCCATAAGAGACTATGGACTCAGAAACAAACAGGGTTTTAGAGGGGAAGGGGGAGGGGGGATTTGTTAGCCCAGTGATGAGTATTAAGGAGGGCATGTACTGCATGGAGCACTGGGTGTTATATGAAAACAATGGATCATGGATCACCACATCAAAAACCAATGATGTATTGTATGGTGACTAACATAACATAATAAAATTAATAAAAAAAAAAAATGAACCAGAATCATATATGACAGAAATATTAGAATTATCAGACCAGGATTTTTTGAACTATTATTAATAGGCTAAGAGCTGAATAAATAATCAGATAAAAATTGAGAAAATGTGTTGCCATATACATGCATTGCAGGAAATATTAAAAGAAGGTCTTCAGAGAAGTAAAATGATATAGGTTAGAACTTGAATCTAGATTAAAAAAAACAGAAAAATCATTGGACAATGAATAATTGAAATACAATATTTATTTATTTTTCTTATTTAACAGAAAACAGGGGTCCCTGGGTAGCTCAGTTGGTTAAGCATTTGCCTTAGGCTCAGGTCATGATCCCAGGGTCCTGGGATCAAGCACTGCATTGAGCTCTCTGCTCAGTGGGGAGCCTGCTTCTGCCTCTCCTTCTGCCACTCCTGCTTGTGCTCTCTCTCTCCCTTTCTCTGTCAAATAAATAAATAAAATCTTTTTAAAATCTAACAGAAAACAGTGTGTTCAAAATAATAACAGCAACAATGTATTAAATTATATATATATATATATGTATATACACATATATATGTATATATACATGAAATGACACCAATAATAAAAGGAACAAGAAGGAAGAATTAAGAATATTTTGTTATTATAAGGTACTTGCATACCTGTAAAGTGTTATAGTGTTATTTGAAAGTGGACATGGATTAGTTGTAAATATACATTGTAAACTTCAGAGAAATCACTAAAAAATATAACAAAATAATTATGGCTGGTAAGCCAAGGAAGGAGAAAAAATGAAATCATAGGAAATGCCCAGTTAAAACTACAAAAGTGTGGAGGACAAGAAGAGGGACAAGAAAGACAACAAATAGAAAACAGTGACAAATATGGTAGATATTAGTACAAATATATCAATAATAAAAGGCTTAAATAGATCAATTAAAACACAAAAGATGTCAGAGTGGATCATAAGACAAGACCCAACTATATGTTTGGCTGCAAAAAAAACAACATTAAATATAAAGACATATATATGTCTCTACACGAATAAAATGAAGGATAAAGATAATATGATCATTTCAATAGATGCAGAAAAAACACTAGACAAAATTCAACATCCTTTTATAATAAAAACTCTTAACAAAGTGTGTTTGGGAGGGAATGTACTTCAACATAATAAGGGCCAGAGGTGCCTGGGTGGCTCAGTCAGTTAAGCATCTGACTATTGGTTTCTGCTCAGGTCATGATCTCATGGGTCATGAGATTGGGCCCAACATCAGGCTCTGCACTCAGTGGGGAGTCTGCTTGAAGACTGTCTCCCTCTGCCCCTCTCAAAACTCATGCTTACTCTCTCTCTCTGTCTCTCAAATAAATAAATAAATCTAAAAAAAAAAGAACATAATAAGGGCCATATATATGAAAAACCTGTAAGTAATATTACACTCAGTGGTGAGAAACTGAAAACTTTTCCTCTATGGCCAGGAATAAGACAGGGATGTCCACTCTCACCATTTTTATTCAACATAGCATTGGCAGACCTAGCCAAAGCAATCAGAAAAGGAAAAAAAATATGAGACACCCAAATTGGTAAGGAAAAAGTTAAACTGTCACTATTTGCAGATGACATGATACTATATGTAGAGGACCCTAAAGACCCCATTAAAAAAAAAAAAAAAAACTATTAGAAGTAATAAATGAATTCAGTAAAGTTGAAGGATACAAAATCAATACACAGAAACCTGTTGCATTTTATACACTAAAAACAAAGTAGCAGAAAGATAAATTAAGAAAACAATTGCATTTACAATGCATCAAAAAGAACAGAATATCTATGAATGAACCTATCCAAGGAGGTGAAAGACCTGTCCTCTGAAAACTATAAAACATGAATGAGAGAAATTGAAGATGACACAAGCAAATGTAGAAACATATCATGCTATGGATTGGAAGAACCAGTCACGTTAAAATGTCCAAACTACCCAAAGCAATCTCCAGATTCAGTGCAATTCAAAAAAAAAAAAAAAAAAAAAATACCAATAGCATTTTTCACAGAACTAGAATAAGTAATACTAAAATTTTTAGAAAACCACAAACGACTGAATTGGCAAAACAATCTTGAAAAGAAGAACACTGGACCAGATGCACTTAACATACATATTCAGAGATTTTCATCCTAAAGCAACAGAATACACAGTCTTCTCAAGTACACATGGAATATTCTCCAGAATATATCACATACTGGGTCAAAGATGAGGTCTCAAAAGGTAGAAAATATTGAGATTATACCATGCATATTTTAAGAACACAATGCTTTAAAACTTGAACTCAACAACAAGAAAAAAAATTTGGAAGGACCAAAAATACATGGAGCTTAAAGAGCAGCATACTAAAGAATGAATGGGTCAACCAGGAAATTAAGGAAAAATTAAAAAAAAAAAAGAAGCAAATGAAAATGAAAGCACCACAGTTCAAAAGCTTTGGGATGCAGCAAAAGAGGTCCTAAGAGGGAAGTAGATAGCAATATAGGCCTTCTTCAAGAAGCAAGAAAAGTCTCAAATGCACAGCCTAACCTTACACCTAAAGGAGCTGGAAAAAGAACAGGCCTAAATCCAGCAGAAGAAGATAAATAATAAATATTAGAGCAGAAATCAATGATACAGAAATTAAAAAAAAAAAAAAAGAGTAGAACAAATCAATGAACTAAGAGCTGATTTTGTGAAGGAATTTATAAGATTGATAAACCCCTAGCCAGACTTATCAAAAAGAAAAGAGAAAGGACCCAAATAAATAAAATTATGAATGAAAGAGGAGAGATCACAAGCAATATTGAAGAAATAACAATTAAAAGCAATCTTTTGAGCAAGTATATGCCAAAAAAATTAGACAATCTGGAAGAAATGGATGCATTCTTAGAAACATATAAACTATCAAAACTGAAACAGGAAGAAATAGAAAACCTAAACAGACCTTTAATCAGCAAAGAAATTGAATCAGTAATCAAAAATCTCCCAACAAACAAGACTCCAGGGCCAGATGGCCTTGTAGTAGAATTCTATCAAACATTTAAAGGAGAAATAATACCTATTCTTCTGAAGCTGTTTCAAAAAATAGAAATGGAAGGAAAATGTCCAAACTCATTCAATGAGACCAGCATTACATTGATCCCAAAACCAAAGACCCCACTAAAAAGGAAAATTGCAGACCAATATCCCTGATGAACATGGATGCAAAAATTCTCACCAAGACACTACATAATAGGGTCCAACAGTACATTAAAAGGATTATTCACCAAGACCAAGTGGGATTTATTCCTGGGCTACAAGGGTAGTTCAACATCCACAAATCAATCAATGTGATACTCCACATTAATAAAAGTAAGGACAGGAACCATATGATCATTTCAATATATGCAGAAAAAGCATTTGACAAAATACAACATCCTTTCTTGATAAAAACTCTCCACAGTGTAGGGATAGCAAGAAAATACCTCAATATCATAAAATCAATATACAAAAAACCCACAGCAAATATAATCTTCAACAGAAAAAAACAGCACTTTTCCCCTAAGGTCAGGAATGCCACAAAGATGTCCAGTCTCACCACTTTTGTTCAACATAGTACTGGAAGTCTTAGCCTCAGGAATCAGACAACTAAAAGAAGTAAAAGTCATCCCAACTGGCAAAGAGGAAGTCAAACTTTCACTCTTCACAGACAACATGATACTCTATGTAGAAAACCCCAAAGACTCCAGCCAAAAGTTTCTAGAAATAATACAGGAATTCAGCAAAGTCACAGGATATAAAAACAACACATATAAGTCTGTTGCATTTCTATACATCAATAATGAAGCAATACAAAGAGAAATCAAGGAATCAATCCCATTTACAATTGCACCAAAACTCATAAGATACCTAGGAATAAAACTAACCAACGAGCAAAAAGATCTGTACTCTGAAAACTATAGAACACTTAATGAAAGACATTGAAGAACACACAAAGGAATGGAAAAACATTCCATGCTCATGGATTGGAAGAACAAATGTTGTTAAAATGTGTTTGCTACCCAAAGCAATCTACACATTCAGTGCAATCCCTATCAAAATACCACCAGCATTTTTCACAGAGCTGGAACAAATAATTCTAAAATTTATATGGAACCAGAAAAGACCTGGATACCCAAAGGAATGTTGAAAAAGAAAATCAAAGCTGGAGACATCACAATTCTGGACTTCAGGCTGTATTACAAAGCTGTAATATCAAGACAGTATGGTACTGGCACAAAAACAGATGCATTGACCAATGGAACAGAATAGAGACTCCAGAAATGGACCCTCAACTCTATGGTCAACTAATCTTTGACAAATCAGGAAAAAATATCCAATGGAAAAAAGACAATCTCTTCCACAAATAGTGTTGGGAAAATTGGATAGCCACATGTAGAAGAATGAAACTGGCCCACTTTCTTACACCATACACAAAAATAAACTCAAAATGGATGAAAGACCAAAATGAGATAGGAATCCATCAAAATCCTAGAGGAGTATACAGGCAGCAACCACTTTGACCTCAGCCACAGCAACTTCTTGCTAGACACATCTCCAAAGGCAAGAGAAACAAAAGGCAAAATGAACTATTGTAACTTCATCAAGATAAAAAGCTTCTGCACAGCAAAGGGAACAGTCAACAAAACTGAAAGGCAACTTATGGAATGGGAGAAGATATTTGCAAATGACATATCAGATAAAAGGCTAGTATCCAAAATCTCTAAATAGAGTTTATCAAACTCAACACCCAAAAAATAAATGATCCAGTCAAGCAGTGGGCAGAAGACATGAACAGACATTTCTCCAAAGAAGACATACAAATGGCTAACAGACACTTGAAAAAATGCTCCACATCACTTGGCATCAGGAAAATACAAATCAAAACCACAATGAGATACCACCTCACACCAGTCAGAATGGCTAAAAATTAACCATTCAGGAAACAACAGATGTTGGCAAGGATGCAGAGAAAGGGGAATGCTCTTACACTGTTGGTGGGAATGCAAACTGGTGCAGCCATTCTGGAAAGCAGTATGGAGGTTCTTCAAAAATTTAAAAATAGAGCTACCCTATGGCCCAGCAATTGCACTACTTGGTATTTATCCAAAGGATACAAACAGTGATTCGAAGGGGCACATGCACCCCAATATTTATAGCAGCAGTGTCCACAATAGCCAAAATATGCAAAGAGCCCAGATGTCCATCAAGAGATGAATGGATAAAGAAGTTGTGGTATATATAAATTTCTATAATGGAATATTATTCAACCATCAAAACAAATGAAATATTCCCATTTGCAATGATATCAATGGAACTAGAGGGCATTATGTTAAGTGCAGTGAGTCAGTCACAGAATTCCAATACCATATTATTTCACTCATATGTGGAATTTAAGAAACAAAACAGATGAACATAGGGGAATGGAAGGAAAAATAAAATAAGAAGAAAATTGAGAGGGAGGCAAACCATAAGAGGTGCTGAACTCTAGGAAACAAACTGAGGGTTGCTGGAGGGGAGGTGGGTGGGTGGAAAGGATAATTGGGTGATGGGCATTAAGGAAGACACTTGATATAATGGGCACTAGGTATTATATGCAAGTGATGAATCACTGAATTCTACCTCTGAAACTAAAAAACAAACAAACAAACAAACAAAAACAAATGTGGAGGTATTACAATGTCAGATTTCAAGATACACTACAAAGCTGTAGAAATTAAAACAGTATTGTATTGGCACAAAAATAGACCAATGGAACAGACTAAAAAGTCCAGAAATAAACCCATGCTTATATGGTTAATTAATCTATAACAAAGCAGGGAAGGATATACAATGGGGAAAAGAGAGTCTTTTCAGTAAATGGTTCTGGGAAAACTAGACAGCTGTATGCAAATAAATGAAACTGGACCACATTCTTACACCATACCCAAAAACAGACCAAAAATAGGATAAAGACCTAAATGTGAGACCTGAAACCATAAATATTCTAGAAGAAAACATAGGCAGTACTTCATTTGACATTGGCCTTAGGAACATTTATCTGGTTATGTCTCCTTAATCCAGTGAAACAAAAGCAGACATAAACTATTCCACAAAAAAGGACACCATCAACAAAACAAAAAGGCAATCTACTGAATTGGAGAAGATATTCATGAATGATATATCTGATAATTGGTTAATATTCAAAGTAGATAAAAACTTATATAACTCAACACCAAAATAATAGTAATTATTATTATGATTTAAAAATGGGCAGAAGACCTGAATAGACTTTTTTTTTTCCTAAAAGAGATAAAGAGGTGATTAACAGGCACATAGGATGATCAACATCACTAATCATCAGGGAAATGTAAATCAAAACCACAGTAATATATCACTTTACAGTTGTCAGAATGGCTAGAATCAAAAAGTCAAGAAATAGTAAGTGTCAGAGAGGATGTGGATAAAAGGGAGCCCTCATGCACTGTTGGTGGAAATGTATATCAGTAAAGTCACTGTTCAAGACAGTATGGAGGTTCTCTCTCTCTCTCTCTCTCTCTCTCTCTCTCTCTCTCTCTATATATATATATATATATATATATATCATATGATCCAGTAATTCCACTGCTGTGTATTTACCTAAAGAAAATAAGAACACTAATTCAAAAAGGTATATGCACCCCTATGTTTGCAGTATTATTTACAATAGCCAAGATATGGAAGCAACCCATGTGTTCATCAATAGATGAATGGATAAAGAAGACATGGTATATATACAGTGGAATCTTACTTAGCCATAAAAATGAGATTTTGCCATTTGCAACAACATGGATCAACCTAGAGTGCATTATACTAATAAGGCAGACAGTGAATGACAAATACCATATGATTTCACTTATATGTGGAATGTAAAAAAAAAATGAATAAATGAACAAACAACCAAAAAGCAGAAACAAGCCCATCCATAAATACAGAAAACAAACTGTTGGTTCCCAAAGGGAAGAGAGTGGGAGGATGGGCAAAATGAGTGGAAGAGAATGAGAGATACAGGCTTCCAGTTATGGAATTAATAAGTCATGGGAATAAAAGGTACAGTACAGGGAATATAGTCAATGTTATTGTAATAGCATTGTATGGTGCCAGAGGGTAGTATATTTGTGGTGAGCATTGCATAACATATAGACTTGTCAAATAACTATGTTGTGCATTTGAAATAACGTAACTTTACAACTTTTAAAACTTTACAGTATTTAAAAAAGAAAAAATAGAGTAAAGGAATGGAGAGAGATAATTCATGCTAACACTAATTAAAAGAAAGCAGGAGTAACTGTATTACTATTACACAAAGTAGACGTCAGAGAAAGGAAAGCTATCAGGAATAAAGAGGGGCAATACATAATGATAAAGGAGTCAATATTCCAAAATTACGTGACAATACTTAATATGTATGTGCTTAACAACACAGCATCAAAATATGTAAGACAAAAACTGATAGAACTGCAAGGAAAAATTGATATATCCACTGATGTAGGTAAAGACTTGATCTCCCTTCTATCATAAATGTACATATCAAACAGGAAGAACATCAGTAAGGACATAGTTGAACTCAATAGCACCATCAACCAAATGATATAGTTGACAACTATTGACTACTTAATTCAAGAAAAGCAGAATACACATTATTCTCCAGCTCACATGAACCATTCACCAAGATAGAAAACATTTGGGCCATAAAACAAACTTTAACACATTTTAAAGAATAGAATACATGCAATGTCTGCTCTCAGACTATGATGAGATTGAACTAGAAATCAACAGAAAGACAGCTGGAAAACCACAAAATACTTGGAGATTAAACAATGAATTTATAAATAACAGGATTAAAGAAGTCTCAAGAGAAATTAAAACAAATATTTTGAACTAAATTAAAATGAAAAGACAACTTATCAAGATGTGTAAAGGAGAAGCAAGGCTTAGAGTATATTTTATAACATTGAATGCATATTTAGAAAAGAAGAAATAACTGAAATTAATAACCTAAGCTTTAACCTTAGAAAACCAGTAACAGAAGAGCAAATTAAATCCAAAGCAGATTTTGGAAAAGATGGTGGAGGAGTAGGGGACCCTATTCCAACTGGTCCCTGGAATTGAGCTGGATATCTACCAGACCACTCTGAGCACCCACGAAATCAGCCTGAGATGTAAGAAGATAGATCTGGATCTCTATAAACAGAATATCGCAGGCAGTTGGTTTCGAGGTAGGAAGCCGGGAGCCGTGATTCCATGGGCAGATATTGGAGGATAAACAGCAGTAGGAGGGAGCCTGGCCATGGGGATCCTACACTTCCAGTGAGTGATAGCCTCCCACGCTGGGGTTGGGGCACAGACTCACAGACTGGTAGGTATTGGCACTTTAGACGGAAACCAGAGCAGCGGGGTCATGCGTGTGAACTGGGAGCAGCCAGCAGTTTTAGAAGCACAAAGGGCAGAGATGTGCCCTGACCTGGAGGCAAGACTGGGAGCGCTGTGGAGGGGCTCACACCCCAGGACACTGCAGTTTATAGCAGCACAGACAGAAATGGAGAGACTGTGGCCTGGAGAGCTCACTGAAGAACAGACTGTGATCTCTCTGCTCTGAGGCAGAGGGTTGGAAACGGTCTCTTCTACTCTGACTCGTGGAAGAGATACAGAAAGCCACCAGGAAAAGCCACCAGAGAACAAAAGCCCCCAAAAAACTGGGTCCACTGAGCCCATTACCTGCCACAGGGGGGCAGGGCAACTCTGCCCAAACAGGGTTGCCTGAGTAACAGCGCAGCAGGCCCTCCCCCAGAAGACAGGCTGGGACAAAAAGAGGCCAGCAACCCTAAGGTCCCTAGAAAACAGGTGTATCTTGCTTGGGTTATGGTCAATAATTTGGACTCTATACATTCCCTCAACCAGCCATCAACAGAATGACTAGGAGGAGGAACCCCGAAAATAGGAAAGACTCAGAGATTATGACTTATGCTGCAGATTTACAAATGAATGCAGATATAACCAAGATGTTGGAGATGGAATTCAGGCTAGCAATTGTGAAGACAATAGCTAGAATGGAGAAATCAATTAATGGCAACATAGAGTCTCTAAGGGCAGAAATGAAAGCTGAATTGGCAGAACTTAAAAATGCTATCAACGAGATCCAATCTAATCTAGATAATCTAACAGCAAGGGTAAGTGAGGCAGAAGAACGAATTAGTGACCTGGAAGAAAGTTTAATAGATAAAAAGGAAAAAGAGGAAGCCAGGGAAAAACAACTCAGAATCCATTAAAATAGAATCAGAGAAGTAAGTGACACCATGAAATGTTCCAATGTCAGAATTACTGGAATCCTGGAGTGGGTGGAGAGAGAAAGAGGACTAGAAGATATATTTGAGCAAATCGTAGCTGAGAACTTCCTTTATCTGGGGAATGAAACAAACATTCGTATGCTAGAGGCAGAGAGGACCCCTCTCAAGATCAAGGAAAACAGGCAAACACCCCAGCACGTGATAGTAAAACTTGCAAATCTCAGAACCAAGGAAACCATCTTAAGGGCAGTTAGGGGGAAGAAATTCCTTAGGTACAGAGGGAAGAACATCAGAATAATATCAGACCTATCCACAGAGACCTGGCAAGCGAGAAAGGCCTGGCAAGACATATTGAGGGTACTAAACGAGAAGAACATGCAGCCAAGAATACTTTATCTGGCAAGGCTGTCATTTAGAATGGATGGAGAGATGCAGAGCTTCCAAGACCGGCAGAAACTGAAAGAATATGTGAACACTAAGCTGGCCCTGCAAGAAATATTGGGGGGTTCTATAAAAGGAAAAAGACACCAAGAGTGATATACAACAGAAATTTACAGGGACAATCTATAAAAACAAGGTCTTCACGGGCAACATGATGACAATTAATTCATATCTTTCAATAATCACTTTCAACGTGAATGGCCTAAACGCTCCCATAAAATGGCACAGGATTGCAGATTGGATAAAAAGACAGGACCGATCCACATACTGTCTACAAGAGACTCATTTTGAACCTAAAGATACATCCAGACTGAAAGGGAAGGGATGGAGATCCATCTTCCATGCCGGCGGACCTCAAAAGAAAGCTGGGGTAGCAATTCTTATATCAGACAAATTAGATTTTAAGCTAAAGACTGTAGTTAGAGACACAGAAGGACACTACATCATTCTAAAAGGGTCTATCCAACAAGAAAATCTAACAATTGTAAATATCTATGCCCCCAACATGGGAGCAGTCATCTATGTAAGCCAACTGTTAACCAAAATAAAGAGTCATATTGACAACAATATGTTAATTGTAGGAGACCTCACTACTCCACTCTCAGCAATAGACAGATCATCTAAGCAGAAAATCAACAAAGAAACAAGAGCTTTGAATGACGCACTGGACCAGATCGACCTCATAGATACATACAGAACATTCCACCCTAAACCAACAGAATACTCATTCTTCTCGAGTGCACATGGAACTTTCTCCAGAATAGACCACATACTGGGTCACAAATCAGGTCTCCACCAATACCAGAAGATTGAGATTATTCCCTGCATATTCTCAGACCATAATCCTTTAAAACTGGAACTCAATGACAAGAAAAATTTGGCAGAAATTCAAACACTTGGAAGCTAAAGACCACTCTGCTCAAGAATGTTTGGGTCAACCAAGAAATCAAAGAAGAACTTAAACAATTCATGGAAACCAATGAGAATGAAAACACATCAGTCCAAAACCTATGGGATACTGAAAAGGCAGTCCTAAGGGGGAAATTCATAGCCATCCAAGCCTCACTCAAAAACTAGAAAAATCCCGAATTCACAACTAACTCTACTCCTTAAAGAACTAGAGAAAAAGTAACAAACAATGCCTCAGCCATGCATTAGAAGAGAAATAATTAAGATTAGAGCAGAGATCAATGAATTAGAAACCAGAAACACAGTAGATCAGATCAACGAAACTAGAAGCTGGTTCTTTGAAAGAATTAATAAGACTGTTAAACCACTGGCCAGACTTATTCAAAATAAAAGAGAAAGGACCAAATAATTAAAATTATGAATGAAAAGGGAGAGATCATGATTAACACCGAGGAAATAGAAACAATTATTAGAAATTATTATCAACAACTATATGCCAATAAACTGAGCAATCTGGATGAAATGGAGGCCTTCCTGGAAACCTATAATCTGCCAAGACTGAAACAGGAAGAAATTGAGAACCTGAATAGGCCAATAACCAGTAACAAGATTGAAGCAATGATCAAAAACCTCCCGAAAACCAAGAAATAATAACTATTCTACTGAAGCTGTTTCAAAAAATAAAAACAGAAGGAAACCTTCCAGACTCATTCTATGAAGCCAGCATTACCTTAATCCCCAAACCAGGCAAAGACCCCATCAAAAATGAGAATTTCAGACCGATATCCCTGATGAATATGGATTCCAAAATCCTCAACAAAATCCTAGCTAAAGGATCCAACAACACATTAAAAGGATCATCCACCACGACCAAATGGGATTTATCCCCAGGATGCAAGGGTGGTTCGACACTGGCAAACCAATCAATGTGATAAAACACACTAATAAGAGGAGAGGAAAGAACCATATGGTCCTCTCAATTGATGCAGAAAAAGCATTTGACAAAATACAGCATCCTTTCCTGATTAAAACTCTTCAGAGTATAGGGATAGAGGGAACACTCCTCAAGTTCATAAAAACCATCTATGAAAAACCCACAGTGAATATCATCCTCAATGGGGAAAAGCTAAGAGTCTTTCCCTTAAGATCAGGAACACGTCCAGGATGCCCACTCTCGCCACTATTGTTCAACATAGTACTAGAAGTCCTAGCAACAGCAATCAGACAACAAAAAGAAATAAAAGGTATTCAGATTGGCAAAGAAGAAGTGAAACTCCCTCTTTTCACAGATGACATGATACTTTATGTGGAAAACCCAAAAGACTCCACCCCAAATTACTAGAACTCAGACAGCAATTCAGTAATGTGGCAGGATACAAAATCAATGCACAGAAATCAGTTGCTTTCTTATACACTAGCAATGCCACTGTAGAAAGAGAAATTAGAGAAACGATTCCATTTACAATAGCACCAAAAACCATAAGATACCTCGGAATAATCTATGCTATCCAGACCAATCTATACCTTCAATGCCATCCCAATCAAAATTCCAATGACATTTTTCAAAGTGCTGGAACAAACAATCCTAAAATTTGTATGGTATCAGAAAAGACAGTGAATTGCCAAAGAAATGTTGAAAAAGAAAAACAAAGCTGGGGGCATCACGTTGCCCGATTTCAAGCTATATTACAAAGCTGTGATCACCAAGACAGCATGGTACTGGCACAAAAACAGACATATAGACTAATGGAACAGAATAGAGAGCCCAGATATGGACCCTCAACTCTATGGTCAAATAATCTTTGACAAAACAGGAAAAATATGCAATGGAAAAAAGACAGTCTCTCCAATAAATGGTGCTGGGAAAATTGGACAGCCACATGCCGAAGAATGAAACTCGACCATTCTCTAACACCATACACAAAGATAAACTCAAAATGGATGAAAGACCTCAATGGGAGACCGGAATCCATCAAAATCCTAGAGGAGAACATAGGCGGTAACCTCTTTGACATCGCCCACAGCAACTTCTTTCAAGATACATCTCCAAAAGCTAGTGAAACAAAATCAAAAATGAATTTTGGGACTTCATCAAGATAAAAAGGCTCTGCACAGCAAAGGAAACAGTCAACAAACCAAAGAGGCAACCCACAGATTGGGAGAAGATATTTGCAAATGACATTATAGACCAAGGGCTGATAGCCAAGATCTATAATGAGCTTCTCAAACTCAGCACCCAAAAAACCAATAATCCAGTCAAAAAATGGGCAGAAGACATGAACAGACACTTCTCTAAAGAAGACATACAAATGGCTAACAGACACATGAAAAAATGTTCATCATCATTAGCCATCAGGGAAATTCAAATCAAAACCACATTGAGATACCACCTTACACCAGTTAGAATGGCAAAAATGGACAGGGAAAGAAACAACAAATGTTGGAGAGGTTGTGGAGAAAGGGGACCCCTCTTACACTGTTGGTGGGAATGCAAGTTTGTATAGCCACTTTGGAAAACAGTGTGGAAGTGCCTCAAAAAATTAAAAATAAAGCTACCCTATGACCCAGCAATTGCACTCCTGGGTATTTACCCCAAAGACACAGATGTAGTGAAAAGAAGGGCCATATGCACCCCAGTGCTCATAGCAGCAATGTCTGCCAACTCCAAACTGTGGAAAAAGCCAAGATGCCCTTCAACAGATGAATGGATAAAGAAGATGTGGTCCATATATGCAATGGAATATTACTCAGCCATCAGAAAGGATGAGAACCCAACTTTTACATCAACATGGATGGGACTGGAGGTGATTTTGCTAAGTGAAATAAGTCAAGCAGTGAAAGTCAATTATCATATGGTTTCACTTATTTGTGGAACATAAGGAATAGCATGGAGGACATTAGTAGAAGGAAGGGAAAAATGAACAGGGTGAAATGGGAGGGAGAGATGAACCATGAGAGACTGTGGACTCTGAGAAACAAACAGGGTTTTAGAGGGGAGGGGGGTGGGGGGATGGGTTAGCCCGGTGATAGGTATTAAGGAGGGCACGTACTTCATGGAGCACCGGGTGTTATACGAAAACAATGGATCATCGATCACCACATGAAAAACAAATGATGTATTGTATGGTGACTAACATAACATAATAAAATAAATAAATAAATAAATAAATCCAAAGTAAACAGTATAAAACAAATTTTAAAATTTAGAGCAGAAATAAATGAGATTTAAAACTAGAAATCAATAGAGAAAATCAACAAACCCAAAAGCCGGTTCTTCAAATTATCAACAAATATAAAATTGTTAGATGTAAATCTAACAAAATATATATCAGATCTATATGGAGAAAACTACAAAACTCTGATAAAATAAATCCAAAACTAAACAAATGGTGAAACATTTCATGTTCATGGATAGGAACACTCAATATTATCAAGATGTCAGTTCTTCAGAATTTGACTTACAGATTAAGTACAATCCCAAACAAAATCTCAGCAAGTTATTTTGTAGTATTGACAAACTAATTCTAAAATTTATAAGTGAAATACCCATAATAGCCAAATAAATACTGAAGGATAAGAACAAAGTTTGAGGACTGACACTACATGACTTCAAGACTTACTATAAAGCTATAGTAATCAAGACTGTGTGATACTGGAAAGCATAGACAAATAGATCAATAGAACAGAATAGACAGCCCATAAATAGAGCCACATAAATACAGTCAACTGACCTTGGACAAAGGAGCAAAGGCAATACAAAGGATCACAGTTAGTCATTTCAACAAATGGTGCTAAAACAACTGGATTTTCTGAAGCAAAAAGAAAAAAAAAATAAATCTAGACACAAATTTTACACACTTCACAAAAATTAAAGTGGATCATAGACCTAAATGTAAAACATGAAATTGTAAAACTCCTAGAACATAAGAGAAAATCTAGATGACCTTGGATATGATGATGATGTTTTGGACAAAATACCAAAAACCCTATCTATGAAAGAAACATTTGATAAGCTGGTCTTCACTAAAATTAAAAATTTCTACTCTGCAAAATAAATGCCAAGAGAATGAGAAGAAAAGTCACAGACCAGAATCAAATATTTGCAAAGGACTTATCTGATAGAGGACTTGTATCCAAAATATACAAAGAAATCTTAAAACTTAATAATAAGAAAATAAACATGATTAAAAAGTGGGCAAAAGACTGAACAGTCACCTCACCAAAGAAGTAATTCAGGTGGCAAGTGAGCATATGAAAAGATGTCCAACATCATACGTCAATAGGGAATTAAAATGACAATGAGATGCCACTACATACTTATTATAATTGCAAAAATCCAAAACACTAACAATACCGTTACTGGCCACAGAAGAACCGGGCCTCTCATCCATTCCTGGTAGGAATGAAGAGCAGTTAAGCCACTTTGGAAGACATTTTGGCAGTTTCTTACAAAACTAAGCACATTTTTACCAAATGATCCAGCAATTGCACTCTTTGACATTTATTCAAATGAAGTGAAAGCTAATGTCCACACAAAAGCCTTGGATGTTTATAGCAGTTTTATTCATAAGTGCCAAAACATGGAAGCAACCAGCAAGTCCTTCAGTAGATGAGTAGACAAATAAAATAAATTGTGGTATATTCAGATGATGGGATATTATTCAATGCTACAAAGAAATGAGCTTTCAAGGTATGCAAAGCCAAGTAGGAAACTTAAATACATATTAGTAAATGAAATAAATAAGTGAAATTAGTAAATAAAAAAGCTATATATTGTATGATTCCAACTATGACATTCTAGAAAAGGCAAAAGTATAGAGACAGCAAAAAGATCAGTAAAGTAGAGACCGGGATGAATAGGCAAAACACATAGAATTTTTAGGGCAGTGAAATTATTCTGTATGATGCTCTTATAGTGGATAGCTGTCATACATTTGTCAGAATCCATAGCCTATACAATGCCAAGAGTGAACCCAGATGTACACTTTGGACTGTTGCTGATGTGTCAATGTAGTCTCATCAATTTAAACAAATGTACTACTCTTGTGTGGGATGTTGACAGTGGGAAGGTTTTTCGGGGGGAGAGAGTATAAGGATACACTATACATTCTGCTCAGTTTTGCTGTGAACCTATAACTACTCTAAAAACAAAGTTTATTAATTAAAACATTACATATTTTAAAAGTATTTATAACAAATACTTTAAAAGTGCTTTGCTATTCTGAAAGAATTTTATGTAGCTATAAGAAATGCTTTAGGATTGGGCGCCTGGGTGGCTCAGTTGGTTAAGCGACTGCCTTCGGCTCAGGTCATGATCCTGGAGTCCCTGGATCGAGTCCCGCATCGGGCTCCCTGCTCGGCAGGGAGCCTGCTTCTCCCTCTGACCCTCCCCTCTCTCATGTGCTCTCTCTCTCTCTCTCATTCTGTCTCAAATAAATAAATAAAATCTTTAAAAAAAAAAAAAAAAAGAAATGCTTTAGGATTATGGGAGATGATTAAACAAAGTGGTTAAGAACACAGATTCTGAAGCCAGATTCCCTGGCATAAATCCCAGTTCTATTACTTACTAGCTACACAGCTTTGAACAAATTATTTATTCCTTTTATGTCACAGGTTTTTCATATATAAGATGAGAAAATAGCATCTTACTTCATAGATTTGTTGGAAGTATTGGGTTAATATATTTAAAGTTTTAAAAATAGAACTCTGTACACAGTGTAAGCATTCTAATATATATTACCTATTATTTTACATACATATTCAAACACCTTATTGGAGTTGTATAAAATAATGTTAGCAAAATAAGAAAATTCTTACAAAAATTGTTGGAAGTCTTTCTAAAAATATGTCTGCTTGCATAACAATCTTTAAGAACTGGATATAAATTCACAATAAACCTCTTAACTCACCTTTTACCACACATCAATTTCACACATTCTCACATGTTACACTCTGCTATATCAAAATTCTTTGCATATAAGAAATCTAAATTGTATTCTATTATTTAGATATGATATAATGTATGTCTTTTCCCATTATGTATTATAGCTCATAATTTTCATAAGTATAGTTCTATACTAAATAAAGTAAGTTCATCTATTAAATATGATTTGGAGAAGTTGGAGAACACAGTATGCATGCAAGTTCACAAAGATTGCAGTTTTTTTAAGTCAGGACTTGTAAATTTCAATTAACCTTGTATTTTTATTTTTTTGTGTTTCAAGTTATTATTTAAATTCCAGTTAGTTAATGTATCATATAATATTAGTTTCAGGAGTAGAATTTAGTGGTTCATCACTTACCTATAACACCCAGTGCTCCTCACATCAAGTGCCCTCATTAATACCCATCACCCATTTAGCCCATCAAAGCATCCACCTCCTCACAGAAATCCTCAGTCTGTTCTCTATACTTAAGAGTCTCCTTTAGGTGTGCCACCCTCTCTTCTTTCCCCTATGTTCATCTGTTTTATTTCTTAAATTCCACATACGGGAGAAATCATATGGTATTTGTCTTCCTCTGACTGACTTGTTTTGCTTAACATAATATGCTCTATCTCCATCCACATCATTGCAAATGGCAAGATTTCATTCCTTTTTATGGCTGAGTAATATTCCATTATATATATACACATGGTAATATTCCATTACACAAACACACACACACACTCCACTTCTTCTTTATCCATTCATCAGCTGATGGACAGTTGGGCTCTTTCCATAATTTGGCTATTGTTGATAATGCTGGTGTAAACATTGGGGTACATGTGGCTCCTTTGAATCAGTATTTTTGAACCCTTTGGGTAAATAACTAGTAGTGAAATTGCTGGATCATAAGGCACTTCTATTTTCAACTTTTTGAGGAAACTCCATACTGTTCTCCAGAGGGTTTGTACCAGTTTGCATTCCCACCAACAGCGTAGGAGGGTCCCTTTTTCTCCACATCCTCATCAACATCTGTTGCTTCCTGTGCTGTTAATTTTAGCCATTCTGACCAGTGTGAGGTGATATCTCATCCTTGTTTTGATTTGTATTTCCTTGATGAATCATGTTGAGCATAATTTCCTGAGTCTGTAAGCCATCTGCATGTCTTTGGAAACATATCTATTCATGTCTTCTGCCCATTTCTTAACTGGATTATTTCTTTTTTGGGTTTTGAGTCATGTAAGTTCCTTACATATTTTGAATACTAACCTTTTATCAGATGTCATTTGTAAATATCTTCTCCCATTCCATAGGCTGCCTTTTAGTTTTGTTGATTGTTTCCTTCACTATACAGAAGTTTTTATCATGATGAAGTCCAAATTGTTTATTTTTGCTTTTGTTTCCCTTGCTTCAGCTGATGTCAAAGTGGTTACAGCCTGTGTTCCCTTCTAGGATTTTGATGGTTTCCTGTCTCACATTTAGGTCTTTCATCCATTTTGAATTTATTTTTGTGTATGGTGTAAGAAAGTCATCCACTTTCATTCTTCCACATGTTGCTGTCCAGGTTTCCCAAAATCATTTGTTGAAGGGACTGTCTTTTTCTATTGGATATTCTTTCCTGCTTTGTTGAAGATTAATTGACCATAGAGTTGTGTGTCCATTTCTGGGATTTCCATTCTGTTCCAGTGATCTATGTGTCTGTTTTTGTGCCAGTACCATACTATCTTGATGACTACACCTTTGTAATATAGCTTGAAGTCTGGGGTTGTGATGCCTCCAGACTTGCTTTTCTTTTTCAAGATTGCTTTGGCTATTTGGGACCTTTTGTGGTTGCATACAAATTGTAGGATTGTTTGTTCTAGTTCTGTGAAAAATGCTGATGGTATTTTGATAGAGATTGCATTACATGTGTACATTGCTTTGGGTAGTATAGACATTTTAACAATATTTGTTCTTCCAATCCATGAGCATGTAATGTTGTTTTTTTTTTTTTTTCATTTCTTTAGGTCATCTTCAATTTATTTCATAAGTGTTCTATAGTTTCAGAATACAGATCTTTTACCACTTTGGTTAGGTTTATTCCTAGGTATCTTATGTTTTTTGGTATAACTGTAAATGGGATCAATTCCTTGATTTCTCTTTCTGCCGTTTCATTATTGGTGTATAGAAATGCAACGGATTTCTATATGTAGATTTTGTATTCCATGACTTTACTGAATTTGTGTATCTGTTATAGCAATTTTTTGGTGAAGTCTTTAGGTTTTCTACATAGAGTATCATGTTGTCTGTGAAGAGGGCAAGTTTGACTTCTTCTTTGCCAATTTGCATGTCTTTTATTTCTTTTTGTTGTCTGATTGTTGAGCCTAGGACTTCAAGTGCTATGTTAAATAACAACGGTGAGAGTGGACATCCCTGTCTTGTTCCTGACTGTAGAGGAAAAGCTGTTAGGTTTTCTCCATTGAAGATTATATTAGCTGTGGGTCTCTTGTGTATGGCCTTTATGATGTTGAGGTATGCTCCCTCTATCTTACTTTGTTGGGGGTTTTTATCATTAATGGATGATGTACTTTGTCAAATGCTTCTTCTGCATCTATTCAGAGGACCATATGGTTCTTATCCTTTCTTTTATTAATGTGGTTTATCATGTTGATTGATTTGCAAATACTGAACCACCCTTGCAGCCCAGGAATGAATACCACCTGATTGTGGTAAATAATTCTTTTAATGTACTTTTTGATTCAATTTGCTAGTATTTTATTGAGAATTGCTGCATTCCACTTCTTCAGGGATATTGGCCCATAATACTCCTTTTTAGTGGGGTCTTTGGTTTTGGAATCAAGGTAATGCTAGCCTCACAGAATGAGTTTGGAAGTTTTCCTTTCATTTCTATTTTTTGGAATAGTTTCAGAAGAACAACTATTAATTCTTCTTTAAATGTTTGGTAGAATTCCCCTGGGAAGCCATCTGGCCCTGGATTTTTGTTTTTTTGGGAGATTTTTAATTACTGATTCAATTTCATTGCTGTTTTTTTGTTTGTTTCATTGTTGTTGTTTTCATCATAAACATTGACACAAAAATCTTTAATACAGTTTTAGCAAACTGAATGCTAGATACATGAAAGTGATGATATATCGTGAATATTTAGGGTTTATCCTGGGAATGTTAAGGTTGGATTAACATTATAAAATCATTCAATTTAATTTGCCATCTTACTAGGATAAATAAGAAAATTCATATAATTATTTTCATAAGTGCAAAAGAAGCATTTGACAAAACTAAACACCCATTCATGATAAAACTCTCAGTAAACTGAGAATAAAAGAGTTTTGCAGCCTGATTCAAGGGCATCTACAAAAATTTATATGGAAAGACAATGAACATACAATAGTAAAAACAATCTTTTTTTTATTAAGTTCAATTAGCCAACATACAGTACATCATTAGTTTTTGATGTAGTGTTCAATGATTCATTAATTGCATATAACACCCAGTGCTCATCAATCACTTGCCCTCCTTAATGCCCATCACCCAGTTACCCCATCCCCCACTCCCCTCCCTTTTGCAAAACTCAATTTGTTTCCTGGAGTCCAGAGTCTCTCATGGTTTGTTCACCTCTTGATTTCTTCCCAATCAGTTTTCCCTCCCTTCCCCTACGGTCCTCTGGGCTATTCCTTATATTCCACATATTAGTGAAACCATATGATAATTGTCTTTTTCTGCTTGACTTATTTCACTTAGCATAATACTCTCCAGTTCCATCCATGTCAATGCAAATAGTAGGTATTCATCCTTTCTGATGGCTGAGTAATATTCCATCATATATATGAACCAACTCAACACCCAAAAAACAAATAATCCAGTCAAAGAATGGGCAGAAGACATGACAGACACTTCTCCAAAGAAGACATACAAATGGCTAACAGACACATGAAAAAATGCTCCACATCACTTGCCATCAGGGAAGTGCAAATCAAAACCACAATGAGATGCCACCTTACACCAGTTAGAATTGCAAAAATTAACAAGATAGGGAACAATAAATGTTGGCAGGATGAGGAGAAAGGGGAACACTCTTACACTGTTGGTGGGAATGCAAGTTGGTACAGCCACTCTGGAAAACAGTATGGAGGTTCCTCAAGGCATTAAATATAAAGCTACCCTATGACCCAGCAATTGCACTACTGGGTATTTACCCCAAAGATGCAGATGTAGTGAAAGGAAGGGGCACCTGAACCCCAAAGTTCATAGCATCAATGTCCACCATAGCCAAACTGTTGACGGAGCCAAGATGTCATTCAACAGATGAATGGATAAAGAAAATGTGGTTCATATATACAATTTCATTGCTGGTTATTGGTCTGTTCTTTTTTTTTTAATTTCTTCCTGTTTTTCTTTTGGTAGTTTATATGTTTTTAGGAATTTGTCCCATTTCTTCTAGAGTGCCTAATTTGTTGGCATATAATTTTTCATAATATTCTTTTATAATTGTATTTCTGTGGTGTTGGCTGTGATCTCTCCTCTCTCATTTGTGATTTTATTTATTTGGGTCCTGTCTCTTTTCTTTTTGATAAGTCTGGCTAGGTATTTATCAATTTTATTAATTTTGTTCAAAGAACCAGCTCCTAGTTTCATTTATCTTTTCTACTGCTTTTGTTTCTCTATCATTTATTTTTGCTCTAATCTTTATCATTTCCCTTCTGCTGGTGTTAAGCTTCATTTGTTGTTCTTTATTTAGCTCCTTTAGGTGTAAGGTTAGGTTGTGTATTTGAGATTTTTCTTGCTTGTTGAGATAGGCCTGTATTCCTATATTCTTCCCTCTTATGAGTGCTTTTGCTGCATCCCAAAAGTTTTAGTCCACCGTGCTTTCATTTTCATTTGTTACCATGTAGTTTTTAAATGTCTTCTTTAATTTCCTGATTAATCTTTTCATTCTTTAGTTGGATGCTCTTTAACCTGCATGTATTTGTGGTCTTTCCAAATATTTTCTAGTGGTTGACTTCAAATCTCATAGTGTTGTGGTGAGAAAATATGGATGGTATGATCTCAATCTTTTTTGTTTTTGTTGAGGACTGATTTGTGACTGATCTATTCTGGAGAATGTCCATTGTGCACTTGAAAATAATGTGTATTCTGCTTCTTTAGGATGAAACGTTCTGAATATATCTGTTCAGTCCATCTGGTCCAGTGTGTCATTCAAAGCCATTGTTTCCTTTTTTATTTTCTGGTTAAATGATCTGTCCATTGCTGTAAGTGGGGTGTTAAAGTCTCCTACTATTGTTGTATTACTATTCTTTCTATGGAAAATTTGCATATTTCAACTCTAGACTTTAATCTCTAGTTCCACAAGCATTCTCATTCTTGTTCCTCTTCACTTTATGTGGATAAGTTACACATACCTACCTTCATTCTGTTATTCCTATGTACACTAAGAATGTAAGCTCTCAAGGCAAACCTACTATATTTGAATCCTATTTCCAACATTATTAACTGTTTGACATTTGGTAAATGATTCACATCTCTTGCTTCAGTTTCTTCATCGGCATCCATGGACACTTGGGCTGCTTCTGTATCTTGGCTATTGCAAATAATTCTGTAATAACCATGGGGGTGCATATATCCTTTTGAATTAGTGTTTTAGTATTTTGGGGAGTAAATATCCAGGAATGTGATTACTGGATCTTATGGTAGTTCTATTTTTATTTTTTTAGCAGAAGAAACATACTGTCTTCCACAGCAGCTGCCCCAGTTTGCATTCCCACCAACAGTGCATGTGAGTTCCTTTTTTTCCACATCCTCACGAACAATTGTTTTTTCTTGTGGTTTTGATTTTAGCCATTCTGACAGGTATGGAGTGATATCTCATTGTAGTTTGATTTGCATTTCTCTGATGATGAGTGATGGTGAGCATCTTTTCATGTGTCTGTTGGCCATCTGTATGTCTTCTTTAGAAAAACGACTGTTTATATCTGCCCATTTTTATTTGGGTTTTGGTTTTTTGGGTATTGAGTTGTATCAGTTCCTTATCTATTTTGGATACTAACTCTTTTTTGGATATGTCATTTGCAAATATATTTTCCCATTCAGTTGTTTGTCTTTTAGTTTTATTCATTGTTTCCTTTACTGTGCAAAAAACTTTTTATTTTGATGTAGCTCCAATAGTTTATTTTGGTTTTTGATTCCCTTGTCTTAGAAGATATATCTAGAAAAATGTTGCTACAGTTGACGTCAGAGACATTACTGACTGTGCTCTCTTCTAGAATTTTTATGGTTTAAGTTCTCACATTTAGGTCTTTAATCCATTTTGAGTTTATTTTTGTGTATGGTATAAGAAAGTCGTCCAATTTCATTCTGTTGCATGTAGCTGACCAGTTTTCCCAAGACCATTTGTTGAAGAGACTGTCATTTTCCCATGGCATATTCTTGCCTCTTTTGCCAAAAATTAATTGACCATATAATCGTGGTTTTGTTGCTGGGATTTCTATCTTCTTCCATTGATCTACATGTGTATTTTTGTGCCAGTACCATACTGTTTTGATTACTACCTTTAGGTAATATAACTTGAAATCTGGAATGGTGATACCTCCAGCTTCCTTTTCCTTTTTCAAGATTGCTTTGGCGATTTTTTTTTTTTTTTTTTTTTTTTTTTTTGTGATTCCATACAAATTTTAGGATGGTTTGTTCTAGTTCTGTGAAAATGCTGTAGGTATTTTGATAAGGATTGCATTATATCTGTAGATTGCTTTGGGTAGTATAGACATTTTAACAATACTTATTATCCATCCATGAGCATGGAATGTCTTTCTATTTCTTTGTGACATCTTCAATTTCTTCCATCAGAGTTTTATAGTTTACAGAGTACAGGCCTTTCACTTCCTTAGTTAAGTTTATTCCTAGGTATTTTATTATTTTTGGTGCAATTGTGAATGGGATTGCTTTCTTTTTTTTTTTTTAAATATTTTATTTATTTATTTGAGAGAGAGAGAAACAGCATGAGGGGGGAGAGGGTCAGAGGGAGAAGCAGGCTCCCCACCAAGCCGGGAGCCCAATGCAGGACTCAATCCCAGGACTCCGGAATCATGGCCTGAGCTGAAGGCAGTCGCCCAACCAACTGAGCCACCCAGGTGCCCGGGATTGCTTTCTTAAATTATCTTTCTGTTGCTTCATTATTTGTGTATAGAAATGCAATGGATTTCTGTACATTGATTTGTATCCTGTGACCTTACTGAATTTATCAGTTCTAGTAGTTGTTTTGGTGCAGTCTTTAGAGTTTTCTTTATATAGTGTCATGTCATCTGCTTTACTTCTTCCTTACCTATTTGGATGTCTTTTATTCCTTTTCTTTTTGTCTAATTGTTGTGGCAGGAATTTCTGTATTATGTTGAACAAAAGTGGTGGGAGTTTACATCCTTGCCTTGCCTTGATCTTAGGAGGAAAGCCCTCAGTTTTTCACCATTGAGTATGATGCTAATGTGGGCTTCTCACGTAAGTCCTGTACTAAGTTGAGATATGTTCCCTCTAAACCTACATTGCTGAGGATTTTTATCATGCATGGATGTTGTACTTCGTCAAATGCCTTTTCTGCATATATTGAAATGATCATATGGTTTTTATCTTTTCTCTTATTGATGTGATGAATCATATTCATTGATTTGTGAATACTGAATATCTCTTGCATGCCAGGAATCTCACTTAATCGTGGTGAATAATTTTTTTAATGTATTGTTGGATTCGGTTTGCTAACACTTCATTGAGGAGTTTTACATCTATGTTTATGAGAAATATCGGCCAGTAGTTTTGTGTGTGTGTGTGTGTGTGTGTGTGTGTGTGTGTGTGGTGTCTATCTGGTTTCTGTATCAGGGTGTTACTGTTCTCATAGAGTAAGTTTGTAAGTTTCCCTTACTTTTGTATTTTTTGGAATAGTTTGAAAAAAATAATATTAACTCTTCTTTAAATGTTTGGTAGAATTTGCTGGTGAAGTATCTGGTCGATGACTTTTCCTTGATGGGAGTTTTTTGATTACTGATTCAATTTCATTGCTGGTAATCAATTTGTCCAAATATTTTATTTCTTCCTGATTCAATTTTGGTAGTTCATATGTTTATAGGAATTTATCCATTTCCACTAGGTTGTCCAAATTGTTGCCATATATTTTTTTAATGATTCTTTTTTTAAATTATTATTTATTTATTTGACAGAGAGAGAGAAAGAGAGAAAGAGCACAAGCAGGGGGAGTGGCAGAGGGAAAGGGAGAAGCAGACTCCCCACTGAGCAGGGAGCCTGACACGGGGCTCGATCCCAGGACCCTGGGATCATGACTTGAGTTGAAGGCAGCCACCTAACTGACTGAGCCACCCACGTGCCCCAGCATATAATTTTTATAATATTCTCTTATAATCCTTTGTATTTCAGTGGCATTGGTTTTTATTTCCCTTCTTTCTGTTCTGATTTTTTTGAGTCCTCTCTCTCTTTTTTGATGAGTGTGGCTAGAGGTTTATCAAATTTGTTAATCTTTTCAGAGAACCAGTTACTGATTTCATTGATTTGCTCTATTGTTCTTTAAAAACAAATATTTATTTATTTTACAGAAAAAGAATGAGAGAGTGAGTGGGAGAGGGCCAGAGGGAGATGGGAGAGAGAGAATCCTCAAGCAGACTCCCCACTGAACTCAGAGCCCAACTTGGGGTTTGATCCCAGGACCCTGAGATTATGAAATGGGCCAAAATTCAGAGTCGGCCTCTCAACCAACTGAAGCTCCCAGGTGCTCTGTTTTATTTTTCTTTATTATTTCCTTCCTTCTTTTCATTTTGCTTTAGTTTGTTCTTCTTTTTGTATTTCCTTTACCTGTAAGATTAGGTTGTTTATTTGAGATTTTTCTTGCTTCTTGAGGTAGGCCTGTATTGCTCTAAGCTTTGCTCTTAGAGCAGTTTTTACTGCATCCTGAAGATTTTAGAACATTGTGGTTTTATTTTCCTTGTTTCTATGTATTTTTCAATTTCCTGTTTGATTTTTTGGTTGACCCATTCATTGTTTAGTAGCATGTTATTTAACCTCCATGTATTTGTGCTCTTTCCAGATTTTTTATTGTGGTTGACTTCTAGTTTCATATTATTGTGATCAGAAAAGATGCATGGAATGACTTCAGTCTTTTTTAATTTGTTGAGACTTGTTTTATGGCCTAATATGTGATCTATTCTGGTGAATGTTCCATGTGCACTTGAAAAGAATGTGTATTCTGCTGTTTTAGGATAGAATGTTCTGAATGTATCTGTTGAATCCCTCTGGCCCAGTGTCATTCAAAGCCAAGGTTTCTTTGTTGAATTTAGATTTAGATGATGTGTGCATTGATGTGTGTGGGGTGTTAACATCCCCTACTATTATTGTATTACTATCGATTATTTCCTTTATGTTTGTTAATAACTCCTTTAAGTATTTGTGTGCTCCCATGTTGGGTGCATAATTTACAATTGTTGTATATTCTTGTTGGTTTGTTCCCTGAATGGTTATATAGTGCCCTTCTTTGTCTCTTGTTATAGTGTTTGTTTTACATTCTATTTTTTCCCATTATAAGTATTGCTACCTAAGCTTTCTTTTCACATCCATTCACATGATAAATGCTTCTCCATTTCACTTTCAATCTTCATGTGTCTTTAAGTCTGAAATGAATCTCTTGTAGTCAATATGTAGATGGGTTTTTTTAAATCATTTTATCACTTATGTCTTTTTATTGGAGTGGATAGTCCCTTTAAATTCAAAGTAGTTATTGATAGTTATGTATTTATTGCCACTGTGTTACTTGTTTTATGGTTGTATTTGTCATTCTTTTATCTTTACTTCTTTTAGTCTCTTCTCTCATAAGTTGGTTATCTTTAGTTATATACTTGCTTTCCTTTCTTATCTTTTGCATATCTATTACTGGTTTTTGATTTGTGGTTATCATCTGTATTATATACAACATTTTCTGCATATAGTGGTCTATGTTAAGTTGATGGTTGCTTACATTTGAACCCATTCTTTACTCCTCTCTTCCCCATGTTTTAGGTATATGGTGTCCTACTTTACATCCTTTTATTTTGTGAGTCTCTTGACTGATTCTTACAGATATACTTATTTTTACTGCCTTTGTGCTGCCTACTTTCCGTACTCTTGATTATGGTCTTTCCACTCAAAGAATCCCCTTTAACATTTCTTGTAGGGCTAATTTAGCGGTCATTAATTCCTTTAACTTTTGTTTCTCTGGGAAACTCTTTATCTCTCCTTCCATTCTGAATTATAGCTTTGTTAGATAGAGCAGATTTATTTTTTCTTTCAGGGCTTTGAATATAGTATGCCACTACCTTCTGGCCTGCAAAATTCTGCTAAAAAAAGTCAGCTGATGTCTTTATGGGGTTTCCCTTTATTTTTTATGGGGTTTCCTTTGTATGTAACTGCTTTCTTTTCTCTTGTTGCTTTTAAAATTCTCTCTTTGTCACTACTTTTTGCCATCTTAATTACTAGGTGTCTTGGGGTGGACCTCCTTGTGTTGACTTTTTTGTGGGGCTTTCTGGGACTTCTGGATCTGGGCTTCTGTTTCCTTCCTTACATTCAGGAAATTTTCATTTATTATTTCTTTCAATAAATTTTCTGTCCCCTTTTCCCCTTCTTCTTTTAAGATCCCTATTATGTAAATGTTATTATGCTTGATGGAGTCACTGTGTTCCTTAAATCTATTCTCATTTTGCATATTTTGTTTCCTCTCATTTGCTAAGCTTGATTACTTTCCATTACTCTGTCCTCCAGGTCCCTGATTCATTCTTCTTCTTCTTTTAGTCTACTATTTATTCCATCTTTTGTAATTTTAATTTCACTGATGGTGTTATTCATCTCTGATTCATTCTTTTTTATCTCATTGTTAAAGGTCTCACTGATGACCTCCACTCTTTTCTCATGCCCAGTGAGTATCTTTATGATCATTTCTTTAAATACTCTATCAAGCATATTACTTATCTCCATTCACTTAACCAACTGAGCCACCCAGGCGCCCAAATATTTTATTTATTTATTTGAGAGAGAGAATGAGATAGAGAGAGAGAGCATGAGAGGGGGGAGGGTCAGAGGGAGGAGTACATTCACTTAAGTCTCTTGGTATGATTTTCTCCTGTTATTTCACTTGGGACATATTCTTCTATCTCTTCATTTTGTCTAACTCTCTGTGTCTGTTTATGTGCATTAGGAAAGACAGCTATGTCTCCTGCACTTGAGAGTAATGGCTTTTTGAAGAAGAGGTACTATACTTCTAGTACCTTGCCATGCAGTGTCCCCTGTTCACCAGAACCTGGCACTTCATGGGTTTCTCCTATGTGTGATGTTTGTGCCCTGTTACTGTGGCTCAGCCACTTTTTCCTTCAGTTAGTTAAGTCATCTGCAATGGCTTTTTTTTTTTTTTTTTTTTTTGCCTGTTGTGAGCAGTGTTTGGTCCCCGTAGTGTTAGTGAGTCAGTCTGGGGATGACTTGGGCTTGAATTGAGTCAGACCAGAAGTTTGCCAGAGACACTGCAGCACCAAACTACAAGATGTGGTCCCTGTGTTGTCCCCTGAGAAGCTTTAATTGGTGGACAGAGCCTTCAGTCAGGCCACTTGTCTGCCTCCAGCCCACTGCTGTGGCCTCTGACGGGTGTGTGTGGTTATCTTTCCCCCTCTATATGGCAGCAGTCACTTTGGAGTGGTGCTGACCACTGTAGGGGCTGCTTGCACATTGCCCAGCCTGCAGTAATGCCCTATATGGGCTCTGGACAAGAGTGTACTGGAAAGGGCAGATCAAAGAAAGCACAGTATGGGGTGTGGTGAGCAGTGGTGAAGTGGTGCTAGCAAGTTTTGCATGGCTCTGGTCCTCTGTGGGAGGGGCTCTGCAGTGCCAGGACTGAAGTGGCTCATCCAACTCTGTGGAAGCACAACACCAGGGGGCAGGGCAGGGCAGTGGGGTAGCAGTGCTAACAAGCTTTGCATGCCCCCAGTCCTCTGTAGGAGGGGCCCAGCAGCACCCAGACTAAGGCAGGCTGTCTGGTGTGGTGGATTGGCAGAAGCACTGAGTGGGGGGGGGGCGTGTGGGGGGAGGAAAGGCAGCAGTGCTAACAAGTTAGGTAGCGAGTCCCACAGGTGGTCTTGTGTTTATACTGGGGGCAGTGGAATAAAATGCTGCCTGCAGTTCCTCTGTTTCTGGAGGAGTTCCCCAGTGATTTCTGTCCCTCCAGGACATGCTCTGAGACTAGTACAAAATCTCCCTCCTATATGCCCCAGGCACCTTTTAAACTACTGCTTCTATGCTGTACCTCCAAGGCTGTTTGTTGTGCTGTCTCTTTAAGTGCAAGGACTCAGTTTCCTCTCACCCTCCTAACTCTTCTAGAGCTAAGCCTGAGGATCTTTTTTTTTTTTTTTTAATCCCAGGTTTTAAGTCACGCTGGTTGTAAGAACTCAATGAATTTGGCCCCTCTGATTTTCAAAGCCAAATGTTATGGGAATTTGTCTGTCCCATGTGGGGTCCCTGGTGTGATAGTCTGTTTCTCTCCCACCTCTGTGCCCACAGCATCCCTCCTTCCCATGGAAAGCCCCACTAGTCCATTTAGTTCCTGACCACATCTCTGTACTTCTTACCCTCTTCAATGTGGCCTCTTCTCTACATTTAATTGTGCAGTCTTCAGGTCGTTTTCTGGCTTATTTACATGGCTGTATTATCTAGTTGTATCAGTGGGATAAGGTGAGCCTAGAGTCCTCATACTCTGCCATCTTCCCCCAGGGCTAGCTCTAGTATAGCTTGTATTTTCCACTAAAGACTCTTGTTCACCCTTTTCACTAGACTATCTCGTTCAACTCTTTATCTCTATGTAAACTATATAGCATATGTATGCTATATAATCATTTTCTTCTTATCTTTATTTACTTATCATGACTTAATCAGTTGGCCTTGACAAAATCTCATATGCATACTCTTGTCATTCACTATCTGATTCACAGAGAATCAGATTACCTCTGAGGTCACTAGTTTTTCTTGTTCTAAAGTATTTCATGAATTGTGCCTATTTTTTGGACACAATGTTGTAGAGTACACAAAGGGGATTCTCTACAATTTATCCAAAATAAATAATATGACCTCTACATTATCTAAATATTTTTTAAATTTTTAAAATTTTAAAATTTTAAAATTTTAAAATTTTTAACAAATATAATCCAGAAATATCTGTGTCATCTTTGCGTTAACCTCCCAAGGGACTAATAACAGAAACTTTAAAAGTCTACTCTTTTTCTTTGAATAATAGAATGGGTTTCTAAGGTTTTACAGATTATTATAGATAGTTCTGCTCAATAGTCAAATTAAGGCAAAATTTTGGTTAAGTATTATAGTAAATGATAGTGATTCGGAGAAACTCAATTGCTTTTTTTTTTTTTTTTTAAAGATTTTATTTATTTATTTGACAGAGAGAGACACAGTGAGAGAGGGAACACAAGCAGGGGGAGTGGGAGAGGGAGAAGCAGGCTTCCCGCCGAGTGGAGAGCCTGACGCGGGGCTCGATCCCAGGACCCTGGGATCATGACCTGAGCCGAAGGCAGATGCTTAACGACTGAGCCACCCAGGCGCCCCTTTTTTTTTTTTTTTACTGGCAGTCATAGTAGTGCCTAGGGCAAAGTTATGAAAGTCTCCCTACCATTACTGGCTATAATAACCCAGCATTTCCATTTTATTAATTGTGGACATTTTCTCTCAACAAGTAAAATATTTTGAGACAGAACTGGTGTATTATGTAGATTCCTTACTATTCATGACCTGATATATAGATTAAGCAGCAAATTATTATTTGCCTTTGGAAAATATGGATATTGCTTAAGGTGCTATAGGTTTCTCTTTACTTTCTTCAACCTCACTCTTTCTTGACTTTTAGTAGTCCTGTATGCATCACTGTCACTTTGATATTAGTGTTGCTACCATGAGCATTTATGCTAATTTAGTTTATATGATATAGTTATTACTGTTAGCTTCCGAATTGAGAATTAAACCTCGTAAAGTCAGCTGTGTAGACTATTTCAGTGCATCACCGTCAATGAGTCATAAAGTGT
Source organism: Halichoerus grypus (assembly GCF_964656455.1). Lineage (NCBI taxonomy): Eukaryota > Metazoa > Chordata > Mammalia > Carnivora > Phocidae > Halichoerus > Halichoerus grypus. The sequence goes on along the minus strand of NC_135727.1, from coordinate 54,953,980 downwards.
ATAGATCCCTTAATGCATTGATTAACTCAAAAATATATATTTTTTATTTAGATAATAGATGAACATGTACCCTTACAAAACTTATGAGTGCTTCAATTGAAATGTACAATACTTTTTGTAGGCAGTTGTTACCATGTCCTCTAGTTGTTAATATCTAACAAAATCTAAAATATATGTGACATATAGATATGTGTTGATAGCTATAAACCTTGGAGATATCAAATGGTATTTCTTTGAAAATCAGGGATGATAAAAGATTTGGAATATGACAGATACATATGTGTAGCAGGTATTTTTTGCTGCATTTTTCATTTCTTCCATGTGTGTTATATGACTTTTGTAAGGGGTTACACATGTGTAATAAAAGAATTAGCTCCCTTATTCCTAAAACAAAAATTAATATTAAATTTGATATTATATGTTGATAATATATTTGCTGATATATTGGTATTCTTTCTACTTAAGCTGTTTAATATACATTTTAAACATCTACCTGTATCTTATTTGTACATATAACAAACAAACATGCTCCTAACTAATGTAAACTTAACTTGTTTGAGCATTAAAAAAATGACTGAGAAATAATTATATACACTATGGATGATTTGTTTTTACTGGTGGAAAAAAAACTGCATTGGACCTTTAACTTTGATGTGTATTGTTTTTCTTTAACGTTTGACAATAGTAATAATTTTGTGCCATTTTTTCAGTTGTACAACTTCAACTTTTAATACAATTCAAACAAAAATAAAGTAAATGAAGAAGGAAAATCTACAGAACTCCTCATCAAGTAAGATGGGCAATTTTTTAGACATATCAATATACCTTAGTAAACACAGTATTTTATATAAGTTAAAATTCTGAGTTTAGCGATATATATATATATATATCTTTAAAACATCAAATATTCCTTTATATTCCTGTTTAAATGTCCTCAACTGATAGTTTTTTGATAAACACCATTAGATTTCAAGATAGAAGAGTTTCCTCTGGCAATATTCTGATACCATATTCCAAAACTTTATTCACTAAACTGGTTTTTAAAAGAACAAAAGGTTCTAATAAAAACTGGACCTCTTCTTCCTTCCCAGTGAATAGATTTTATAATGCCTTTCATAATTTGCTTAAAAATTTAAAAATATGCCAGCTACATCCCTTAGGATATCATTCCCTATTTTTAATCTTTAGTTTAACTGCACCAAATTATTATTTGAGGAAAACTGGGAAAGCAATCCTTTTTCCTGTGCAGGAAGACCTGAAGTTCATTATATACATGCTATTATCTTGAATTACACTGGATCCTAAACTGGGGTTTACAAAAAGAATGAGAAAATTTAAAGTAAGCTAATGACAACTGTTGACAATGTTTTTAGAAATGTTGTATGTTTTAGAAACATAATAATCTGTAGACCACAACTCTATCTGTAGAGATTTCCATCAAGATGGTTGGAATGTGGTTGTTATCATCACATGGAAAGACGAACAGTCACTGAAATTTATAAGAATGAAGCTCTGTGGCTGTGTAGGTTGATTGCCCATCTCCTGCATGCCATAACTATAACTTGTTTCACCACAGCTAGGCCAGCCAAACACCCCACCCCCATGTGCCATGGCTGAGGACTTCCCCACCTCAGTCAGGATAACTAAGCACCTCATCCTTACACAACATAACCAGGTTACTGAGCACGCTACCCCCCACACTGCTTCAGCCAGATTGGCTGAGTGCCCAGGCCCTGCATAATGCAGATGCATGTCCTGCCCCAGCCTATGGGTTTGCAAAGCCCACACAGGGGATGCCTTTTTAGGTCCTGACTAGTGACCAGAGGAGAATGTATTTCTGTGTTCCATGAGTCTGAATCAATTGAAGAAACAGTCTTTGGCAGGCTACCACCCCCCAGGGCACCGTACAGACAGTAGATTGAAACACACCCTTAGTCTTTCTATGAAAAAGGCCTATTTTCTTGTCCTGGAGCTTAGTCCTGAAGGACAAGTTTCAGATTTGTAACATACTCAGAGGATACAGAGGCACACCCAGTGAACATGACATGGTCCGGGAGACACCACATTAGAGCCTTCCCTTGGCCTCATCACAAGTCACTGAAAAGAGTTTATATACACATCTAAAGCCACAATTTTTGCAACTGTCACTTAGAGACACCTTCAAATCCCCTGGTAGAGAAGTCAGCAGGGTTTATGATTGCAGACCCACTGGAATGCATACATTTACATATCTTAAAAGCTGCTGCTTAAAAAATCTGTCTTACAATTAGCCTGAAACTAGGCACTGATATCTCTCCCTTTGAAATGCTGGCAGGTTTTGGCACACCCTCAACAACTGGGACCTATCAAAAACAAATCAGGCTACTAGACAATCACAAAGGTCTGGGAAACAACCACAAGCTAGAGCAAGTTTCATCTTCTATACAAGGCCATTCATTCAAGACTGGGAGAGGTAACTGTTTTGCCTAATACATAGGAACGCAGATAGTCAAGCAAAATGAGGAGACAGAGGAATATATTTCAAATAAAAGAACAAGATGAAACTTCAGAAAAAATACCTTAATAAAATAGGTAAGTAATCTACCTAATAAAGAGTTCAAAGTTGTGGTAATTAACAATGCTCACCAAACTCAGGAAAAAAAAATGGATGAACTCAGTTAGAACTTTAAAAAAGAGAAAGAAAATATAAGAAAGCATCAAACAAAAATCATAGAGCTGAAGAATACAATAACAACTGAAAAATACACCAGAGGGGTTCAACAGCAGACTAGACAAAGTAAAATAATGGATCAGTGACCTGGAAGACAGGGCAGTAGAAAGCAATCAGAGCAGCAAAATGAAAAGGAGAATGAAAAAAAGTGAAGATAGCTTAAGGGACCTATGAGACCTCATCAAGTGAGATAACATCCACATTATAGGGGTCACAGAAGAATAAAGGGGTAGAAAACTTAATTAAAGAAATAATGAATAGAAACTTCCCTAACCTGGGAAATGAAACAGACATGTAGCCCCCAAAAGCAAAGAGAATTCCAAATAAGATGAACCCAAAAAGATCCACACCAAGACACATTATAATTAAAATGTTAAAAGTTAGAGAGAATCTTAAAAGCAACAAAAGAAAGATGGCTATTTACATACAAGAGAACCCCAAAAAAACAAACAGCAGATTTTCAGTATAAACTTTGCAAACCGGAAGTGACTGGCATGATATATTAAATTTGCTGAAAGGAAAAAAAAAGAAAAAAAAAAAAAAAAACTTCCAACCACCTGGCAAGGTTACAATCAAGATTGAAGAAGAGATAGAGTTTTCCAGACAAGAAAAACTAAAGGAGTTTATCACAACTAAACCAACCTTACCAAAGATGTTAAAAGGACTTCTTTAAGCTTAAAAGAAAGGCAGTAACTAGTGACTAGAAAACATATGAAAGTAAAAATCTCATTGATAAATGAAAATATACAGGAAAGGTACTGGATTGACTACTTGTAAAGTTAATATGAAGGTTAAAAGACAAAAATGGTAAAATTAACCAAAACTGTCATAATTAGTTAAGGGATAAATGAAATAAAAAGATGTAAAATATAACATCAAAAAAAGAACATGGGGGGCAGTAAAATGTAGTGTTTAGAATGCATTCAAGCTTAAGATGTTATCAACTTAAAGTAGACTATTATATATACTATGATGTATGTGAACATCATAGTAACCACAGAGCAAAACTTTGCACAAATTACAATGAGAAAAAAATCTAAACATAACACTAAAGAAAATCACCAAACCATAAGGGAAGGGAACAAGAGAAGAAGAAAGGAATAGAGAGGAACTACAAAAACAGCCAGAAAACAGTAAGTACAGTGCAATAAGTACATACCTATAAATAATCAATTTAAATGCAAATGAACTAAATTCTCTACTTAAAACACATAGAGTGGCTGAATTAAAAAAAAAAAAAGGCCCATCTTTATGTTGTCAACAAGAGGTTCATTTTAGATGTAAGGACACACAGTCTGAAAATGAAACGATGGAAAAACATACTCCATGCAAATGGAAATGAGAAGAAAGTTGGTGTAGCCATACTTATATCAGATAAAATACACTTTAAAACAATGACTATGGGGTGCCTGGGTGGCTCAGTTGGTTAAGCATCTTACCCTTGATTTTGGCTCAGGTCATGATCTTAAGGTTGTGAGCCTGAAACCCACAAGGCTCTGTGCTGGGCATGTAGCCTGCTTAAGATTCTCTCTCTGCCTCCTCCCCCTCTCTGTCTCCCTCTCTAAAAAAATGACTATAATGAAAGACAAAGAAGGGAATTATATAATGATAAAGGGGTCAATCCAATAAGAAGATATACATATGTAAATATTGCTGCACCCATAATAGGATCACTAAAATATGCATAGCAAATATTAACAGAATTAAAGGGAGAAATTGACAGCAATAAAATAATAGTAGGTAACTATATAGTACCCCACTTACATCAATGGATAGACCATCCAGACAGAAAATCAATAAGCATCTGCCTCAAATGATACAGTAGACCAGATGGACTTAAGAGATATAAACAGAATATTCCATCCAAAACAGCAGAATACATATTCTTCTATAGTGCATATGGACTATTCTCCAGGATAGATCATGTAAGGGCAGCAAAAAATTATCAATAAATTTAATAAGATTGAAATCACATCAAGCAAGTTTTCTGACCAAAATGGTATGAAATTAGAAATCAATTCCAAGAAGAAAACTGGAAAAAAAAAAGAAGAAAACTGGAAAAATCACAAATACGAGGAGATTAAACAACATACTATTGAACAACCAATGGGGCAATAAAAAATTAAAAAAAAGAAGTCAAAACATATCTGGAGACAAATGAAAATAAAAACACGAGTCCAAAATCTATGGGATGCATCAAAAAACAGTTTTAAGAGAGAAGTTTCAGGGCACCTGGGTGGCTCAGTTGGTTAAGGGTCTGCCTTCTGCTCAGGTCATGATCCTGGTCCTGGGATCCAGCCCTGCATCGGGCTCCCTGCTCAGCAGGGAGTCTGCTTGTCCCTCTCCCTTTGCCCCTCCCTCCTTGCTTGTGCTGTCTCTCTGTCTCTCTCTCTCAAATAAATAAATAAAATCCTTAAAAAAAATAGAAGTTTCTAGTGATACAAATCTACCTCAAGAAACAAAAAAAATCTTAAATAATCTAACTGTACACCTAAAGGAAATAGAAAAAGAAGAACAAATGAAGGCCCAAGTTAATTAAAGGAAGGAAATAATAAGGATCAGAGTGAAAATAAAGATAGAGACTACAAAGACAATAGAAAAGATCAATGAGGGCGCCTGGGTGGCTCAGTTGGTTAAGCGACTGCCTTCGGCTCAGGTCATGATCCCAGGGTCCTGGGATCGAGTCCCACATCGGGCTCCCTGCTCCGCGGGGAGCCTGCTTCTCCCTCTCCCACTCCCCCTGCTTGTGTTCCCTCTCTCGCTGTGTCTCTCTCTGTCAAATAAATAAATAAAATCTTTAAAAAAAAAAAAAAAAGAAAAGATCAATGAAACTAAGAGCTGGTTCTTCAAAAAGATAAAACTCACAAACCTTTAGCTAGACTCACCAAAAACAAAAAACAAAAAACCACAATAGTGAGATCTCAGATAAATAAAATCAGAAAAGAGAAGCTACAACTGATACCACAGAAATACACATAAAGAGTATACTACAATTATATGCCTACAAATTGAACAACCTAGAAGAAATGGATAAATTTGTAGAAACAGGGCGCCTGGGTGGCTCAGTTGGTTAAGTGACTGCCTTCGGCTCAGGTCATGATCCTGGAGTCCCGGGATCGAGTCCCACATCGGGCTCCCTGCTCAGCAGGGAGTCTGCTTCTCCCTCTGACCCTCCTCCCTCTCATGCTCTCTGTCTCTCATTCTTTCTCTCGCAAATAAATAAAATCTTAAAAAAAAAAAAAATTTGTAGAAACATACAATAAGATTGAATCATGAAGAAACAGAAATTATTAATACAACAACTAGGAGAGGAGGCTGGTTTGTGGGTCTCATGAAAGGTGGTTGGGCTAAGGATCCCGGGAGGAGAGTAGCTAGTTTGGGCTCTCTGGGAGAAGTGGCTGGTTTAGGAATCCCAGTGCTGCTAGGAAGTGGCTAATTATGACCCTCCCTTCTCCTTCAGTGGAAGTGACTAAATATCTCAAGGAACTGGCAATCTCCTAGATTCCCACTCATTTTCAGTGGCTCAGAAGAGGTACCTCAAATGGAGATTTCTGGGGTGGTGGCTGAGCAACCCCTGGCTAGCAGTTGTGACCCTAGTCCCAGATAATTTGGGGTTCCAAGGAATGGAAAAACCAAACCACATGTGGATTGGGAGAGAAGTATGCAGGCTTCGTGCAGCCATTGGAGTTTGTTTGAGGATCCACCTCAGCAACTGTGCACATGGAATCTCAGGAAGTAGAATCCAAGGAGCCCCCAACATCCACAGACACTGTATGTTACCCCTGCCCTCCACTCCACAACCTTAAAGGGCTCAAAAGCCAGAAGTGAATGACAGTGGCTATAGTCATGACTTCAAAGACAAGGGAAACAAAATAAATAAATAAATAAATAAACAAACAAACAAACAAATAAGTGGAACTATATCTAACTAAAATGTTTCTGCACAGTGAAGGAAACCATCAACAGAATGAAAAGGAAACTTACTTAATGGGACAAGATATTTGCAAATCATATATCTGATATGTATCCAAAATATATAAAAAATCATACAACTCAAAAACAGAAAAAAACAGGAGGGCTGTGCAGCCCCATCCTGTTGGCACCGTCATGGCGGGTTTGCGAAGAAGACCACCGGCCTTGTAGGATTGGCTGTATGTGAGAGTCCATATGAAAGTCTAAGAATATTACACACAAAGATTCTTGATGTTCTTGAGCAAATTCCTAAAAACGCAGCATATAGAAAGTATATAGAACAGATTACAAATGAGAAGCTGGTTGTATGGTTAAAGCAGAACCAGATGTTAAGAAATTAGAAGACCAACTTCAGGGTGGCCAACTAGAAGAGGTGATTCTTCAGGCTGAAAATGAACTAAGTCTGGCCAGAAAAATGTTACAGTGGAAACCATGGGAGCCTTTAGTGGAAGAGCCTCCTGCCAACCAATGGAAGTGGCCAATATAATCATCATTGAATGACTAGTGTGTTCATGGGAAACGGATGTAATTAAATGTTCTGTTATATTAAAAATGTTTCTATATTATTGGTATAATCAAGAAAACTAATACAGAGCATATTTAGGACACTTCTTAAAATTGATGACTATGGTAATAGGGACTTGTGAATCCATTTTTGATATGTAAAGCATTTATTTAAGCTATCTTAAAGATTTTGTTGTTGTTGTTGGGTTTTTTTTGTTTGTTTTTTGTGTTTTTTTGTTTTTTGTTTTTTTTTTACAGAGAGGTTGTGGAAAGATTTGAAAGTTAATTGGAAAAATTCCTATAGATTTTCAATGTAGAAGCCATAACCCAAATGTGAAGTATTTATAGTGGTATCTTCAACACATCATTTAATTATTTTTATCCTGGAAAAAAAAAAAACAGGAAAGATACTTAATTATTATTGTTTAGACAAATTTATAGGTCACTAAAGTGAAGTAGTAAGAGTAAAAACCATCGAGTTATAGTTGTACAGTTGAGGAAATTGATTTGGTATTTGAAAGAAAAATTTCTTTCTTGAAAGAAGAAATTTCTCATAGTGGTAGTTGCAAAACTTTTCCATTTGTCTCATTCAAAGAAGTTAGCTTTCTGTTCTTAGCCTTTAGTTTTCTTGATCACCCAAAATACATCAGGATAGAGATAGAATTTATGTAAAAGGAAAGACATCAAGAGTTCCTAAGTTTTTCATAGGCTTATATTCAGAACATCTTACTCATACATGGGTTGTAACTCTAAAGTGGAATCACTAGGTAGTTTTCACTAAGTTTCCAATATGAGTGCAGTTGGGTATCAAACCCAAGATAAGTGTTAATTCAAGGAAAGAAACAGTTGGCATTAAATTACTTTTCACGTGTCCTCACCCTTTCACCCTAGACCCTATCATTTCTAAATACTTAAATTTGGTATTTTTTAACTTCAAAGATAGTACTTTTGTGTGTGTTTGTACACATATGTTTTTGTGTCTTTTGCTATCCCTTGTGGCAAAGTGGAATCATTCAGAATTTTCAGAAAGAGAAAATTATATTTTCCTCTGATATATTTCTCCCCTTACAGAGCTGTAAATTGAATGGTAAATAAATATTAAATGAAAAAAAAACAACCAAATTTCAAAAATGTGCAGAAGATCTAGATATGTTTTGTTTTGTTTTTAAAGCAGACATACAGATGACCAACAGTCATACAAAACCATGCTCAATATCACTAGTTACCAGAGAAATGCAAATCAAAACCACAAAGAGTTATCACATCACACCTATTAGAAGGGTTACTATCAAAAAGACAAAAAATAGGAAGTGTTGGAAAAGATGTGAAGAAAAGGAAATCCTCAGACATTGTTGGTGGGAATGTAAAGTGGTGCAGCCACTATGGAAAATGGTATGGAGATACATCTAAAAATTAAAAATAGAATTACCATATGAGCAAGCTCTTCCATTACTATTTATCCAAAGAATTTATATAAAAATACTAATTCAAAAAGATATATACATTCCTATGTTCATTGCAGCATTGTTTACAATAACCAAGATATAGAAACAACTTAAGTGTCTCTCAATGGATGAATGGATAAAGAAGATATGATACACAAGACACACACATACACACATGTGCACACACACACACAATGGAATACTACTCAGCCATAAAAATAGAAGGAAATTGGGGCGCCTGGGTGGCACAGTTGGTTAAGTGTTGGACTCTGGGTTTTGGCTCAGATCATGATCTTATGGTCCTCAGATGGAGCCCTGCATCAGGCTCTGTGTTCAGCATGGAATCTGCTTGAGATTCTCTCTCCCTATCCCTCTGCCCCTCCTGCTCATGATCTCTCTCAAATCAATCAATAAATCAATCATTAAAAAAAGAAAGAAATCTTGCTATTTGCAAAAACATGAATTAACCTTGAGTGTATTAAGCTTGGTGAAGTAATTCAAACAAGAAAAACAAATATAGTATGATTTCACTTATATGTGGAATCTAAAAAAACACAACAAATGAACAAAACAAAATAAAAACAAATTCAAAGATATAGAGAGCAGATTGGTGGTTACAAAAGGGAAGGGGGTTGGGGAGTCAGCAAAATGGGTGAGTAAGTTCAACTGCTTGATGAGGGATGGTAACTAGACTTATGGTGGTGATCACTTTGCAATGTATGCAAATATTAAATTATAATGTTGTACACCTGAATCTTATGTAATGTTATATACAAATTTATGTCAATAAAAAGAATAATGAAGTTCTGTGCACTGTTTCCACAAGATCTTTGTCATCTAAATTGATTTCTACAATAGGGAATAGTGGAAATATCAAGGTATATCACAACTCTCCCAAATTTAGATGGCCCTGACAGTTATATCATATTTAAAAAATCCAATATAAAATAAATTGACCTTCAGATTATTTTTAAGTAGTAAACTGAAGAATTTTCTTTCTTTTTTAGGGTTGTGATTCAAGTGAATGTATTTTATTTTTAAATTCAAGGATAATTAACATACTGAATATATATTTTTAAATATAATTTATAAATATAATTATGTATATATAAATATGAATATATATATCACAACTTTGTACCTTCATCTGTTGATAAACACTTAGGTTTTTCTATGTTTTGGCTATAGTAAATAATGCTGCTATAAACATGCAGATGCAGATATCTCTTTAGTGATATCTATAGACAGTGGCTATAACTATTTACAATCCTAGCAGTAGTGCCAAGGGTTTCTTTTTCTCCACATCCTTGCCAGCATTTGTTATCTCTTGTCTTTGGATGAAAGCCATTCTGATAGGTGTGAGGTTTTAGCTCATTGCAGTTTTGATTGGCATTTCCTTAGTGATTAGTGAGTGACCTTGAGCATTTTTTCAAGCACCTGTTGGCAATGAGTACATCTTCATTGTTAAAATGTCTATTCAGGGTCTTTCCCATTTTCAATTGGATTATTTATTTATTCTGTTATTGAGTTGTATGAGTTCTTTATGTATTTTGGATATTAACCCCTTGTCAGATATATGGTTTGCAATTTCTTTTCCCATTCCATAGGTTTTCTTTTCATTTTGTTGATTATTTCTTTTGTGCTATTATGTTATTTTATTTCTTTTTTATCATTTTGTTTTATTTTATTATATTTCACCATGATGAGTGTACTCTTTAATCCCCATCATGTATTCTGTGCATTCCCCCCACCCACACTCCTCTGGCAACCATCAGTTTGTTCCCCATACTTAAGAGTCTGTTTCTTGCTTTCTCCCTCTTTTTCTTTTTCCTTTGCTTGTTTGTTTTGTTTAAATTCCACATATGAGTGAGATCATATGATATTTGTCTTACCTGACTGACATATTTATCTTAGCATTATACACTTTAGGTTCACACATGCTGTTGCAAATGTCATTCTATTTTATGCCTGAATAATATTCCATTGTATACATATACCACATCTTCTTTATCCATTCATCTTTAGATGAAGAGATCATGTAATGACCTGCAGTGCAGTGTCCCCTGTTTACCAGAACCTGGCACTTTAGGGGTGTCACTTATTTGTGTTGCATTCGCTCTGCTCTTGCAGCTGAGGTGATTTTTCCTTAAGTCTTATCATCTGCAGTGGATCTTTTCACCTGCTGTAGGCAGTTTTTGGTCCTTCTAGTGTTAATGACCAGTCTGGGGCAACCTTGGGCTTGAACTGAGTCAGACCAGGTATTTGCCAGAGATAGAGTAGCATCAAACTGCAAGACACTTTCCCTGTGTTGTCCCCTCTGAAGCTTTTTATTTTTTTGGTAGGTGGGGCCTGCAATCAGACCAGCTGTCTACCAGCAGCCCACTGCTGGGGTCACAGTCCAACTAGTACGTATAGTTATCTTTCCCTCTCCTCAGGGCAGGAGTCCCAGTCTAAGAGAATTCCCCTTTCTCCGCATTCTCACCAATATCTGTTGTTTCTTGAGTTGTTAATTTTAGCCATTCTGACTGGTTTGAGGTGGTATCTCATTGTGGTTTTGATTTGTATTTCCCTGATGATGAGTGATTGGGGTATTTTTTTCATGTGTCTGTTGGCCACTTGTATGTCTTCTTGTAGAAATGTCTGTTCATGTCTTCTGCCCATTTCTTGACTGGATTTTTTTTGGTTTATTTGGGGGGGGGGTTGAGTTTGATAAGTTTTTAGAGATTTAGGATACTATCCCTTTATTTGATAAGACATGGAATCTTGTTTGTTGGGAGACTTTTGATTACTGATTCAATTTCTTTCCTGATTATAGGTCTGTTCAGGTTTTCTATTTCTTCCTGTTTCAGGTTTGATAGTTTATATGTTTCTAAGAATGTATCCATTTCTTCCAGATTGTCTAATTCGTTGGCATATACTTGCTCATAATATTCTCTTGTAATTGTATTTCTTTGGTGTTGGTCATGGCCTTTCATGATTTTATTTATTTGGTCATTTCTCTTTTCTTTTTGATAAGTCTGGCTAGGGGTTTATCAATCTTATTAATTCTTTCAAAGAACCAGCTCCTAGTTTCATTGATCTGTTCTGTGTTTTTTTTTTTTTTTTCTATATCATTGATTTCTGCTCTAATCTTTATTATTTCTCTTCTCCTGCTGAATATAGTCTTTATTTGCTGGTTTTTTTCCAGCTCCTTTTGGTGAAAGGTTATACCATGCATATTTTCATACACAATGCTTTAATACTTGAAGTTAACTACAAGAAAAAATTTGGAAGGACCACAAATACATGGATGTTAAAGCCATTCTACTAAAGAATGAATAGGTCAAACAGGAAATTAAGAAGAATTAAAAATATACATGAAGCAAATGAAAATGAAAATAGGACAGTTCAGAACTTTTGGGATGCAGTAAAGGTGGTCCTAAGAAGTAAATACATTGCAATACAGGCCTTTCTCAAGAAACAAGAAAAGTCTGAAATATACATGGTTTATTTTCAGTGACTTAAACATACGGCTATGTCCATTTGCTTCTACCACTACATTTACAAAATCCTATCTTATAATGAAAGAATTTAGTACTTGAAAGAAGTTTTATACACAGTGTAAGTTCAAAGAGTTAAGCACAGGGCTATATAGATATGCTTCCATGCATTCCTTACAAACACTTCTCAATTTTTCCCAAGTTTTTGTTTAAATTCCAGTTAGTTAACATAAAGTGTAATATTAGTTTCAGGTGTAGAATTTAGTCATTCATCACTTACATATAACAAGTGCTCATCACAAGTGCTCTCCTTAATACCCATCAACTATTTAACAGATCCCCCAGCCCATCTCCCCTCCAGTTTGTTCTCTATTTAAGAGTGTGTTTACTGGTTTGCCCCTCCTTTTTCTTTTCCCTTATGTTCATCTGCTTTGTTTATTTAAATTCCATATATGAGTGAAATCATGTGGTATTTGTCTTTCTCTAACTAAATTATTTCATTTAGCATAATGTTCTCTAGCTCCAACTAAGTCCTTGTAAATGGCAAGTTTTCATTCCTTTTATGGCTGAGTAATATTCCATTGTATATATATCACTTCTTTATCCACTCAACAGTTGAATGACACTAGGCTCTTTCCATAATTTAACTATTGTTGATAATGGTGCTATAAACTTTGGGGTGCATGTATCCCTTCAAATCACTATTTTTGTATCCTTTGGTAAAAATCTAGTAGTGTATGGCTGGATTACACAGTAGTTCTATTTTTAACTTTTTGAAGAACCGCCATACTGTTTTCCAGAGTGGTTACACCAGTTTGCATTCCCATCAAAAATGTAAAATGCTTCCCCTGTCTCCGCATCCTTGCTAATACCTGTTATTTCTTGTGTTGTTCATTTTAGCCATTCTGACTGGTAGGAAGTGCTATGTCATTGTAGTTTTGAATTGTATTTCCTTGATGAAGTGTCATGTTGAACATCCTTTCATGTGTCTGTTAGCCATCTGTATGTCTTCTTTGGAAAAATGTCTATTCATGTCTTCTGCCCACATTTTATCTGGATTATTTATTTTGGGGGGTGTTAATTTTTATAAGTTTTTTATATATTTTTGATACTACTCTCTATCATATATGTCATTTACAAATACCTTCTCCCATTCCAAAGACTGCCTTTTAGTTTTGTTGATTGTTTCCTTTGCTATGCAGAAGCTTTTTATTCTGATCAAGTTCCAATATTTTATTTTTGTTTTAGTTTCCCTTACCTCCAGAGACATATCTAGTAAGATGTTGCTACAGTTGATGTCAAAGAGGTTATTGCTTGTGTTTTCCTTTAGGATTTTGATGGTTCCCTGTCTCACATTTAGGTCTTTTATACATTTTGAATTTATTTTTTGTATGGAGTAAGAAAGTGGTCCAGTTTCATTCTTTTGCATGTTGCTGTCCAGGGTTCCCAACACCATTTGTTGACAGACTTTTTTCTATTGCATATTCTTTCTTGCTTTGTCAAAGAGTAGTTAACCATATAGTTGTGTGTCCATTTCTGGGTTTTCTATTCTGTTCCATTGTTCTGTGTGTCTGTTTTTCTGCCAGTACCATAACCCATACTGTCTTGATCACTACAGCTTTTTTTTTTTAAAGATTTTATTTATTTATTTGAGAGAGAGAGAGTGAGAGAAAGAGATCGAGGTGGGGGGAGAGTTGGAGGAAGAAGTAGACTTCCCACTGAGGAGGGAGCCTGATGTGGGACTCCAGCCCAGGACCCTGGGATCATGACCTGAGCTGAAGGCAGACACTTAGCCAACTGAGCCACCCAGGCGCTCGAACAGTACAGCTTTGTAATATAACTTGAAGTCCAGAATTGTGATGCCTCCAGCTTTGCTTTTTTTTTTTTTTTTTTAAAGATTTTATTTATTTATTTGACAGAGAGAGAGAGAGCGAGAGCAGGAACACAAGCAGGGGGAGTGGGAGAGGGAGAAGCAGGCTTCCTGCTGAGCAGGGAGCCCGATGTGGGACTCGATCCCAGGACCCTGGGATCATGACCTGAGCCGAAGGCAGACGCTTAACGACTGAGCCACCCAGGCGCCCCAGCTTTGCTTTTCTTTTTCAAGATTGATTTGTCTATTTGGGGTCTTTTGTGCTTTCATATAATTTTTGGGATTGTTTGTTTTAACTCTGTGAAAACTGTTGTGGCATTTTGCATTGTGGTCTAAAAATATGCCTGGTATGATCTAAATCTCTTTATACTTTTTAAGACTTGATTTGTGACCTAGTATGTGATCTATTTTGGAGAATGTCCCACGTGCACTTGAGAAGAATGTGTATTCTGTTGCTTTAGGATGAATGTTCTGAACATATCTGTTAAGTCCACTTGGTATATTGTGTCATTCAAAGCTGTTGTTTCCTTGTTGATTTTCTGCTTAGATGATCTGTCCATTGATATAAGTGGGGTGTTAAAGTCCTCTGTTACTATTGTATTATTATAAATGAATTCTTTTATGTTTGTTATTAATTGTTTTATATATTTGTCTGTTCCCTTGTTGGGAGCATACATATTTACAATTGTTAGATCTTCTTGTTCTATAGTCCTCTTTATTATGATATAGTGTCCTTCTTCATCTCTTGTTACAATCTTTGATTTAAGATCTAGTTTGTCTGATATAATTATGGCTACTCTGGCTTTCTTTTGATGTCCATTAGCATGATGGATGGTTTTCCATCCCTTCACTTTCAATTTGGAGGTGTCTTCAGCTCTAAAATGATTTTTTGTAGGTAGCATATAGATGGGTCTTGTCTTTTATCCATTCTGACACCCTATATCTTTTGATTGGAGCCTTTAGTCCATTTATGTTCATAGTAATTGATAGATATGTAGTTAGTGCCATTTTATTATTTGTTTTGTCATTGTTTTGGGGGGCTTTCTGTTCCTTTCTAGTCTTTGTCGCTTTTGGTCACTCCTTCCCACTCAAAAGGTCCCCTTTAATATTTCTTGCAGGACTGGTTTAGTGGTCATGAACTGCTTTAGTTTTTGTTTGTCTGGGAAACTCTATCTCTCTTTCTGTTCTGAATAATAGCCTTGATGTTTACAGTAATCTTGCTGCAGATTTTTCCCATGTTGCACATTGAATATATCATGCCACTCTCTTCTGGGCTGCCCACTTTATGTGGAGAGATCTGCTGTTAAATTTATGGGTCTTCCCTTGTAAGTTAGGGACTACTTTTGTCTTACTACAGTTAGGATTTTTTTCTTTATCACTATATTTTCCAAATTTAACTACAGAATGCCTTTATATTGGCCTGATTTTGATGGGACTACTCTGTGCCTCCTAGAGGATGTCTGTTTCCTTCCCCAGATTAGGGAAGTTTTCAACTATTATTTCCTCAATTGAACCTTCTGCACCCTTTTCTCTTTCTCTTCTTCTGGGACTCCTGTGATACAAATGTTATTATGTTTGATGGAATCACTGATTTCCCTAAGTCTACTCTCAAGATCCATCATTTTTTCTTTCTCTCTTTTGTGACTTTATCTCCTTCTTTTGTGGGGGGTGGGGGATTCCTCTCTCTTGGCATTTGTCTACATCTTTGCCTCCTTCTGTGTGTTAGAAAAGCCAAAGCTCCTGAGAGTAATGGCTTTATGAAGAAGAAGTCGTAGAGTGTCCAGAGACTGGGGCTTCAGGGAATGTTTCTGGTGTGTGCTGTGTGCACTCTGCTGCTGTGTTTTGGCTGCTCTATCCCTCAGGTCAGTTGTCTGCAGAGGCTTTCCTTGCCTGTAGTGGGCAGTGTTGGGACCTTGGCCAAAGTGTGGTGAGTTTTAACTAAGTGTGCTCTTTTCTGCTTTTTAAATGAGACCTGATGCTACTGCCACTAGAATTGATGCCTTGTTGAACTCTGGTCGGTGGTTGTGGTGCATGTGGACCTTTCTGCTGGTCTTTTGGGGAAAGGGTCTGCTATGCTTGTCCTTAGGCACACTTACCCAAGTAAAGTAGTAATAGCAGAGCACAGGGGGGTGGGAACTGATGTAAGCAGATTAAGCAGCCAGCAATGTTGCTGTGCTGTTTACTGAAGTTGGATTTTGCTGAGTGGTTGGGGAGGGAAATGGTGCCAGCCAACTCCTTGTCCCAGGAGAAAGTTCTTCATTCTTGCTCTCAGGCAAGCACTCCCAGAAGAATAAATAATTTCCTCTTTTGTGTCCCAGGAAGTTTTCAGATCACTGTTTTCATGCTGTCTGTCTCTGGGTTGCTTGCCTGCCTGGAGCAGCACAGTGCATTTTGTGCCTTATCCCAGCCAAGCCTACTGACTTTTAAAACTCCAAACTTTAAGATTGTACTGTGGCTGTGGTCTGCGCTTTTCTGGAGGAGGGTGTTGCTGTGCTGGGACAAACGCATGTTTGACCAGGAAGGGCAGTTTTGTCAGAGCACAGAGGCATGGGATTCAGAGCAAAGCAGACTAGGCAGCCAGTGTCCTGGTTAGCTGCCCTTAACAAGGTTCTCAGTGCCTATGCTTAAGGGCAGGGAAGGGAAATGGTGTCCACTGGTTATTCTGTCCCCTGAGAGGTGTCTCTGCAAATGCCACTTTTCACAGATGTACTCCAAGAAGAGCAGTCTCTTCCTGTGTGCCTTAGGCAATCCTCAGATCATGGTGTCTGTCCTGGGGTTGCTTGCTTGTTTTCTTTCTAGGAGTAGAGCAGCACCCTCAGGGCTCTATCCCAGCCAAGCCTGCTAATCTCTAAAACTCCATGCTTTGAGCCCCCACTGGTTGCAAAAACTCAGGAATTTCAGCCCCTCTCATTTTCCTAGCCAGTGGCTTTGGGGAAGTGTTCCCCTTGTTCACTTCACTATCCTTTGTCTTTCTCTGCAACCAGGGTTCCCTCCCCTCCAAAGCATGTCTCTGCACTTCTTACCTTCCTTGATGTGGCCTCTTCTCTCCTTCTAGTTGTGCTGTTTGTTCTGTCAGTACTCAGGTTGATTTCCTGGATATTCAGAATGATTTGATAGTTATCTCACTGTGTTCAAAGGACAAGACAAGCCTAGGGTCCTCCTACTACATGGCCATCTTAGGTCTCCCCAAATTTGATATTTTTAAGTCATAAAAAAGCAGTTCTCCCAATGTAACAGATTCTAATATATGCTGACCAAACTCATTACCTTTTTCTTTCACACATCTCAACTAAACTTCTCAGCCTTCCTGGCTTTGCTAAATGTTATCTTATGTCTGATTTCTATGTAATAGTTTGGGAGTAGAGGTGTTGGGCACTAATTCCAAAGCTTTCATACAAAAACCTTCCACTGTGACCACCCATGCTGTTTTCTGCAGTGACTTCAGTTGTTGTGTGTTGAAGGTAGAGAAGCCACAAGATGGTAGGAGCCCATATTCCTGAATCAGCACTTGGATGAAAGCTGTCAGCTCATCTAAAACCTCTGTTTTTCACTTTATGTAGCTCTTAAGCCACATATAGTTAAGGATTTATCTGTTACCATAGCTATTTTAACCTTATATAACAAAACTTAGTTATTTGAAGTTGGGAGCTGCCACAACAAAATCCTAAAATACATTAGTTTAAGTGTCAGACAGTGAGCAGTAATGTAACTGATTTGAAGATTGAAGAGATGAAGAATCCTGTTATGCAGTGGGAAAACACTTGCTAAATCTGTTGCCAGCTATAACTTGGAAAGCAAACCATATGCCACTGAGCCTCTTGTTCTAAGGAGTTTGAATCAGAGTTATAGTATGTCTTTTTAAAATTTTCTTCTTTAAGGAAGTATTAAAAGAGATAAGCTGAGTAAAGAATTGTCCAGTTTGCAAGCAAAAAGTAACCATGTACTTCAAGTCTCCATAAAGCCGAAGTCTGGGAGTTCTTTCCATACTATGAAGGTGTACAAACAAGACATTGCCTCTTCATCAATCCAAGGAAGTCAAAAATAAATTAATCTTAAGCTCTATTTTTTAATCAAAATAAATAATTAAAATTTAGAACTATGTATGATAACCAGTAGTAGATTCCAAAGAAACAGATGACTTAGTCTTTAAACTTAGGAAAGTTAAAATCCGGTTGAATAGGAAAAAAAAATTGAGAGTAATTACAAATAAGTCTAGCTTAGTCTAGATAATTATACATTTCGTTATGTGAGGATCTCCTAAATGATGGTTAGTGATGAGTAAATTATTAGATTCTGTGGTCTTAAGGGTAGTAGGAAAAAAAAGGAACAAATCAATAACCACAAAATTAGTATAACTTTGATACTACAATACTGAGAAATGCAAGGTAAAAGGCATCCAGAAGAAGAGATAAATTTATCACAGAAGTGGATCTTAAGCCAAGTGTTTAAGAAGGTGATGTGCATGAATTGTTAGAAAAGAAAGGTATCAGAGGAATATTTCGTGTTTATAGTTGTAAACAAGTTTAAAATATTTAACATCTTAATGGAGTCAAATAAGGACATGCAAACTCATTTGCCTAATATTAGTGCATTGTCCTAGTGACAGTAATGGAAAAAATAGTTAATATTTGCAACCATACTGATATACTGGCATTGGTTAGCAGTAAGAGAGAACTGTGAAATGGGAATGTAGCCTCTATA
Source organism: Halichoerus grypus (assembly GCF_964656455.1). NCBI lineage: Eukaryota > Metazoa > Chordata > Mammalia > Carnivora > Phocidae > Halichoerus > Halichoerus grypus. The sequence continues at coordinate 54,935,299 of NC_135727.1, read as the reverse complement.
ATTCCCATTCAAGCACCTGGGTGGCTCAGTTGGTTAAGAGTCTGCCTTCAGCTCAGGTCATGAGCCCAGGGTCCAGGGATGGATTCCCGCGTTGGGCTCCCTGCTCAGCAGGGAGTCTGCTTCTCCCTCTCCCTCTGCCCCTGCTCCTGTTCTCTCTCTCTAATAAATAAATAAAATCTTAAAAACATCAAAGGTAATTTTAAATCACCGTAGGCCAGACCCTATCATGCAAATAAACAAAAAATGGGTTAATTATAAAAAAATAACTTTCAGTTTTGTCTTCTTTTTCATCCCTCTGCCTCTGCATTGATATATATCTACTGAACAATGTCAACAGCCTCCTAAACCAGTTTTACTGTCTTCTCACACAACCCTCCAACCCTCACCTCCACCATGCATCTACCATGCTCATTGCTAACAAAAGCCTTTTTTTTAAATTCAGAAGCCTACGTCAGTTCTCTGTTAAAATTATTCAAATTATTGCCTATAAGATAAATTATAAAATACTTAGAGTGGCATACAAAGTCATTTAGAGAGACAGACAGGACCCTGACTAATTTTTTAGTATCCTTTTACACCACTTTTCTCATGAATCTTGTACTGAACTATTAACTGTTGCCTAACACCATAATCTTTTTTATATCTCTGCCCTCTTGTACACTATTCTCCTTAACAAGAATGATTTTCCTTTTATTCTCATGACTACTCATTGTCCTTTATTTCAGGGCTTAAGCATTTCCTTTTATATAGAGGTTACCCAGGTACTGCTTTCACTCAAGCATATATACAAATATTATCTTTCGTGCTCTCTAAGCCTTTTGCATATCAGTTTTATCACACTGTATTTCAATTTCCTATGTGTTTTTCCCCTATTAGACTTTGAGAGTTTTGAAAGAAATGATGATACCTGATTCATCTTGAGAACTTCAAATCATAGAAGAGTGACCAAAGGAGAGTAGGTGCAGATTAAGTTATTGTAAAATAAAATTCTGATTATTAATATGATACAAGTAAGCAGGAAACAACAAAAATGAACATGAGCTCAAGGCAGAGTACTACTTTCATACTACTTATTTAGGAAAGGAGTAAGATTCAGATCTTGGGAACGTGGTTATGATTAGCTAACAAAAGGATGCAGGGAACATTGTAGCCTATTATAATACATAAATGATACAGTTAAGCCATCCAAAAGCATATTTCATTCCATTAAAGAATTTATTATTTTGTAGTTTGACCTTAAGTATCTTTAAAATGTAAACCACTGGTGACTTTATCAAAAACTTAAAGGTGAAGAAAAAATAATTTGTAAAATGAATGAGTTAATTTAGACCAGGAATGACTCAGTTTCCTCCACTCTTTAAAAACATTCCATGCTCCTGGGTTAGAAGAATAAACATTGTTAAAATATCTATGCTACCAAGAACAATCACCTCATTCAATGCAATCCCTATTAAAATAAAATCAACATTTTTCACAGAGCTGGAACAAATAATCCCAAAATTTGTATGGAACCAGAAAAGACCCCAAATAGCCAGAGGAATGTTGAAAAAGAAAACAAAAGCTGGTGGCATCAAAATTCCAGACTTCAAGCTATATTACAAAGCTGTCATCATCAAGACAGTATGGTACTGGCATAGAAACAGAAAGATGGATCAATGGAACAGAATAGAGAACCTATAAATGGACTCTCAATTCTATGGTCAACTAATCTTGGACAAAGCAGGAAAGAATCCCCCATGGAAAAAGGAGAGTCTTTTCAAAAATGGTGCTGGGAAAATTGGACAGCCACATGCAGAAGAATGAAAGTGGACCACTTTCTTACACCATACACAAGATGAACTCAAAATGGATGAAAAACCTAAATGTGAGACAGGAATCCATCAAAATCATGGAGGAGAACATAGGCAGGAACCTCTTCAACCTCGGCCACAGGAACTTCTTCCTAGACACATCTCCAAAGGCATGGGAAACAAAAGCAAAAATGAACTATTGGGACTTCATCAAGACAAAAACTTTCTGCACAGCAAAGGAAACAGTCAACAAAACTAAAAGGCACCCTACTGAATGGGAGAAGATACTTGCAAATGACATATCAGATAAAGGGTTAGTATTCAAGATCTATAAAGAACTTATCAAACTCAACACCCATAAAACAAAGAATCCAGTCAAGAAATGTGCAGAAGACATGAACAGACATTTCTCCCAAGAAGACATAGAAATGCTCCACATCACTTGTCATCAGGGAAGTGCAAATCAAAACCACAATGAGATACCACCTCACACCAGTTCAGAATGGCTAAAATTAACAAGGCAGAAAACAGATTTTGGAGAGGATGTGGAGAAAGGGGAACCTTCTGACACAGTTGGTGGGATTGCAAGCTGGTACAGCCACTCAGGAAAATGGTATGGAGATTCCTCAAGAAGTTAATAGAGCTATCCTACGAGCCAGCAATTGCACTACTAGGTATTTACCCCAAAGATACAAACATAATGATAGGAAGGGGCACCTGCACCCCAATGTTCATAGCAGTAATGTCCACAATAGCCAAACTGTGGAAAGAACTGAGATGTCCATCGACAGATGAATGGATAAAGAAAATGTGGTATACACACACAATGGAGTATTACTCAGCCATCAGAAAGGATGAATATTTATCGTTTACATTGATGTATATGGAACTAAAGGGTATTATTCTGAGCAAAATAAGTCAATTAGAGAAAGACCATTTTCATGTGGTTTCACTCATATGTGGAACATAAGAAACAGGGCAGAGGACCATAGGGGAAGGGAGGAAAAACAGAATGGGAAGTCATCAGAGAGGGAGAAAAAAACATGAGAAACTCTTAGCTATAGGAAGCAAACTGAGGGCTGCTGGAGAAGAGGTGTGTGGGGGGGATGGGGTAATTGGGTGATGGGCATTAAGGAGGGCACGTGATATGATGAGCACTGGGTGTTATACGCAACTGATAAATTATTGAGCACCGCATCTGAAACTAATGATGTAATATATGTTGGCTAATTGAATTTAAATAAAAAAAATATTCACTGTTGGTGAATAAGCTTTTTTATGGTCATTCCCCATATTAATCAAATACTAAGATATAGGAGATTTCAAGGGAACAGAATGCCTAAGCACTAAATGCCATTCACATGCTACTCACCTTTTGATTCCAGAGAATGAAAGTTGTCCTTTTGAGCAGTCTTGTGTGAATAAGAATAAGGTCTTGAATAAATTGCTTAGAAAATCCACACTCAACTATTCCTCCAGTGGCTCCCAGTAGTCACATATGTCTTTTACACAAATTTCTGCAATGCTTTACCAACATCATGGGCCTCCCACACCTCAGTTAATGGGTCAATGTGGGCATTTGCCTGTTTTTTTAAGAAAAAAAACACTTTCTGAATTTAGGCTAACTGCCATATAATTTCTGTCATGCACATAAATGTAATAATTATTGTAGCTGGGCTTATGAGCCACATCCTGGAAAAAGATTATTCACTTATAAGATTTCTAAAAACCCAAGGATTTTAGATTGTTCATGCTGCCACATTCCTATTATCAATCCACTATTAAACCTGCCAAAAAAGAAACACATTCAATTATATAAAATAACGATAATATCTGTACATTTTAAGATATTAAGATTCAACAATCTTATACATTCTAAGCTTTTTACAGCACATCTCATAAGTACAAATGAGAATCACATGTATTGGTAATTAGGACAAGAGTTGTTAATTATATATTAATCATCTTACTACTTTTTTATTTAAAATAATATTTATATACTGAAGTCAGAACAAACTATTTCAGAAAATAAGAAGGAATAGACAATAGTTCTTCAAATGCTATTAAAACTTTATCATTAAGGTTTTTCTCAATTTAATGTTTTAAATTCCCATGCATTTATGCACTTTATTATTTGTCCGTTTTGTATGTTTTTGCCCCATTAAATACCTGAGTCAGAAATGACATTCAGTATTATCTTTATTGTACTTAGTCCTTTTATTATCATTTATCCTGATCTCTATTCAAGAAAATAAAAAAAAAGTTGAGGTTTAAATGACAAAATAAATATTCTAAAGTTTGAGTCATACTTCCTGATATTAAATAAAATGAGGAGATAACATCAAAGAATGGGATAGAAGTTGAGAGATTAAGTTTTTGTTTTTGCTTTGCCATTAGCAGTTCTGTGACCACAGGCATATAATCAAATCTTTTTCTTTCAATAGTCTCATCAGTAAAAATGGCACTAGTAGCTTCTCCTTTCCTTGGGTTCCCAACAGTTTAAAGTGTTGATGGCTAGTCTGTGGGGTTAATAATTTGTACTAGGCAAAGGAAAAGAACCAATGGCTGTACAGATAAGGTAAGAATGTTTGCCTTATTATTTGAAAAAAATATTATTTATTATTATTATTTACTTATTTTAAATCAAAATACATATTAAATGATCAGAGTAAATAACAAGAACAGGAGATAAATGAGCAGAAGGTATTAATAAATTAACCATCTAATTCTATATGGGAGTCAATGCTATTATTTTAATGTTTACTTATTTAGGAAGCTTTTCTCCATGGTCTTTAATGTTGCCTCAGGATAGTATGAGACAATTGAGAATGTTTGTAAAGATGTAGTTGATATTATAAGATAAGACTCTGATGGCTTACTACATAATCAGGGAAGGAGTCTATAAGAATATAAAGACTTGCACTGATCTTAAACATCTTGAAAATATTATTATGTTTCTCCAGTAACTACAAGGAATTAATTACCCACAGAAAGGAGTCTTGACAGTGACACAAATGTGATAAAAGATAAAATATTTTGGAAAAAAAAGCACCAACACATATGTAAAAGGATATGCACTCTTTCTTCCTTTGTTGTCTTTAAAAGAAATTATATTCTGAGGTAATAAAGAAATCCTACTTTCTAGAAACAAAGATAAATTTCAGTTCTAAGATTCTATATAATTATTTTAGAATTAAGCAGTGTCTTTCCACAAAAAGATTCAAGTTATTTGCCTCTACTTTTCTAAAAGTCTCGAGGAAATATTTTTAGAAAGACCATCACAAAATTTAACACCCACAGAAAGAAAAAGATACACATATATGGGATCCTTCTCTATTCCTTGTTTTTTGCAAGTATGCACTGTAGCTGAGCAAGAAATCCTATTACACCTGAGTCAGTTAACAGTCATAAAACTATATGACCAATTACTTTTGGGGGGAAAAGACAGTGGAGTAGGGGACCCTATTCCAACCAGTCCCTGGAATTGAGCTGGATATCTACCAGACCACTCTGAACACCCATGAAATCAGCGTGAAATATAAGAAGATAGATCTGGATCTCTACAAACAGTATATCACAGGTGGTTGGTTTCAAGGTACGAAGCAGGGAGCCATGATTCTGTGGGCAGATATCAGAGGATAAATGGAAGGGGTAGGGAGCCCAGTCATTGGGATCCTACACCGCCAGTGAGCAATAGCCTCCCACAATGGGGACTGGGGGCACAGACTCGCAGACTGGTAATGGCGGGGAATGTACTTTAGGGCAGCACCCCTGACTGGGACCTGGAGTGGCAGGGCCACCCATGTGAACTGGGGGTGGTTGGCAGTTTTAGAGGCACAAAGGGCAGAGACGTGCCTGATCTGGAGGTGAGGACTGGTAGCACTGCTGAGGGGTGCAAAACCCAGGACGTTGCATGTTATAGCAGAACAGACAGAAATGGAGATAGTATGGCCTGGAGAGCTCACTGAAGAACAGACTGAGTTCTCTCTGCTCTGAGGCAGAGGGTTGGAAACGATCTCTTCTGCTTTGACGCTCGGAAGAGATGTGGAAAACCTCCAGGGAAAGCCACCAGAGAACAAAAGCCCTAAAAAATTGTTTTTTACTGAGCCCATCCCCCACCACAGGGGGCAGGGTAAGTCTGTCCAAACAGGGTTGCCTGAGTAACAGAGCGGCAGGCCCCTCCCCAGAAGACAGGCTGGGAAAACAAGAGGCGAGTAACCATAAGGTCCCTAGAAAACAGGTGCATCTTTCTTGGGTTGTGATCAATAATTTGGACTCTATACATTCCTTCAATCACCCATTAACAGAATGACTAGGAAGAGGAAACCCCAAAATAGGAAAGACTCAGAGATTATGATTTATGCCACAGATTTACAAATGGATACAGATATAACCAAGATGTCGGAAATAGAATTCAGGGTAGCAATTGCGAAGACAATAGCTAGAATGGATAAATCGATTAATGGCAACATACAGTCTCTAAGGGCAGAAATGAAAGCTGAAGTGGCAAAACTTAAAAATGCTCTCAATGAGATCCACTCTAATCTAGATAATCTAACAGCTAGGGTAAGTGAGGCATAAGAACAAATTAGTGATCTAGAAGACCCATTGATAGAAAAGAAGGAAAAAGAGGAGACCAGGGAAAAACAACTCAAAATCCATGAAAATAGAATCAGAGAAATAAGTGACACCATGAAAAGTCCCAATCTCAGAATTACTGGGATCGCTGAGGGGGTGGAGAGAGAGAGAGAGGACTAGAAGATATATTTGAGCAAATCATAGCTGAGAACTTCCCTAATCTGGGGAATGAAACAAACATTCGTGTCCTAGAGGCAGAGAGGATCCCTCCCAAGGTCAAGAAAACAGGCCAATGCCCTGGCATGTAATAGTAAAACTTACAAATCTTAGAACCAAGGAAACCATCTTGAGGGCAGTTAGGGGGAAGAGATTCCTTCCGTACAGAGGGAGGAACATCAGAATAATGTCAGATATATCCACAGAGACCTGGACAAGCCAGAAAGGGCTGGCAAGACATATTCAGGGTACTAAATGAGAAGAACATACAGCCAAGAATACTTTATCTGGCAAGGCTGTCATTTAGAATGGATGGAGAGATGCAGATCTTCCAAGACCAGCAGAAACTGAAAGAATATGTGACCACTAAGCTGGCCCTGCAAGAAATATTTAGGGGGATTCTATAAAAGGAGAAAGACCCCAAGACTGATATAGAAAAGAAATTTACAGGGACAATCTATAAAAACAAGGTCTTCACAGGCAACATGACGACAATAAATTCATATCTTTCAATAATCACTCTAAACGTGACTGACCTAAATGCTCCCATAAAATGGCACAGGGCTGTAGATTGGATAAAAAGATAGGAAGCATCTATATGCTGTCTACAAGAGACTCATTTTGAACCTAAAGATACATCCAGACTGAAAGGGAAGGGATGGAGATACATCTTCCATGCCAATGGACCTCAAAAGAAAGCTGGGGTAGCAATTCTTATATCAGACAAATTAGATTTTAAACTAAAGTCTGTAGTTAGAGACACAGAAGGACAGTATATCATTCTTAAAGGGTCTATCCAACAAGATCTAACAATTGTAAATCCCAACATGGGAGCAGCCAACTACATAAGCCAACTGTTAACCAAAATAAAGAGTCATATTGATAACAATACATTAATTGTAGGAAACCTCACTACTCCACTCTCAGCAATAGATGATCTAAGCAGAAAATCAACAAAGAAACAAGAGCTTTGAATGATACACTGGACCAGATGGACCTCATAGATATATACAGAACATTCCACCCTAAAACAACAGAATACTCATTCTTCTCGAGCACACATGGAACTTTCTCCAGAATAGACCACATACTGGGTCACAAATCAGGTCTCAACTGATACCAAAAGATTGAGATTATTCCTGGCATATTCTGAGACCATAATGCTTTAAAACTGGAACTCAATGACAAGAAAAAATTTGGCAGAAATTCAAACACTTGGAAGCTAAAGACCACTCTGCTCAAGAATGTTTGGGTCAACCAGGAAATCAAAGAAGAACTTAAACAATTCATGGAAAACAATGAGAATGAAAACACATCAGTCCAAAACTTATGGGATACTGCAAAGGCTGTCCTAAGGGGGAAATACATAGCCATCCAAGCCTCACTCAAAAAAATAGAAAAATTCTGAATTCACAACTAACTCTACACCTTAAAGAACTAGAGAAAAAGCAACAAACAATGCCTAAGCCACGCATTAGAAGAGAAATAATTAAGATTAGACCAGAGATCAATGAATTAGAAACCATAAACACAGTAGATCAGATCAATCAACATAGAAGTTTGTTCTTTGAAAGAATTAATAAGATCGATAAACGACTGGCCAGACTTATCCAAAAGAAAAGAGAAAGGACCTAAATTAATAAAATGATGAATGAAAAGGGAGAGATCACGACTAACACCAAGGAAATAGAAACAATTATTAGAAAATATTATCAACAACTACATGCCAATAAACTGAGCAACCTGGATGAAATGGATGCCTTCCTGGAAACCTATAATCTGCAAAGACTGAAACAGGAAGAAATTGACAACCTGAATAGGCCAATAACCAGTAATGAGATTGAAGCCATGATCACCCCCCCCCCCAAAAACAAGAATCCAGGGCCTGATGGATTCCCTGGGGAATTCTACTAAACATTCAAAGAGGAAATAATACCTATTCTCCTGAAGCTGTTTCAAAAAATAGAAACAGAAGGAAACCTTCCAGACTCATTCTATGACGCCAACATTACCTTAACCCCCAAACCAGGCAAAGACCCTCTCAAAAAGGGAATTTCAGACTGATATCACTGATGAATATGGATTCCAAAATCCTAGCTAATAGGATCTAACAATACATTAAAAGGATCATCCACCAGGACCCAGTAGGATTTATCCCCGGGATGCAAGGGTGGTTCAACATTTGCAAATCAATCAATGTGATAGAACACATTAATAAGAGGAGAGGGAAGAACCATATGGTCCTCTCAATTGATGCAGAAGAAAACAGTTGACAAAATACAGCATCCTTTTCTGATTAAAACTCTTCAGAGTATAGGGATAGAGGGAACACTCCTCAAGTTCATAAAAACCATCTATGAAAAACCCACAGTGAATATCATCCTCAATGGGGAAAACCTGAGAGTCTTTCCCTTCAGATCAGGAACACGTCCAGGATGCCCACTCTCGCCACTATTGTTCAACATAGAACTAGAAGTCCTAGCAACAGCAATCAGACAACAAAAAGAAATAAAAGGTATTCAAATTGGCAAAGAAGTCAAACTCTCTCTTTTCACAGATGACATGATACTTTATGTGGAAAACCCAAAAGACTCCCCCCCTCCACATTACTAGAACTCATATAGCAATTCAGTAATGTGGCAGGATACAAAATCAATGCACAGAAATCAGTTGCTTTCTTATACACTAACAATGCAACTGGAGAAAGAGAAATTATAGAAATGATTCCATTTACAATAGCACCAATATTAGAGAGTGTGTGCTTCCTCCCTTAGCTGTACTTAAGATACCTTGGAATAAACCTAACCAAAGAGGTAAAGGATCTATACCCTAGGAACTACAGAACACTCATGAAAGAAATTGAAGAAGACACAAGATACCTCGGAATAAACCTAACCAACGAGGTAAAGGATCTATACTCTAGGAACTACAGAACACTCATGAAAGAAATTGAAGAAGACACAAAAAGATGGAAAACCATTCCATGCTCACGGGTTGGAAGAATAAACATTGTTAAAATGTCTATGTTACCCAGAGCAATATATACCTTCAATGCCATCCCGATCAAAATTCCAATGACAACTTTTAAAGTGCTGTAACAAACAATCCTAAATTTGTATGGAATCAGAAAAGACCCCAAATCGCCAAGGAAATGTTGAAAAAGAAAAACAAAGCTGGCAGCATTACTTTGCCCGATTTCAAGCTATATTACAAAGCAGTGATCAGCAAGACAGCATGGTACTGGCACAAAAACATATAGACCAATGGAACAGAACAGAGAGCCCAGATATGGATGCTCAACTCTTTCATCAAATAATCTTCGACAAAGCAGGAAAAAAATATGCAATGGAGAGAAGACAGTTTCTTCAATGAATGGTGCTTGGAAAATTGGACAGCCACATGCAGAAGAATGAAACTCAACCATTCTCTAACACCATACACAAAGATAAACTCAAAGTGGATAAAGACCTCAATGCGAGACAGGAATCCATCAAAATCCTAGGGGAGAACATAAGCAGTAACCTCTTTGACATTGGGCACAGCAACTTCTTTCAAGATACATCTCCAAAGGCTAGTGAAACAAAAGCAAAAATGAACTTTTGGGACTTCATCAAGATAAAAACCTTCTGCACAGCAAAGGAAACAGTCAACCAAGCAAAGAGGCCACCCACAGAATGGGAGAAGATATTTTAAAATGACACTACAGATAAAGGGCTGGTGTCAAAGATCTACAAAGAACTCAAACTCAACACCCAAAAGCAAATAACCCAGTCAAAAAATGGGCAGAAGACATGAACAGACACATCTCCAAAGAAGACATACAAATGGCTAACAAACACATGAAAAAATGTTCATCATCATTAGCCATCAGGGAAATTCAAATCAAAACCACACTGAGAAAGCACCTTACACCAGTTAGAATGGCAAAAATTGACAAGGTAAGAAACAGCAAATGTTGGAGAGGTTGTGGAGAAAGGGGAACCCTTTTACACTGTTGGTGGGAATGCAAGTTGGTACAGCCACTTTGGAAAACAGTGTGGAGGTGCCTCAAAAAGTTAAAAATAGAGCTACCCTATGACCCAGCAATTGCACTCCTGGGTATTTACCCCAAAGACACAGATGTAGTGAAAAGAAGGGCCATATGCACCCCAATGTTCATAGCAGCAATGTCCACAATAGCCAAACTGTGGAAAGAGCTGAGCTGCCCTTCAACAGATGAATGGATAAAGAAGATGTGGTCCATATATACAATGGAATATTACTCAGCCATCAGAAAAGATGAATACCCAACTTTTACATCAACATGGATGGGACTGGAGGAGATTATGCTAAGTGAAATAAGTCAAGCAGAGAAAGTCAATTATATGGTTTCACTTATTTGTGGAACATAAGGAATAGCATGGAGGACATTAGGAGAAGGAAGGGAAAAATGAAGAGGGGGAATCGGAGGGGGAGACGAACCACGAGAGACTATGGACTCTGAGAAACAAACAGGGTTTTAGAGGTGAGGGGGTTAGGGGGATGGGTTAGCCTGGTGATAGGTATTAAGGAGGGCACGTACTGCATGGAGCACTGGGTGTTATACTCAAACAATGAATCATGGAACACTACATCAAAAACTAATGATGTAATGTATGGTGATTAACATAATAAAAAAAGTAAGGAATTAAAAAAAAAACTAACAAACAAAATCCCCCCACAAAATTACAACAGGAATGATAAAGAAGCTTGTAAAAAATACTGGCAGCATGCCCAGCGGAATTATTAAGAAACTAAGGAGCATGCCAGTAGTTTTTACATCATGACACATAGGTAGCCATTCACTCATAAGGATGGGCCACATGGTTTAAATCAAGAGATAATAAAATGGGCTTTTTGTTCCTGGTGGGATGAGGTAGACTGATGCTAGAAGCATGCAAAATGTGTCAAAAGTACAGCTAAGGGAGGAAGCACACACTCTCTACTAAGTATATACCACCTTCCAAATGTTAATTTTGAAAAATGCCACTAGTGACTGAAAATTGTTTTGAAAAGGTTGATGGAACTAGAAATTTAGTTAAGATGAGGACAGTTAGCATTGACTCTCTCAGGGCAACATTATTATAAAAATTCTCAAAACATACATGAGGGATTTAGTATCAAGAATTGACATTTTCTCTGAAATATTAGAAGTTATGTTAATTATGCTTCAGTGTTTCCCACTCACAATTCTAAAAGTGTTTTTATTTATTTCTATATGCAATCAACATTACATCTATTTGCATCTATATCAGTCTTGTTTTACTATAGAGTTCTAGCTCTATAACTGAACACCATTTCTTAAAATATCCCCTAAATGGAAAAATGCTCTATTTATTTTATTTCTAATAAAGTATAGCACATAAAAAATGAAATAAAATCTCATAGGATTGTTCTATGAACAAAACAGTAGTGGGCAGATAGCAACAAAGTAATACACATTTGTCACTCAAAATGATATTAACCCACAAAAATACTTCTGTTCTTCTGAAAAATTGCTAAGAAAGAAAGAGGGAGAGAGAGAGAGAGAGAGAGAGAAATAGAAAAGTAACATTCCATCAAAATCCCCACTATGGGTAGATAAGCAGAAAAACATGAAGCAGAAAAACATTCATCCAAGAGCAGTACTATGACTATTTTAATTTTGTTTATGTAGCATTTACACTAAAATTTTTTACTATTTCATATTATACTTTATGAAAAATTTAAAAATAACTTCTTTGTCAAAGAAATGGATATTTACAAATCAGAATATTGCAACTTTAAATTCTGTCACTTTTTTTCTTAATATGTTTGTTTGTTTCTATACTTTCCCCAGATAAATAGTAATTTCTAGTTTACATTGGATTCTCTACAAGGTAGGTAAATTTGCTACATAAAGACAAGAGTATGAAAAGAAAGTGTTGGAGGGCGCCTGGGTGGCTTAGTTGGTTAAGCGACTGCCTTCGGCTCAGGTCATGATCCTGGAGTCCCAGGATCGAGTCCCTCATCGGGCTCCCTGCTCAGCGGGGAGTCTGCTTCTCCCTCTGACCCTCCCCTTCTCATGCTCTCTCTCTCTCAATCTCACTCTCTCAAATAAATAAATAAAATCTTAAAAAAAAAAAAAAGAAAGTGTTGGAAGAGAGTGAAAGAAGATCGGAAGGTATTGTGTAATGGAGAAAAGGACATGGTTAGGTATACAGAGGTTTGGTTTAGTCCAGGCAGGCTATAAGTAAAACTAAGAATTATCTACCTGTCCTTTCTCCACTTCTCTCCAACAGGAAACTCCCCTCTCACTTGGATGAGAAACATATTTCCATTTCCTTCATTCCTTACAACCTTCCATTCTTAACAAACCAACACACACACACAGATCTTATTAAATATTCCTGCTGAGATATTCTAGGCTTAAGATAAAATCTTTCCTCTAATTATTTGGCTCATTCATTTAAAAAAATTGTTCACACATATATATTGAACATTTCTCTTCTAGGCACTGTGCTAACTACCGTGAAGATAAGCCCATTAATCTGATGCTACAATTAAAGTGTGGGCAAGGAGTGGAGAGACAATGAGGTGATGTCTAATCACCTGGAGGAATGAAGAAGGCATTCTTAGAGAAAATGGAATGTAAGCTGGGTCTTCCATGATTATTAAAGTGCTCGTGAACCCAGGAAAGCCATTAGGACCTGAGGCATTCTAAAATTTGCTCAGCACATTCACCATACAGAAAGTTGATGATGAAGCCATTTTTTTTTAAGTGTGACAGAGAGTGGGTGAAGACAGGGAGGAGTTCTAGAACTCCTCAAATGATAGCACAGTGTGGTCTTACATTCTGCCTGCTTGAATATACTCCTTCCCTTAGTTATTTTAGGACACATCTTCAGGAAGCCTGTGTAAAGAATGCATTGCTGTTTGGCTTTGTTCTTTACTCCTCACATAATTTAAAGGGCATAGAGTCAAGTGGAACAAGAAAAAAAAAAGCCAATTTATATGGGTATTTTAAATCATGAGAAGCTATGACTATTTGAGTTGACAAAAAAGGATCATATAAGCTTCAGGAAAAATTTAAGAATGAGTATATATGAGGCAAGTCACTTTGGAAAAAAAATAACCTAAACTATTTTATCTATGCTGTCACTTTAAGGCCTAGCAATAGGACTTAGGTCATTGTTGATTGTGAATTACTCCAGAAAATAAAACAAAGAACGTTACTCACCCAGTATCCCTAGATTGGGGTTTAGCTGCATTTAAACTACCCTAAATTTGTCAGCTTCTATTGGAGAAATAGAAACAGAGAAGGAAAAGGTTAAAAGAAGGATATGTCAAGAAGGAATTCAGAGGATACTTGGAGATATGTATATATTTATATATGTTTATAAACATAGATAACATTTATATATAAACATTTATATAACATATATAAATACATATATTTATAGACATATATAACATTTATATAGCATATATAAATATATATATTTATAAACATATATAAATATATAATTTATATATTTATATATATATTCTGACTTAAGAAAAGGCCAGGAATGAAATAGAATGAAAGCATATTCTTTGACCTCTGAAAGAGATGATGATAAAATGATGATGATCACCATGATGGCAGCTACAATTTAGTGAACACCAAGCACTTTATTTATACTATCTTACCTCAATTTTACCACATGAAGAAGGTATTTTAAGATCTAATTTACATATGAGAAAAATAGAAATACATTGTGTAATCAGTGACAGCTACATAAATATGAACCTCTTCTATTGTTATGGTCAATACAAAATATATTAAAAGATATCATGATCTGGGGCACCTGGGTGGTTCAGTAGATTAAGCGTCTGACTCTTGGTTTCGGCTCAGGTCATGATCTCAGGGCCATGAGATTGAGCCGTGCATTGAGCTCCACTGTCAGCTAAGAGTCTGCTTGAGATTCTCTTTCTCCCTCTTCCTCCCCATTTCCCCCTACTCGCGTGCACTCTCTCTTTCTCCAAAATAAATAAACAAAATCTTAAAAAAAAAAAAGATATCATGACCTTAACTGGATCATTTATTTGGAAAGCCTGTATAAGATCTGATTTCAGTCATTGTATATAAACTTATTATTTGTATTTTATTTTTTTTAAATATTGTATTTATTTATTTATTTGAGAGACAGAGAGAGAAGCAGAGCATGAGCAAGGGAGAGAGACAGAGGCAGAGGGATGAGCAGACTTCCCGCTGAGCAGGGACCCTGATGTGGGACTCGATCCCAGGACCCTGGGATCATGACCTGAGCCAAAGGCAGATGTTTAACCAACTGAGCCACCCAGGCACCCCTATTATTTGCATTTTAAATTAAAAATAAACTCATGGGCAAGGGTTAGTGAGACAATGGTAATGATATCAAATTGTTTTAAATGTCCTAGATAAAATATATATTTAATTTTTATTTCAGTGTAGCTAAAAAATCCAGACATGATTATTTGCAGTAGGCTTTTTTCCTATTTGATTCTCCTGCTCTTCCACTTCCTGCACAGCTTTTGTGTGGCTCCCACAGCAGTGCACTTCACACTGATATGAAGTGCTGAAATTATCTCTTCTTTTTACAGTACTCAAACGTATCATTCATTCAGCTACACAACATACCACAGACCCATCATTCCCTAAAAGTCTATATTTGTGGTTGTCTACTACTGCTTTGAAGTCACATAATCCTTTTCACAGTACTCAAACATATCATTCATTCTACTACACAACACACCACAGACCTGTCATTCCCTAAAAGTCTATATTTATGGTTGTCTACTACTGCTTTGAAGTCACATAATACAGGTAAAGATATTTTTGTATTTATACATCTGTATTTTATATAGATATGTTAACATGAATATTAATTAAACAGATAGGTCTAAATCATAGTTGGTTAAGACAATATTATATCCTTGAAAGAGACAGTAATTAATTAATTAATTTATTTTACTTTGTGGCTTTTCTTTTTTTTATGTTCAGTTAGCTGGCATACAGCACATCATTAGTTCTTGATGTAGTGTTCAATCATTCATTAGTTATGTATAACACCCAGTGCACATCACAACCCATGCCCTCTTTAATACTCATTACCCAGCTAACCCATCCCTGCACTCCCCTCCCCTCTAAAACCCTCAGTGTGTTTCCTGGGGTCCATAGTCTCTCATGGTTCATCTCCCTCTCTGATTTCTCCCCCTTCAGATTTCCCTTCCTTCCCCTATGGTCCTCCGTGTTATTGCTTATGTTCCACATATGAGTGAAACCATATGATAATTGTCTTTCTCTGCTTGACTTACTTCACTTAGCATAATCCCCTCCAGTACCATCCATGTAAATGCAAATAGTGGGTATTCATCCTTACTGATGGCTGAATAATATTCCATTGTATATATGTACTACATCTTCTTTACCCATTCATCTGTTGAAGGGCATCTCAGCTCCTTTCACAGTTTGGATATTGCAGACATTGCTGCTATGAACATTGGGGTGCATGTGCCCCTTCTTTTCACTACATTTGTGAAAGATACATTAATTTGAAAATTGTCCAGTGCTATTTTTCTTGTTCATACCTTAAGATTCTTGCACATTACCCCAAAAGATGAATATGACCACAGTGATTACATATTTCTTTGAAATTTTCCTTAGGGAAGAATGATCCAGAAAGCCAAATAGGAGGACTAAAGTAAGAGAACAAAATTTTTGTTCTGATCCTTTATATTTGTTTAAAAATGCATAACAACATAAATAGAGTTCTAGTTATAAGTAAAAATGGAGCTATCTCTTGAAAAATGCCTGAGATGGCTGAGACTAAGTCCAATTTTATTCCCTTTCCTCTTCACAAAATAGATATTCTATTAGAGATAGAAAATATTGTTTTTCTCTATCAGTGATCAAATGGCATAGATACAAACCTAATTTCACCAGAAAATCCAGGCAATTGGGGGAAAAGAAAAGTTATTATTTTCCCTCCCTGTAACAAAGAACACTTACTAGAATTAGAACGAATAATAGGGATGCCTGGGTGACTCAGTCGGTTAAGCGGCTGCCTGAGGCTCAGGTTATGATCCTGGGGTCTTGGGATCGAGTACCACATTGGGTTCCCAGCTCAGTGGGGATTCTGCTTCTCCCTCTGCCTCTCTTCTCCTCTCGTGCTCTCTCTCTGGCTCTTCCTCTCTCTCTCAAATAAATAAATAAAATCTTTAAAAATAATGATAATCCTTAATTTATGTGGCATCAGAATTAGGATTAAAATCTGCAGAGACTTTTACAATTCACAAAGCATGTTCATATATATTACCCCAGCAAAACTGGGAGGAAATAAGTATTATTTTCATTTAACAAGTCTCAGAAGTCCTGCCTTCTATGCCTGAACCATTTTTTTTTTCCTGCAGCAATTTGATTTACTATATGATGGGTACCAAAACATTTGCAATGTTGTATATTAGATATTATTATTTAATTATGTTATTAACAATTTTATTAGTTTATTAATATTTAATTATTAATATTAGTATATTAAATGTATATTGGCACAGAATCTACTAAATATTCAAATATTGTTGTTATTTCTGATACTATTTTCCATTTAAAACACTAATTTGTAAATTCTAATAGGAACTAAATTACCCTGTAAGGCAAGAACTACAAATAAACAGTTCCTCATATACACTATTTGCTCAAATGTTTCTTTGAAATGGAAGTATCCTGCAAAGAATTTTCCAGTGAGGATCTAATATTTTAACAATAAAATGTCTTTTATTAGTCACATAGGAAAATATTGAGTACACTGCTTTGGAGGAATAAGAGCTCCTTTCTCCAAGATAAAGGTGGTAACTGATGAAGGAATCTGAGAATGCCAAAGCTGTTTCACCTCTTATTTTACGTTCATTTTATAAAATTGTGGCAGCTTTCCTAGAGCTACTATCTAGTTTAGTAGTCAGGGATTATGTTTGACAATAAATCATTTTCAATTCCCTTTTGATATCCCTCCCTTTGCCTCAGCAACAGAATCCTGAAAGAACAAAATAGGATAAATCTCTCTGAGATGGTTTTGCATAGTACAGCTGCAGTATATCCGACATACAGAATGCAGGTTACAAGAATTCTTCTCAGTGTAACAATTCTAAGTGTACCCTACTTTAGTGCACTTCTTTCCTTCAACAAAAAGCATTTAGAGAGTTGAAATAGGATATTTAAGCATATATCATGCTTTTAATTTCAAGCCTTTGTACACAATCAAAAGCAATTTTAAATGAGAAAATACATCCTATTTCAGTATCCTCTACTTTCACTACCAGAAAATAAGCATGCCATAACTACAGATAACATGATCCTAAATTGATGTGATGGGGTTTGCAAAAGCTTCATTATAAACAGTAACAACCCTCACAGAATATCCAGTGACTATACAAATGTATTCACACACTTTTACTAACGGGAGAGAGAATAAAGGTGACTGTTCACCAAAAACCATAAGATACCTAGGAATACACCTAACCAAAGAGGTAAAGGATCTGTACTCTATATCTGTAAACTATAGAACATTTATGAAATAAATTGAGGAAGACACAAAGAAATGAGAAATATTCAAATACTCATGGATTGGAAGAAAAAATATTGTTAAAAGGTCTATGCTACCCAAAGCAATCTACACATTCAATGTAATCCCTTTCAAAATACCATCAACATTTTTCATAGAGCTGGAACAAATAATCCTAAAATTTGTATGGAGCCAAAAAGGAAAAAAAAATCCTAAATAGCCAAAGGAATGTTGATAAAGAAAACCAAAGCTGATGGCATCACAATTCCAGACTTCAAGCTGTATTACAAAGCTGTCATCAAGACAGTATGGTACTGGCACAAAAACAAAAACATAGATCAATGGAACAGAATAGAGAACCCATAAATGGACTGTCAATTCTATGGTCAACTAATCTTCAACAAATCATGAAAGAATATCCAATGGAAAAAAGACAGTCTCTTCAAAAAATGGTGCTGGGAATTTGGACAGCCACATGCAGAAGAATGAAACTGGACTATTTTCTTACACCATTCACAAAGATAAACTCAAAATGGATAAAAGACCTAAATGTGAGAAAGAAATTCATCAAAACCCTAGAGGAGAACACAGGCAGCAACCTCTTTAACCTTGGTCACGGTAACTTCTTGCTAAACACGTCTTCAAAGGAAAGGGAAACAAAAACAAAAATGAACTATTGGGACTTCATCAAGATAACAAGTTTTTGCACAACAAAGGAAACAGTCAACAAAACTGAAGGACAACCTACAAAATGGGAGAAGATGTTTGCAAATGTCTTATCAGATAAAGGGCTAGTATCCAAAATCTATAAAGAATTTATCAAACTCAACACCCAGAAACCAAATAATCCAGTCAAGAAATGGGCAGAAGACACGAATAGACATTTCTCCAAAGGAGAAATACAAATGGTAACAGACACATGATAAAATGTTCCACATCACTTGGCATCAGGGAAATACAAATGAAAACCACAATGAGATACCACCACACACCAGTCAGAATGGCTAAAATTAACAAGTCAGGAAACAACAGATGTTGGAGAGGATGTGGAGAAAGGGGAACACTCTTACACTGTTGGTGGGAATGCAAATTGGTGCAGCCACTCTGGAAAACGAAATGGAGGTTCCTCAAAGAGTTAAAAATAGAGCTACCCTATAACCCAGCAATTGCACTAATCAGTTTTTATCCAAAGGATACAAACATCGTGATTCGAAGGGGCACTTGCACCCCAGTGTTTATAGCAGCAATGTCCACAATAGCCAAGATATGGAAAGAGACCAGATGTCCATCAACAGATGAAGGGATAAAGAGGTTGTGGTATACACACACACACACACACACACACACACACACACACAGAGTGGAATACTACTCAGCCATCAAAAATGAAATCTTACCATTTGCAAAAATGTAGCAGGGACTTGAAGGTATTATGCTAAGTGAAATGAGTCAGTCAGAGAAAGACAAATATCATATGATTTTACTCATATGTGGAATGTAAGAAACAAAACAGATGAACATAGGGAAAGGGAGGGAAAAAGAAAATAAGACGAAATAAGAGAGGGAAACAAACCATAAGAGACTCTGAACTATAGGAAACAAACTGAGGGCTGCTGGACGGGAGATGGGTGGGGGGATGGGGTAACTGGGTGATGGGCATTAAGGAGGGCATGTGATGTAATGAGCACTGGGTGTTATATGCAACTGATGAATCACTAAACTCCACCATTGAAACTAATAATATAGTATATGTTAATTAAATGATTTTAAATAAAAATGACAAATAATTTTAATAATTTTAAAAAGGTGACTCATTTCCTATGAAGGTTACAAATAATCACTTATTCTCAATCACTTATTCTCATTTTGTTATGGTCAAGTTAATTTTCTTTCATTTAAGGGAGGAATCAATATAGTAAAGAAATCTCTGAGCTGATATGAAAGCTACTGAAATTTAACTATTATATTATGATAATCTGATTGGTATAATATTCTTACACTTAAATTCTATTTATTTATTTATTTATTTTACTGAGGGGTAGCTTCTCTAACCAGAGGGGTTATATGTATAATGCCTGGATCAGAGACATAGATGTCACAAAGAGTTTATATAATTTTAAGTTGTCATCTCTCAGTGGAGAATTCCACCATGCAATAAGGGTGGGACCTCTCTACTGGACAGCCTAATAAAAGGTGCAAAATTCTCAGTTTATAAGCACTCCTGTCTTAATGTGACAAAAGGATATTTTATTAAAATGAAAGTAATAATTCCCCAGTACTTTGCAGTAGGCAGATCATTGCCATATAGAGTAACAGAGCGAAACAGTGAAATATGTGTCAAAAGATTTTGACAATTTGAATAATTTTATTTCTTTTTGCTGTCTGATTGCTGTTGCTAGGACTTCTAGTACTATGTTGAACAATAGTGGCAAGAGTGGGCATCCTTGTCATGTTCCTGATCTTAAGGGAAAGGCTCTCAGCTTTTCCCCATTGAAGATGATATTCGCTGTGGGTTTTCATAGATGGATTTTATGAACTTGAGGAATGTTCCCTCTATCCTTAAACTCTGAAGAGTTTTATCAGGAAAGGATGCTGTATTTTGTCAAATGCTTTTTCTGCATCAATTGAGAGGAACATATGGTTCTTTTCTCTCCTCTTATTAATGTGTTCTATCACATTGATTGATTTGTGAATGTTGAACCACCCTTGCATCCTGGAGATAACTCCCACTTGGTCATGGTGGATGATCCTTTCAATGCATTGTTGGATCCTATTAGCTAGGATTTTGCTGAGGATTTTGGAATCCATACTCATCAGGGACATCGGTCTGAAATTCTCCTTTTTGATGGGGTCTTTGCCTGGTTTCGGGTTAAGGTAATGCTGGCCTCATAGAATGAGTCTGGAAGTTTTCCTTCTGTTTCTATTTTTTTAAACAGCTTCAGGAGAATAGGTATTATTTCTTCTTTGAATATTTGGTAGAATTCCCCAGGGACTCCATCAGGACCTGGACTCTTGTTTTTTGGGAGGTTTTTGATCACTGCTTCAATCTCGTTACAAGTTATTGGCCTATTCAGGTTCTCAATTTCTTCCTGTTTCAGTCTTGGTACTCTATAGGTTTCCAGGAAGGCATCCATTTCATCCAGGTTGCTCAGCTTATTGGCATAAGGTTGTTGATAATAATTTCTAATAATGGTTTCTATTTCCTTGGTGTTAGTCATGATCTCTCCCTTTTCATTCATAATTTTATTAATTTGGGTCCTTTCTCTTTTCTTTTGGATAAGTCTGGTCAGTGGTTTATCAATCATATTAATTCTTTCAAAGAACCAGCTTCTAGCTTTGTTGATCTGATCTACTGTGTTTGTGGTTTCCAATTCATTGATCTCTGCTCTAATCTTAATTATTTCTCTTCTAATGCATGGCTTAGGCATCATTTGTTGCTTTTTCTCTAGTTATTTAAGGTGTAGAGTTAGTTGCTGAATTCGGGATTTTTCTATTTTTTGAGTGAGGCTTGGATGGCTATGTATTTCCCCCTTAGGACCACCTTTGCAATATCCCATAGGTTTTGGAACGATGTGTTTTCATTCTCATTGGTTTCCACGAATTGTTTAAGTTCTTCTTTGATTTCCTGGTTGACCCAAATATTCTTGAGTAGAGTGGTTTTTAGCTTCCATGTTTGAATTTCTTCCAAATTTTTTCTGGTGATTGAGCTCCGGTTTTAAAGCATTATGGTCTGAGTATATGCAGGGAATAATCTCAGTCTTTTGGTATTGGTTGAAACCTGATTTGTGCATTCAAGAAGAATGAGTATTCTGCTGTTTTAGGGTGGAATGTTCTGTATATATCTATGAGGTCCATCTGGTCCAGTGTGTCATTCAAAGCTCTTGTTTCCTTGTTGATTTTCTGCTTAGATGATCTGTCTATTGCTGAGAGTGGAGTAGTGAGGTCTCCTACAATTAACATATTATTATCATTATGACTCTTTATTTTGGTTAACAGTTGGCTTATGTAGTTGGCTGCTCCCATGTTGGGGGCGTAGATATTTACAATTGCTGGAGAGACCCTTTAAGAATGATATAGTGTCCTTCTGTGTCTAACTACAGGCTTTAGTTTAAAATCTAATTTGTCTGATATAAGAATTGCTACCCCAGCTTTCTTTTGAGGTCCGTTGGCATGGAAGATGGATCTCCATCCCTTCGCTTCAGGTCTGGATGTATCTTTAGGTTCCAAATGAGTCTCTTGTAGACAGCCTGTGGATGTGTCCTGTCTTTTTATCCAATCTGCAACCCTATCCTGTTTTATGGGAGCATTTAGGCCATTCACGTTGAGAGTGATTATTGAAAGATATGAATTTATTTTCATCATGTTGCCTGTGAAGACCTTGTTTCTATAGATTGTAAATTTCTGTTGTATATCACTCTTAGGGTCTTTCTCCTTTTATAGAACCCCCGTTAATATTTCTTGCAGACCCGGCTTCGTGGTCACATATTCTTTCAGTTTCTGCCAGTCTTGGAAGTTCTGCATCTCTCCATCCATTCTAAACGACAGCCTTGCCAGATAAAGTATTCTTGGCTGCATGTTCTTCTCGTTTACTACCCTGAATATGTCTTGCCAGCCCTTTCTGGCTTGCCTGGTCTCTGTGGATAAGTCTGATGTTATTCTGATGTTCCTCCCTCTGTACATAAGGAGTCTCTTCCCCCTAACTGCCCTTAAGATGTTTCCTTGGTTCTAAGACTTGCGAATTTTACTATTACATGCCAGGCATTGGTCTGTTCTCCTTGATCTTGGTAGGAGTCCTCTCTGCCTCTAGGACATGAATGTTTGTTTCATTCCCCAGATTAGGGAAGTTCTCATCTACGATTTGCTCAAATATATCTTTTAGTCCTCTCTCTCTCTCCACCCCGTCAGGGATCCCAATAATTCTGACATTGGAATGTTTCATGGCATTACTTATTTCTCTAATTCTGTTTTCGTGGATTATAAGCTATTTTTCCTAGGCCTCCTGTTTTCTTTCTTCTCTATCAATTTGTCTTCTAGATCACTAATTCATTCTTCTGCCTCGTTTACCCTAGCTGTTAGAGTATCTAGATTAGATTGGATCTCATTGATAGCATTTTTAAGTTCTGCTAGTTCAGCTTTCATTTCTGCCCTTACAAACTCAATGTTGCCATTAATCAATTTCTCCATTCTAGCTATTGTCTTTATAACTGTCACCCTGAAGTCCATTTCTGACATCTTGGTTATATCTGTATCCATTTGTAAATCTGTTCCAGAAGTCAGTCTCTGAGTCATTCCTATTTTGGGGGTTCCTCCTCCTAGTCATTCTGTTGGGGGTGGTTGAGGGAATGTACAGATTCCAAATTATTGACCACAACTCAAGCAAGATTCACCTGTTTTGTAGGGACCTTAGGGTTGTCGGTCTCTTGTTCTCCCAGCCTGTCTTCTGGGGGAGGGGCCTGCTGCACTGTTACTCAGGCAACCCTGTTTGGGCAGAGTTGCCCTGCCCTGTGTGGCGGGGGAATGGGCTCAGTGAAAACCGTTTTTGGGGGGCTTTTGTTCACTGGTGTCTTTCCCTGGTGCCTTTCCATGTCTCTTCTGAGAGTCAGAGCAGAAGAGACCATTTCCAACCCTCTGCCTCATGACAGAGAGATCTCAGTCTGTTCTTCAGTGAGCTCTCCAGGCCACACCATCTCCGTTTCTGTCTGTTCTGCTATAAACTGTGGCGTCCTGGGTTGTGTGCCCCTCAGCATCGCTCCCAGTCCTCGCCTGCAGGTGGGGGCTCGTCTCTCCCTCTTGTGCTTCTAAAACTGCCAGCTGCCCCCAGTTCATACACATGGCCCCACTGCTCCAGGTTTCAGTCCAGGGGTTGCCCTAAAGTCCTTTCCCATCTCTACTGGTCTGCAAGTCTGTGCCTGGTCCCTAGCACTGGAGGTTTTTGCACACCAATGGTGGAGGATTATGATGGCTCCCTCCCCCTTCCATTTAGCCTCTGATATCTGTCTGAGGAATCATGGCTCCTTGCTTCATACCTTGAAACCAACCATCTTCGATATTCTGTTTGTAGAGATCCAGATATATCTTCTTACATCTCAGGCTGATTTCATGGGTGTTCAGAGTGGTCTGGTAGATATCCAGCTCAATTCAGGGATCCAGTTGGAATAGGGTCCCCTACTCCTCTGCCATCTTTTTTCTCCTCTGAGTCTTTATTTCAATACCCTCTCCCACCCCACTCCTAATTCATTATACTAATCATTACTAAACTAATCTCTTGAAGAGTAGTTTCATACAATCATTCTTATACTCAACATTCTTCAATAAATCTTTACAATCTGGCTCCAAAACCCTCTAAAATTTGCCCTCTACTTTCTCTGAATCCCAACTCCTGTGAATTTATGACTTGTACTGGCCTAATTTTGTAATTAATCAATCAATTGTTTTATCTTCTGAATCTCAAATTAGTATTTAAAATTAATGGGGTCACATCTTAATTTTCCCTATAAAATTGTAAGCTTCTTGTGGATGATTATAAAATATTATACATTTTTCTCCTATAGTAACTTACCTTACATTACACACAATAAATATTAGCCTACTTTATTTTACATTATAACTTGTGCATTTATAGTCTGAAGTTGATATACCATTCCAAATAATCAAATTAATTAGTAACTGTACCTCTACCCTTGACCTTGTAAAGAATAATGTCTTACCTAACAAATATATTGTGGTAAGACACAATCATTCTGGTCACTAATATTTGTGCTAATATTCATTCAAGGGCAGATACCAGACCATTTTAAAGTCATTTTCAGTGGACTCTCTTTCATTAGTGGTCAGAAACTATCTCTTGCTCTCCACTTCAAACTCCTCAGTGATATGGTTAGGCCTATCTCTACAGCAGACTGAGCCTTTCTTATACTCTAAACAAACGATTCTCAACCTGGGGAAATTTTACCCTTCAGGGGACATTTTGCAATGTGTGGAGATGTGTTTGGTTATCATAAATGGGGCAGGAGGGGAGATTGCTACTGGCATCTAATGGAGTAAAAGTCAGGGATACTGCTAAATATCCTACTTTGCCCAGGACAGTCCCCCACAACAACAACAAAATTATCCAGTCCAAAATATCAATATTGCCAAGGTTGAGAAACCTTTGTCTAGACCCATTGACCCCAAAGTAGTCTTAAACCTTTATATGCCCTTTTTCTTAAACCTTCAGAAAAACAGAGGAAAGTCTTAGGGGTGACCAATCATATGTTTTCCCTTTTGATTCTCAGTCCAAGTACATTGTCTTCAGGGGCAATTGTGACAACTGTCAATGCAAATACTGACCTAAAAAAACTCAATCAAAGGTAGAAGGTTGTTTGTTCTTGTGCTTGTTTTCTTTTTCAATTATACTTCCCTCTTCACTTTTAATCTCTTCCACAGAACATTTGTCTTAAACCTTTATATTTCCTTTTTCCTCCTCAGATTTAGCTATTTGCCTTCTACTTGCTGGTTTACTTATGCCTTAGTTATTAAATAAATCTCATATTTAACAATGCTTACTTGATGCCTTGATTAGTGAGTTTTTACTTCATTTTGAAAATTGAGGCTAATATAATTTTGATAAATGGCTCTATATTTTGCCTTGTATTCTTGAATACTCCAGTAAATCAAGAGCTAAAGCTTATGTTACTCTTGCTAGTTGTCTTCCTAAGAAAAAGTCTTACTCCCTAATATCCCATGGCTGGACTCTGTATTAGCTATAAAACTTCCCTTACTATTGCCTGCTTTTGGATTTTCAAATTTTATTCTCCACTTGTCTGTAGAGTTATCTGCCTATCTCTGGGGTTGAGATCGCCATCATATTGTAAAACCCATTCAAAGTAAGCATTCATAAAAATCCTGCCAGCTTTACTCTTGGGAATAACTGTCTGACATAAATACTGTGGTAACACAGTATTACAAATCTTCTTTAGCCTAGATATATGATAAATTTGATGACAATAATTCCAGTATCTTTATTAACATCTCAGCTTCTTTCTTAAATGATGCAGAAGAAAGTAAATGCAGCACTTAGAAAATGTAGATTGGTTTCTATTCACTATCTGACATTTTCAGGATCAGCATTTCAGTTTTAAAAAAATAATGACAAATAATTACTTTGGTATTTCAATTCAGTTGTGACTGAAATGTAATTTTCAAAAGAAGAAATGGTAAACATAACC
Organism: Halichoerus grypus; assembly: GCF_964656455.1. Classification (NCBI taxonomy): domain Eukaryota; kingdom Metazoa; phylum Chordata; class Mammalia; order Carnivora; family Phocidae; genus Halichoerus; species Halichoerus grypus. The sequence goes on along the minus strand of NC_135727.1, from coordinate 54,908,950 downwards.
AAAAAATAAACCAAAGGGTAGTAAATCAATCCCCTAAAAATCCATTAGCAAAAAGAGCTATAAAATTTTCAGTCTTAGAAAAAAAAAATTATATGTAGATTTTCTTTAAATTCAAGCATGTGTAGTTTTGTTTTAAAGTCACAAATAGCTTGGACTTTTAGTTTATAAGGTTAGGTATCAAATCTTCCTCTCTCTGAACACCCTAAGCATACTGCACAGCCCAACCAAAACCCTAATGAATTATCACCTCTTTCTGATAAGCAAGATGCTAGTTCTAAGAAGCACTTAATGGCATTCACAATTAGAAGTCTTACTTAAAATTCTAGTTATGGAAAAATTAGCTTCATTACAGGTTTGCCACAAAGTCATTCTTAAAAATTTTCTGTGTTGGGCGCCTGGGTGGCTCAGTTGGTTGGGCGACTGCCTTCGGCTCAGGTCGTGATCCTGGAGTCCCGGGATCGAGTCCCGATCGGGCTCCCTGCTCGGCGGGGAGTCTGCTTCTCCCTCTGACCCTCTCATGCTCTCTCTGTCTCATTCTCTCTCTCAAATAAATAAATAAAATCTTTAAAAAAAAAAAAAATTTTCTGTGGAAGAGAGGGGTATCTGGCTGGCTCAGTCAGGAGAGTGTGCAACCCCTGATCTCAGGGTTGTGAGTTCAAGCCTCATGTTGGGTATAGAGATTACTTAAAAATAAAATCTTTTAAAAAATGTTCTGTGGAAGAGATTAAAAGTGAAGAGGGAAGTATAATTGAAAAATAAGCACAAGAACAAACAACCTTCTACCTTTGATTGAGTTTTTCAGGTCAGTATTTGCACTGACAGTTGTCACAATTGCCCCTGAAAACAATGGTACTTGGACTGAGAATCAAAAGGGAAAACATATGATTGGTCACCCCTAAGACTTTCCTCTGTTTTTCTGAAGAATTTGGGCATATAAAATTATAGGGGGAGCTGACATTAGCTCATAGACCATCTTCCTATGATTTTTTAAAGGCACCTGTATAGGTTTTCTATTGTTACCACAACAAATTGCCACAAACGTAGAGGCTTAAAACAAAACCCATTTCTATCTCATAGTTCTATAGATCAGAAGTTCAGGTAGACTTTACTAGGTTCTCTGCTCAGGGTCCCACAAGGCTGAAATCAAAGTGTTGGCAGATCTGTGTTCCTTTAGTGTAGGTTTTAGAGAAGAATCTGCTTCCAAGCTCATTCAGGTTGCTGGCAGAATGCAGTTCCTCCTGGTTGTTAAGACTGAGGTTCCTGCTCCCTTGCTGGCTAACGGCTGAGAGCTGCTCTTAGCTTCAAATGGATATCCACATCCCTTCTCACATGATCCCTTCCATATTCAAAGTCAGCAAAGGCATGTTGAAGCTCTCATGTTCTTCAGTTTTTTTCACTTTCCCTTCTCTGACCTGCAGGAGAAGACCCTTTGCTTTTGAAGGGCTCACATGATTAAGTCAGGCCCACTTAGATAATATCTGTATTTTATGGTCAACTGACATGGGACATTAATTACAATTGAAAAATCCTTTCATAATAGAGTCTAGATAAATGTTTGAATAACTGGGGCATGGGAATCTTGAGTGGGGTTCAGGGATGGAGGGATCTTTAAAATTCTGCTTGCCATAGAACCCCTTCCTCTAAGAGAAAAAACTTCCAGGATGCACAGCTTGGATTTAAACCACCACTGGTCCCACATGTAAATCCCTTGTGTTGTGAACAATTGCACTACCATACATAGCAGTCCTGAGCTATAGCTTCTAGGGGTCAGGTTTCCTTGTCCTTACCTTTTGACTTCTTTCTGTCCTTAGAACCTTTCCTATCTTGTCCAATCCTATTCATTCAAGATCTTTTACCTTCCTAATATATCTCCTTCTCACCTTCTCCTAAACTCTGATCTTTCTTTTCCTATATTTGAAACTTTTGTGTGTTTGATAATAACTTATACATATTTGTTGATCTGGAATACATTTCTATGCCTAATTTATTTCTGCCACTGGGGGCATGTATTTTCCCCAATGAACTGAGTCATTCAAATGGATCTCCTTCAATATATATATTTTTAAGTAGGCTCCATACCCAGTGTGTAGCCCAACACAGGGCTTGAACTCATGTCCCTGAGATCAAGACCTGAGCTGAAATCAAGAGTCAGATGCTTAACTCACTGAGCCACCCAGACACCCCAATAATTTCTTATTTTAATTTCACTAAAAGAAAAGCTATAAACCCCGACAGTAACCCATATTTTTTTATCTTCAGTTATTATTGGCAAAAAGGTAGTTGCTAAATTATAATATAGATAATGGTCAATTGAGGAGTATATAATTGTGCTGCTAAGGTCATTACCTGAGATATACTAAATCACATTTAATTTTGCAAGTGTTATTTGGGAAAGAAGTTCCACCATTGAGAAGGCATCTGAGGTGACAATAGTAGAAATGAAGTGCATACAGAAAAGTAACTATGAACAACTGCTTTTTAATAGACCTAGTAGAGATTTAGAAAAACAGTACGTGCAGTCTTTGAGTCTCAATTGTCTGGAAACTAAAAAGAATTCTATTTACCTTTCAAGGGGTGTTAAACTTTTAGTGAACTGAGACTCCATTCAGGAAATAGAGATTGAATCTCTCCACTGGACAGAAAAGTGGATATGAACTTCTTCACTTGCAAACTCTCACAGTAACCCACCAAAAATCCTTATATTTCCATGTAAATGTTAGATGTCCATAATCTCTCCTCATGTGTGAACATGACTTTATTCCCTAGGGTCATTGCAAATCACAAAAGGACTTATGGCCATCTTAAACAGTTTGTAAGTCTACCTCAGCAAGGTTTTTTGGCATTCTAAGACAGAAGAGCTAGATGATTAAAAACAAAGGTGCTGGAACTCTGGCAAGAATGTTTATTTCCATTAGTTAGCATATACTTACAAATTAAAATGCATTGCTGTTTGTTAGGAAAAACACTGACTTGAATTTAGAATATGTGGATTTTAATTTGAGTCCTGCCTCTAATTATAAGTCCTTTTATTTAGCCTGAATTTCAGTTTCTTCATCAATAAAGTGAAAATGCAGGCCTTGATGTTTCTTAAGATCTCAGTGAGTTCTGAGAGTCTACAGTGACAGCTTCACAGACTTCTGATAAGCATTTTGAAAAGTACATGTGCAACATATGTGTAAACTGACACTTTCTACACAAGCTGTTATTAGAACAAATTATTATGATCCACAGCAAGCCCTTGAGAGCCAAGAGAACTTAGTTTTCATCCAGACTTTACCAATAATATGGTATAACCCTGGTGGGTTTCTCTCTTTCAACTTCATCTCTTCATCTCTAAAATTGAGCTAAGACTTTCTATAACCACTTAATAACTTTATTAAAAGTTATTTATTTTATCATTAATTTTGTAATAATATAGTTATTACAAAATTAAATGTGATTTAGTATATCTCAGGTAATGACCTTAGCAGCACAATTATATACTCCTCAATTGACCATTATCTATATTATAATTTAGCAACTACCTTTTTGCCAATAATAACTGAAGATAAGTGTTATTTTCTGAGGATCAAATCAAATAACAGATATGAAGCTGCTTTGAAAAGTTCAAAATCGTATATAAATATAAGGAATAATGAACATATCTTGGCAAATTACTTTGATGAACAATTCATTCTGCCACTCAGTAAATGGGTATGCTCACAAATAAGTTATTTAAATCTACTGGGTCTTAACTTTTTCAACATTAAAATAAGGAGGATGGCCTACATCAATGATTTTTTTAAGGTATTTTAAATTTTTTTTGCAAAAGAACTCTGACTTCATGCAAAATGTTAAGTGGAACCTCACGTATAAATCAGGAAAAAAAAAAAAAAGCGGCAATCCTGAGGATGACCCAGAGACTTACCCAACCTGCTTCCTTTTCATTGCACCACATAACTTAGCTTCTAAGGCATTTCCATGAAACCCTAGGACTCTGAGGAATACAATGTGAAAACATCTGGAGCAGATGATCTTTAATATGTCTTCCAGTTCCAAATATATGTTTAAAATTACGACAATTGAAAATATCTATTCACTGGTTTTTATATGGAAAATTTGTATTATCTAAGAAAAGAATAGGGAATATGTTCAACACTTTTATAGCAACTTTTTTTATTTGTGTTGTTCGTCCTTTGATTTTCATTCTTTAAAAGACCACAATGTCTTCCCAATTATGAAATGAAGCTTCTTGTCATAAAATGTATTTACTATTTCTACTTCATTGGTTAGAGATTAAAGATTAATTTTTCATTTAAAACATCATTATAAAATAACTACTTTTAGTGTTCTCATTATACAAAGTAGTTATTACCAGCTTTAAACATGATTGAAATTTGTATAGCAGTACTGATTCCATAATAAACACTCACCAAGAAAAGTCAATTCTCTACAGATGTTATTAGACCAGATCCCATGAAACTGATGTGTTTCAGGACATAGTATTTTATTTCTTTCCAAATGATAAAAAATAAGCTTCTGACCATGGAGTTATATGGTATTATGGTGCTCTTCTAAATAGGGCATCAAAAATAGTTATTAATAAGTTAAAATAAGGATTGCCACTATTCCAACAAGGTATGTAATTAATGAATAAGCACCTCCAGTGCACCCAGCACATATACCTCATGAATGCAGAATTCCACTTGAAAGAAGACCTGTTTTTATCTTAAACTTATGATAAAGCTTACCACAGGAGCAACCATTTACAGGTATGAGGGAATACTCTGCTATGCAATTAGAAACATAATTTTAAAACTAATTTGGATATTATATGTATATATGAGTCAGGTTAATTTTAGAAAAGAATTTTTCTGATGGTTTAAACAAGAATACGAATAGAATTGACAAAGTGAGTACTATAAATCCCTTCACTGTTTTTCACAAATGACTTTGGTAAACAGAATGAAATTGCAAATGTCATTGATCTATTAAGCATATTATTTCCTGTGGAGAGTTTAATAAAATACTAAAAGTAAGTGTTTTACTTTCAATATATATTATGTTGAACATTATTTTTAATCTTAACCAAGGGAAACAGTGATTTAAATATGTGGCTTTAGTGTCCATGGTTGACTGGCAACAGCCAAAATTGATATGTCACACCATAATAGCCTACCATGTCAATAATCTATAATATGAAATTGGTCTATGAGAGATCATTGAGTTGGTCTGATGAATTACATACATTGGAATACATGAGAGTTCTCTTTCATGTCTGTAAACAGTTATTAATTTCTTAGCAAAACAAAGACAGTTAACAAAGGAATTATGATCAAGCAAAGTGAGTTTCATTTATGCTATGAGTATCATCTAAAGTCCCTTTTCAAACCAATGTATCAGTCATCTGAAGGGAGCTACTTAGCAACAAAATAACATAAGACAACGTAACAGAGATTTGAGGCAGGAAGTGAAGAAAAACTACATATAATGGATGCTATAAGTGGACTTTTAATTAAGCAGAATGTAATTTAGCAGAAATTGTACTTTGGCCAAGTAACTGATATTGCTTCTCTTGTATTCATGTTTTGATGCATAGTAAAGCCACTCTAGTCCAAATGTCTAGAACTTAAGGAGTTGCTACTTAAATCTATTAGTTTGATTTTAATCGTTTTAAATATATTGTATAATTTTATACATTAAAATATAAAAATGTAAAATTTAGAGACATAAAGAAGTAATTCTAAACTTGGGCCTCAGTTTCTCTCATGTGATATTTCTTCAATATACAAGTAATTTCATCTATTCTTTCACAAGTTTTCTCAGTAAATTATAAGTACCTTGTAAGTCACCATTTCTCAAAGTGGGCACAACTGAACAATAATATATGTCACTGACAAGAAAAGAAAAAAGACTCCATAGGCAATTAATTTGGGGAAATTCTAGGTTAGAACATGCTGAACCTATTTCTTTGCTGCAATACCTCTCAGAACCTTTAAAGCTAAAATTAATTACAAATCCAAGGAACAAGATTTAGAAAATATCATCCTCAGTAAAGGTATCAGTTAGCTATTAAGTATTTGGCAAGGGTCATATGGTTGTCTGAATGAATCCTTAAGGCAGCTTAATAAGCAAACTGATGGATCTGCTTAGTCCTCTTGCACTGGGCCTTAACATCACTGAAATGATCAATGACCCAAATTAATTGCCCAGTTTAGATGTGTTGATTCCCCAATACTAGATTTGGCGGTGCATGGCCTCTGACTCAGCACTAAATGTTTCAGAATAGAAAACTTATTAGACTTCTTAGGTTTACATTTTTTGTGTGTGTGAACATGCATACATAGTATTTTAGTAACATCCAGCATTTCTGATCTCTATCTTCTTTATTTTTTGAGTTCCCTCTATCATCTTTTATACTTAGTGTTATCAACACTTGGCCAGTAGACTACCAAATGCTAATTATGGCATTCTCTACATGTGTGAACAAATACCAGGACAAAAAGAGAGAAAGACAATTTTTTATCCCTATTGTCATTGTGATTCCAGAAAGTACATTTTTGGCATCCTTGTTTAATAGTCTGCACCTGTTTTAACAAGTGAAGTTGAAGAAGAACCCTATTCTTTTACACAGAATTTATCATTATTTTGAGATTCATTAATATATTAGTTAGAGCATTGTCAATTTAGAAAACACCTAATGAGTCCAAGGCCATGGATTTGAGTCACATATAGGCCGTTAATTTTGTACAGAAAGCATATTTTGTTTCCACCCGCACTGTGCCCTTTGCCATTAACCAAACTTCTAACGAGTATCTTTTTTTTTATCATAAAGGAAACCCATCACTGTTGCATTTCTTTTTTAAAAAGAAGCAAGCAGGATCATATTCATATGTGGGCAGCATGCTTGTTCATCATTATTAACTAACATCTTTAGCCACACTTCTAAACACATAATTTACTTGAAAGAACCTTCCCAGGGGGAAAACTCAAGATCTAAACATATTTTAACTAACAAATGCTCCATTTTAACAAATCAATTTCAAGTTGCTCTTTCTTTTATACAGGTATCAACATTTTTTTGGAATCACAGAACTTCAGAGTTGACCTGAACCTTTATTTTATTTTTTATTATTATTTTATGTTAATCACCATACATTACATCATTAGTTTTTGATGTAGTGTTCCATGAGTCATTGTTTGTGTATAACACCCAGTGCTCCATGCAGAATGTGCGCTCTTTAATACCCATCACCAGGCTAACCCATCCTCCCACCCGCTCCCCTCTAGAACCCTCAGTTTGTTTTTCAGAATCCATCGTCTCTCATGGTTCGTCTCCCCCTCCGATTTCCCCTGCTTCATTCTTCCCCTCCTCCTATCTTCTTCTTTTTCCTTTTTTTTTTTTTTTAGTATATAATGTATTACTTGTTTCAGAGGTACAGATCTGTGATTCAACAGTCTTGCACAATTCACAGCGCTCACCATAGCACATACCCTCCCCAATGTCTATCACCCAGCCACTCCATCCCTCCCACCCCCCACCTCTCCAGCAAACCTCCGTTTATTTCCTGAGATTGAGAATTCCTCATATCAGTGAGGTCATATGATACATGTCTTTCTCTGATTGACTTATTTTGCTCAGCATAATACCCTCCAGTTCCATCCACGTCATTGCAAATGGCAAGATTTCATTCCTTTTGATGGCTGCATAATATTCCATTGTATATATATACACCACATCTTCTTTATCCATTCATCTGCTGATGGACATCTTGGCTCTTTCCATAGTTTGGCTATTGGGGACATTGCTGCTATAAACATCAGGGTGCACATACCCCTTCGGATCCCTACATTTGTATCTTTGGGGTAAATACCCAGTAGTGCAATTGCTGGATCATATGGTAGCTCTATTTTCAACTTTTTGAAGAACCTTCATACTGTTTTCCAGATTGGCTGCACCAGCTTGCCTTCCCACCAACAGTGTAGGAAGGTTCCCCATTCTCCACATCCCCGCCAACAGCTGTCGTTTCCTGACTTGTTAATTTTAGCCATTCTGACTGGTGTGAGGTGATATCTCATTGAGGTTTTGATTTGGATTTCCCTGATGCCGAGTGATGTTGAGCACTTTTTCATGTGTCTGTTGGCTGTTTGGATGTCTTCTTTGGAAAAATGTCTGTTCATGTCTTCTGCCCATTTCTTGATTGGATCATTTGTTCTTTGGGGGTTGAGTTTAAGAAGTTCTTTATAGATTTTGGCTACTAGCCCTTTATCTGATATGTCATTTGCAAATACCTTCTCCCATTCTGTTGGTTGTCTTTTGGTTTTGTTGACTGTTTCTTTTGCTGTGCAAAAGCTTTTTATCTTGATGAGGTCCCAATAGTTCATTTTTGCCCTTGCTTCCCTTGCCTTTGGCGATGTTTCTAGGAAGAAGTTGCTGTGGCTGAGGTTGAAGAGGTTGCTGCCTGTGTTCTCCTCAAGGATTTTGAAGGACTCCTGTCGCACATTGAGGTCTTTCAACCATTTTGAGTCTATTTTTGTGTGTGGTGTAAGGAAATGGTCCAGTTTCATTCTTCTGCATGTGGCTGTCCAATTTTCCCAACACCATTTGTTGAAGAGACTGTCTTTTTTCCATTGGACATTCTTTCCTGCTTTGTCAAAGATTAGTTGACCATAGAGTTGAGGGTCCATTTCTGGGCTCTCTCTTCTGTTCCATTGATCTATGTGTCTGTTTTTGTGCCAGTACCATACTGTCTTGATGATGACAGCTTTGTAATAGAGCTGGAAGTCCAGAATTGTGATGCTGCCCGCTTTGCTTTTCTTTTTCAACATTCCTCTGGCTATTCGGGGTCTTTTCTGGTTCCATACATATTTTAGGATTATTTGTTCCATTTCTTTGAAAAAAAGTGGATGGTATTTTGATGGGGATTGCACTGAATGTGTAGATTGCTCTAGGTAGCATTGACATCTTCACAATATTTGTTCTTCCAATCCATGAGCATGGAATGTTTTTCCATTTCTTTGTGTCTTGCTCAATTTCTTCCATGAGTATTTTATAGTTTTCTGAGTACAGATCCTTTGCCTCTTTGGTTAGATTTATTCCTAGGTATCTTATGGTTTCGGGTGCAATTGTAAATGGGATCGACTCCTTAATTTCTCTTTCTTCTGTCTTGTTGTTGGAGTATAGGAATGCCACTGATTTCTGTGCACTGATTTTATATCCTGCCATTGTACTGCCTGTAAGGTGACTGTTACTGTATATGGTATCAACATTTTTTACTTGAAAACTACTACACACAGTATTACAACAAACATAAAAACAATTCAGAGATTCATGGGTTATTATCATCTGCTAAAATCTAATTATTCTTTATTTCATAAAATAATCTCATTCACTTTAAGTGAATTTAAATTATGATTCAATTTTTCTTCTCAGAGCAGATTGTAAATAATAGCACAGAATTTCAATTGGAGTAGATAAAATTGTTTGATTAATTAAAAGTTTAACTAATATTCCTTTTGTGTGAAATATACTTAGCAGTTCAAAGTGGAAAAAAAATCTAATCCTGGGGAGGATTGTCATCATAGAACTTGAAAGAAATATTGACTTGACAGTTTCCTATTTTATGCTCAATACAAAATTCCATTTCATTTGATTTCTCAGGAATTTCATATATCCTTTAAACATGAAAGATGATTATGTGAGAAGAAAAATGTCTTATGACCAGAAACCTGAAACAAATTCTATAATTTCCAAGATTATAAGGAGCACTCCTAGTTTACTGAGCTCCATATTGTACAGATTGCCTGCTTTTTGTCCCTTAATTAAAAGACTAAAATCTCTTTCTCATATGTATAAATGTTTTGTTTTAATTTTCCCCATAGTTGTGTATGTGGTCAAGAATAATATTCTAGAAGGCTACAGAAATGATTACAGAGGCGCCTGGGTGGCTCAGTCGGTTAAGCATATGCCTTAGGCTCAGGTCCTGGGATAAAGCCCTGTGCCAGGGTCCCTGTTCAGCGGGGAGCCTGCTTCTTCCTCTCATCCCTGTTTGTGCTCTCTGTTGCTATCTCTGTCTCTCTCTCTCTCAAATAAATAAAATCTTAAAAAAAAGAAATGATTACAATTTTTTCAGAATTAAAAGTTGAAATTATTTTGTAGGCCTAAATTAATGCACTCAGTAAAGACCCAAACCTATAGCTTCTATTCCACTTTTAAGGATATTTTTAACTTACTGTGGAAAAATAAAAGGGAGGTCTTTTGACATGGATAAATAAGAGGTGAATCACCGTATTGAGGAGTCTGAAGTTTATACACAGGGGCTCTCTTTAACAAAAGGATACAAAACTATTAATACAAATTTGGTTTAAATAAAATATTAATTTATAGAGAAAAAATAATCACAACAAAGCACAAATTTATAAAAGCTGACATCACAAACATCGAAAAATCCAAGAGAATAGCATATGTGTTTTAACAAATTACTTGACATATGTCTACAATGCTTTTTTTCCCCAACATTTTTGGCTGCATATCATTTGATTATCCCTTCATATGACAATGATTTTCTAATATCAGTTCTCTTCTGAGTCCTATATAAGTGAAGGGCCTTAAGCTAAAACTTCATTAACTTCATAGTAAATCTGCCTCTATTTATATCAGTCATTTGATCACTGTGTGGCTGTTCAAATGACCTAAACTAGTGACAACATGCTGTTTCAAAACTACATATCTATATATATAGATATCTATAAATCTGTCATTTTATCTATGTATGCATATATATACACACACAGACTATATCTCTTTTTTTTTTACACAGACTATATCTCATGCTATAGTTGTTCTGTAATGCTATATATATATATATTCTGTAATGCTATATATATTAATATATATATTTATATTTACTCTGGAAAAGTACATATAGCATTCATTTTAATTTTGGAATGTATGTGAGGTCAAATGGCTCTTCAGGGAAGATATAAGTTATATGGTAGGAGGTGGAGTGGAAAAGGATATTTATATTCTGCAAATAAATTGAGATTACAAATCCCTCCTCTATGTCTCCCTCAATTAATGGGGCTGTACTCAGCATTATATAACTCACTATCTAGATCTATAAAATACAAGTGAGATGGAAAAGCTATTTAAGGAATTAATTTGTGGGGCGCCTGGGTGGCTCAATCATTAAGCGTCTGCCTTTGGCTCAGGTCATGATCCCAGGGTCCTGGGATCGAGCCCCACATCGGGTTCCCTGCTCCGCAGGAAGCCTGTTTCTCCCTCTCCCTCTCCCCCTGCTTGTGTTCCCTCTCTCACTGTCTCTCTCTTTGTCAAATAAATAAAAATTTTTAAAAAAGGAATTAATTTGCCTAAAATGTGCCTTTAATATATAGTTCTTCATTAAAAATTTGTTTATTAATGGGTGAATGAACCAACAAATGTGTGGGTGAATAATACAACTAACACTATCTCCCATTTTCTTTTCGCTCAATGACTGTTTCTCTTTCATTCTTACGTCCATAAATTGTTCTTCCTATCCACAGTTTTGAAATGGAGTCTGGTCTGCTTTGAGCAGCAGCACATCAAGGCTAACATGAATGTTAATAGTATAACATAGCTGTATGCAGTAGGATCAACCTCATCACTATGGACAGACAGATTTGAAGAGTCCAGAGAAGTGCTCTCAAAACTGCTTAACAGAATTTTTTATACTCTTTAAAAAGGGTTCCCTGGTTGAATAAACTCTCCATAAGCCCCTGCTGGAGACTAACCACACATATTGCATATTGCAGACACAGGTGGTCCTTCTCGAGATAAACCTGTTTCACCTCTGACAGCACCCCTACCTCCCCCAAGTCCAACATGTTCTTCTTCTGCCCCTTAGAGGGCTTCAGCCTCAGCACACACACCATCTCTGCCCTCTCTCCTCCAGGTTGTTTTTCTACAGTACTGCCTTCCCTCCCTCAGGACCCTCAGGTTGCCCCTTCTTCATACCCCTTCTCCTTCTCCTCCTCCCGGGGGCCCAATCCAGGTTACTAGTTTTCACACATGCCTTGGAGACAAAAGACTTATCTTCTAGTTTTTGGATTTCTTTTAATTTATTAGTTGAACAAACCAAGTTAATTTTGTTAAAAGAGTTTATTGAACTAAAATATAGAGCTTCTTGGTAGAGCAAATCTAGTATAAGAACGAAGATACTATTTATCTGACAATTTTACCAGTCTAGACTGCATCTCATGCCATAGTTGTACTGTAAAGTCTAAGAACCAGGCACTATATTTCAGAGGAAATTTTAATTTACTTAATTTTTATGTATTGTTAACCCAGAAAGACTTTAGAAGAAAAAGAGACTAGAATGACACAGAGTTAAAAATAAGTTTAGTAGAAACTATAGTAGCATTTAATTCTCCATAAATGTTAGTTTATAAAAATAACTGACAAATACAGTTTAATACTTTTAATATAAATATATAATTCACGAGGTCCTTGACTAAATTTGAAGATATATATTTCACTGTCTATGTCACTAATTGATATACATTTCGAAGTTACCATGCAACTTCTCTTGTAAATGTTTTTTAAAGATTTTATTGATTTATTTGAGAGAGAGAGAGAACATGAGCAGGGGAGAGAGGTAGAGAGAGAGAGGGAGAAGCAGGGAGCCAGATGCGGGACTCAATCCCAGGACCCTGGGATCATGGCCTGCACTGAAGGCAGACACTTAACTGACTGAGCCACCCAGGCACCCTTGTAAATGCATTTTAAAAATTATTACTGCCTTTTCAGAAATCCATTTAAGCTCCCCACCTCAAGTGATCCTTATTTAAAAAGGGGCAATTTTAATAATTCATAGAACATTTGGAAACCTCTGTCATTTAACAAGATTATGACAAAGTTAATTTCACATTTTTTGATATTGTATTGAAATTCTTCTATGATTGTTACATCCCTATGGTTACTTTTGTAGAATAATTTATAATTGATAAGAGTGGAAGTATGGGTGTTAAGTAATTCAGTTGTACTGTTCAAAAATTATAAACATTTTTGAATAACATATCATTACTTGTTTTGATGAATTACAAAAGGCTTATCATCATAGCCTACTCACTTCAGCATCTTCCATAGAATAAATGGCCCAAGAATGTAATACATAAAATGTGAGGGTAGAGTCCTAAGTTATTTTGGTATTTACAGGACAGTTCCAAGAAGGCTGTCCTGTTAGGATCATGACGCTCAGCAAAGCAGGTAATATTTCATTGATATTAAACCTAGGGCACCAGGGAAATGGACCAGTGTAAACTAGGCAATGCTCCAGTTGAGCATCAGAACCTTCACACTGGTACTTGCAGTGGGTACTAGAGTGCCACTCAGAATAACTGAGGTAGATGGCTAATTGTACAAATTAGATCACTAGAATTGGACTTGGAGTAAAACTTGTATTTGTTGGATTCACCTCAAGACACTGAATACTAGTTCTGAAAAGACAATGAATTTGAAAAACCCATTAGCCTTTTAAAGGATTCTTTGATATGACAGGATTAGGTTCAGTCTGAAGGTAAAGCTCCTTTAGTGTTTTGAACTCCAGTAACAATACTACAGAAGATGGAGCCTACTGATAATAACATTCACAGTAGAAGGAATCCAGGAACAGTATTTTATTTTCATTGCCAATTTTGTTACACTTTTTTTTTTCCTTAAAATGAGAACACTCTATGCTCCAAACACTTTTCCTTCACTACGTAGCCTGTCAAAAAAGACAAGCACAACACAATCAGTCATGCGCCAAATTGCATCTGTGGTTTCACTTTTTTTTAGAACTTAGTCAACAAAGAACAATTAAGTGAAAAATTCAAGACATCATTTTTTTTTCTTTTGCATGAAAGTAAAATGAATCACTGCTCTTCACCTTATCTGAAAGGAAATCTAAAAGGAATAGTGGAGACCAGCTGTGCTTTGGCAAATGAGAATTCTTGGTTTTTATATTCTATCCAAACACAGAAACTGACATTCAGCTAAGTTTCAGTAATGATAAAATAAAAACTCTCCAATCTTAAAAGAAAACAGAAACTCTACATTGATTATCTAAACACATGTCTAATCATTTAAAATGAGATATCCGCAACACCCTAGTCAAAAAACTGGCTCAAAGTAGCAATCTACTAAGCACTATGTTGATTAAACCACAACCACAGTTGTTAAAAACAAAAAAAAAGTAAAGCAATTTTCTACATGTTTCAATCAAATACAAAGTATATTTGTTATCAAAAATCAGAAAATATAACTGATTTCACAAACAATACAAAGTTCATAGTCATACCTTATAATAGAAATAAAGAGGCTTAAAAATAAAGAAGGCTCAGAGTGGTATGATATTAGCCTAGAACTTTTTATTTTTTTTATTTTTTTATTTTATTTTTAAAAAATGTATATTTTTATCAATGCCAGTATATTGCTTTGGAAAAATTACGTGATTAGTTTCTAATGTGTGTGTATTTCCTAAATTTAGAGCAGTAGCTGGCACCTATTTCCTGAGGAGATGACCACATAGGAGTTTTTGTAGAATGGGAAAAAAATAAACTCAATCTCCATGTTAAAAGAAACAACAAAAAAGAATTCTCCTTTCCTCAGCAACCAAAACTTCATTGACTCTTTCATCTCGCCAAGCAAGTTCTGAATAACTCAAGTTAAAGCCCGTCCTAAGGAAAAGAGGAGAAAGACCATTAACAGCATTATGATCATTCTGTGTTTAAAAGACACATTTTTCCCAGCTCGTGTGCTTCCATCACAATATAGGCAAATAACACACAGATGAAAAGCCACATCCAGTACAGTTTGCAACTACTCATCTGTAGAAAAATGAGAGTACAGTAGGAGAAACAGATTCTTTACTAGGAACAGCAACCTTGAGGGCAACACTACATACCTTTACTTGTTTAATTGCATTAATCAGAGGCTCAGTGCTTCAGCAAAGTTCAGCTATACACATGAGGCCATAATTCCCAGGCTCCTATGAGAGTAATTCAGCAGCAGTTTCTGTCCACAGCAAGTGTGTATAGCTATTCAAGCCTAGAGAGAGAGAAAAAAAAAATTATACGGCATGATTACCAAGCAATTGTCCTACCTGTATTTAATTACAGAAGTTGATGGAGGAGTCAGGAATTACTGTTGAAAACTTTCCTTCATTGAAAACACTTACTTGGGTATTTTTGTTTCTCATCACCCCTCTTTGGGCTTTGATAGTTTTTCTCAAAGTAGGGAATCATTTCAAACTTTTCCCAATTATTTGCCCGAGCATTATAACAAACTTCTAATATTTTACTATTTTGGTAATGTTGTAAAGCTAATCCCAGGAATAAAAAAAAAAAAAAAAAAAAAAACAACTTCCAAAGCACATCCAGGAAGGAATGGAGAAATGTTAGTTTCATTTCACAGGTATGCCCTTTACAAACTCTTATCACCTATAGTGATGAAGAGGGGAAAGTGTTGGAAGACTTTTTTCATCCTTCTAAGCTCTCACTAACAGCACCCTCTAGTGTCTCTAGTTGAGCAATGCTTTTTGTCACCAGTTAGGTATGGTATTTCTACAGTAAAACTGCTGAAGACATTAGAGTTCTATAACTACCAGGTTTTCTCCCATTCCTGTATCTTTAGCTTCTGCTGAAATTCATTTGCCCTCTGTGTACCTGCACTAGTTGCAGCTTCATTTTCATTTATGACTTGAATGCCTCAACACTAGAAATATCCACCAATTAAATGTAAAAGTGTCTGTATAAATTATGATAGTAAAAATGCTTGGAATTGAGAAAGTATTTCTAACTCTTCAAAACACTATTATACACATTATCGTTTTTATATGTCACAATACTGTTCCTTCCCCTAGCAGCACACATGTATGTTTGTTGTTTTTATTTTTTTATTTTTTTATTTTATTTTATTTTATTTATTTGCGAGAGAGAGAATGAGAGACAGAGAGCATGAGAGGGAGGAGGGTCAGAGGGAGAAGCAGACTCCCTGCCGAGCAGGGAGCCCGATGTGGGACTCGATCCCGGGACTCCAGGATCATGACCTGAGCCGAAGGCAGTCGCTTAACCAACTGAGCCACCCAGGCGCCCTGTTTGTTGTTTTTAGAGAGAAAAGTAGAATGATTTCACTTGGGATAAAAATAAATAAAAATACTTGCTGGATGAACACACCCAGTCTTGTGTGGAAGTGTGGAATCACTATATTGTACACCTGAAACTAATATTACACTATATGTTAACTAACTGGAATTTAAATAATAACTTAAAAAATAAATAAATAAAAATGAATTCTTAACTAAAGTTTTCTCCTTAGGTAGTCCCTAATCCATTAGAGTTTAAGTTTCGTTCTTTCTTTCTTTCTTTCTTTCTTTCTTTCTTTCTTTCTTTCTTTTAGAAAGAGAAAGGAGGGGAGGAGTAGAGGGAGAGAGAGTCTTAAGCAGACTCCACGCTGAGCAGGGAGCCCAATGTGGAGCTCGATCTCACCACCCTGAGATCACAACCTTGAGATCATGACCTGAACCAAAACCAAGAGTCGGAGGCTTAACCGACTGCACCACCAAGGCACCCCTAAGTTTCTTTTTTTTTTTTTTTTTAAGATTTTATTTATTTATTTGAGAGAGAGAGAATGAGAGACAGAGAGCACGAGCGGGAAGAGGGTCAGAGGGAGAAGCAGACCCCCCGCTGAGCAGGGAGCCCGATGTGGGACTCGATCCCGGGACTCCGGGATCATGACCTGAGCCGAAGGCAGTCGCTTAACCAACTGAGCCACCCAGGCGCCCCCTAAGTTTCTTTTTTAAAAAAATTTACTTAACATCTTTATTTCGGAACTCTTAGAGAGTGACAACTTTTTAGCTTAATGTCAGATACTGTGCTAAGAACTTTAGTGCATTATTTTATTTAAATATCACTATAATAATTTGAGGTAAATAAGGTTATTATCTGCATTTTGGGGGGAAAGAAATTGAAGCTTTTAGGATAGCTCATTGAAAAATATGTATATAGGCACCTGGGTGGCACAGTCAGTTAAGTCTCCGACTCTTGGTTTCTGCTCATATCATGATCTCAGAGTTGTGAGATTGAGCCTTGTGTTGGGCTCTGCACTCAGCATGGAATCTGCTTAGGTTTCTCTCTCTTTCTCCCTTTGTCCCTCTCCCCTATGCACTCTCTCTCTCTCTCTCAAAAAAACAAATAAATCTTACAAAAAGGAAAACATATATAATTCAAGCCACATATGTAATTTAAAACTTTCTAGCAGCTACATTTAAAATATTGAAAACAAAAGGGTGAAATTATTTTTAATAATGTTTAACCAATTAGTCAAACTATTATCATTTTATCATAGAATTATATAAAATATTAATGATATATTTTACATATGTGTGTATGTGCATGCACTAAATCTTCAAAATAAGGTATGTATTTTATACTTACAGTGCATCCCAGTTTGGATTAGTCACATTGCAAGTGCGCGATAGTCTCATGTGGCTAGTGTTTATCTTATACAATACAGGTCCAGAGATTAATTTGCCCACAGCCACAGAGCTAAAAAATGCCAGAGCCAGAACTTCAAATTTGGTCTAAAATCACAGTTCTTTTCTGAACCACTGGGCATCACTGTCTCCTACTAATTGCAATTGTTGCAGATGGTTAAAATTAAATATGAAAAAATATACAGAATGTAATTCATCCAGTATTACAGTTTTATGGCCACATGCCCACCTACTTTCTCAATAACAATGATTATTCATAGACTATAACATTTATGCGCAAAGTTCAATGCAAGCTGTTGTGGACAACACAAAGATGAATGGGATTTTATGCAAAATAACTATCACTTGATACAAAGTACCATTCTCATTTATCTGGATGGCTTGTGCATTCTCTGTGCAAACAGAATACATGGAAGTCAAATTACAATCACATTGCTTGATAAGGGGTAATTCAATGCAAGGGCAACTGAAATCTCAGAATATTTGATTTGCTTCATCAATCTCATATCAATGGTGGTTTTGCTAGTGAGATGAAAATGAACATGAATGGGAGCTACCAAATTTCATCTCTCTGACTCTTTTTTAACTAGGTTTCCATGGCTGATTTAAGGACTCACTCTTTGGAGTACACATCAGAGTAGACCGGCTGGGTCTTTTTCACATTAACACAGTATTTCTCAGTTTTAATCAATTCTTACCAGCCTGAGAAACATCCTTACTCATTGAAGTATTTTAAATCTCTTCTCTGATCCAGTCTATAATTATATAATGGCTTCATAGTTTAATCTTCACAAATTAGACAAATTTCCATGTTTCTAGGGTACACATTACCATAATTTCCCTTTTCTGATTTTAGCAGAACCCCAGATCAAGTTCCAAGTTGGAACACTGAACAAACAAAATACAATAAATGTCACCGCTCCTTCATGGTATTTCCTCCAAAAACCAAATTCCTACAGTATCCTTTTAACTTTTGAGGGCTTTTGTTAATTATATAGTTTTTAATGTAAAGCAAATTCTGAAAATGTGTAGCCACACAACTGGAGGACCATATGCTGAGAGTCAGCATAATGGACTGGATATGACAGGGGTTTGAATTTCCCAATTCTCTATACTTTATATCTATAGAACCTTGGGCATTTTATCTAGCCTCTGTGAATCTCTGTTTCCTCATTTGTTAAAAAAAGAAAATGAAGCTAATAATAGCTATTTCACAGAATGGTTTTGAGGATTAATAAGACAATGTATATAATATTGATGGTGCATAAAAAGCATTCAATCAAAGATTCCTTCTTTTTGTATGTAAAAAGAGTTGAGTCCCCATCAGTCATTTTAGAGTTAAAGTACCAGGAGGAGAGCTTTTGCCACATGCCCTGGCTTTTGGTTATGCCATTGCTCATTGATGCCACCATCAGACAGAACACAGGAGAAGAGAAAACGGGAAATATTTTCATTATTTTTAGATGTGGATTTCTGTCATTTTAATAAACAAACTGCATTTCTCAGATGATTTTCTGATTTACTTAGTTTAACTGTTAGCCTCCTTGGTCTGTAAGTAATGTTTCTACTCTACAGAGATAATTTTCTATTGGACTGCACACTTAAAACTAAATGCTGTGCTGTACATTATAGAATAATCCAGATTAACTATAAA
Source organism: Halichoerus grypus (assembly GCF_964656455.1). NCBI lineage: Eukaryota > Metazoa > Chordata > Mammalia > Carnivora > Phocidae > Halichoerus > Halichoerus grypus. The sequence continues at coordinate 54,889,804 of NC_135727.1, read as the reverse complement.
GCAACCATGTAGCTGAATTTAGAAGTTATACACTCTGAATGGAAATCCAGAGTCTGTTACTCTTCAGCTCCATGGTCTTGTGCAAATTATCTGTCTTCTATGAATTTCAGTTTCAGGAACTGTAAAATGTAGATAATAATATTAACCTCTTGAGTCTGTCAGGATGATAACTAAATGCTTCATAACAATCACTGATTAGTTCTCTCCTCCTGCATTGAATTTAGATGGAAATTTTAAGAAATCAGTTAATTGGTATCTAAAGTGGATGTTATATTTTAAAACTATGGTCTCAGTATTCCATGTTCACAATTGTTATTAACTTATTTTTTTTAAATAAGGTATCATAATAAACATTTAAAAATGAGGGAAGTTGAAAAAAAATAAAGTTGATGTTATAAATGATTATTAGTGCTCCGAGAGTGCCTCCATGGCACTGTCTTCAGACTGTCCTGGATCAGTCAGTGATTTTATTTTTATTGAGTTCCTGCCATCCTCTATGGCACAGTATTATCCAGAAGTGCAAACCCCAAGAGTCAGAACTGTAACCACTTGATAGCTTCTAATTTCATCTCCAAGACATTTTCCTAGTTTCCAAGAAGAGGACAATGCATGTGCTGGATACTATGAATAATGAAGGCAGAGTTACAGGAGGAGTAAAATGTAATAGTAAATACTTCAGTGTGTTCTCTCTCATGAAGATCACACTGAACTGTGGTGCTAATGACACTCTCAATAGTAGATTTACATGTAAAATAAATAAACAAATAAATAAATAGCAAAAGGAAAAGGAAAGTGATATGAGGATTATTTGAATGAAGGTTTTAACCTTCAAAAAATATCAGAAATTGGAAAGAAGGCAGTCATGAAGATGGAAATGGACATACTAGGGAAAGAAGTCATAAAGATTTGCCCTTCAATGATTAAAAAAAGCGCAAAACCAAAACAACCACCAAAAATTTTCCATGAAGAAGCTATTAGAGAAAATCAACTCATGATAATTAGCATTTTTCCCCTTCTTGATGTTCTACCCTACGCAGATGCATTCCCTCTTTCATTCAATAGACAAAAAATAAAAATGAATAATGTGCTCTTGGCACCCAAAAACATTATCTACTTTTACTCTTTTTTTTCAGGAAAGAAAGTCTCCTCCTCAAGACAAAGCAGAGCACTAGAAAGATAAATCTTTCTCTTGGTTAAACATGGAAAATGGGTTTTTTCCCCTAGAACCCAACACCTTTCTGAAGAGGAATTTACTGGTTCATTCTCTGGCCTCTGGATAAATTTAAGGACTCACTCTTTAGAGTAAAAATCAGAGTAGACCGGCTGGGAAGGTTTTGGTTGTTGCTCCTCTTTTAATCCCATGACTGGGACGGGGAAATTAGCCCTGTTTCTAGATACCCACGACCCAGCAGAGGCATAAACCAGCCACACTGCCCCTCCTTGCTTTAGTGTTCTTGAGAAACCTGGCACGCCTTTGCCCGACCTGGCGTCACTAACCAGGCAGCTGGAGCGCTCTGGCAAGCACCAGTCTTGCGGGCTCAGGGCTGGCTTCCTCCCTCTCTTGCATCCTTTCCTACCTTAGAAATGGTGTTCTCCACACCCGCAATGCTGCCGGGTCCCAGGCAGCAAAGCGCTGCACCTCACTAAAGCAGCCCGAAGCCACCGACCTGCTTACTCTCCTATGTACTTGTTGTCTGGGGTAGCCAAATGCTTGATCTCCCTCTTATCCCCCTCTCTGCCACCCCCCGGACATCAATCTGAAAGGCAAGCGAGGTACCAGACCTGGCTCACAGTTGAGTACGATATATGCAGACCCAGTCTCTTGACTCCAACTACGGTTTCCCGCGGCTCTTGCCCCTACTTCCACCAGTTTGTCTTAAGTATCCTTTGTATGAGAAAATGGTGCTTCTGAATGCTTGTTCTCTAGCAGGGCCATGGGGGGGGGGGTCAGGAGAAAAACACACATAACAAAAATGAAATAAAATTTCTGCAAGATAATGTGAATGAGTTAAACCTAAAAGGAAGCCAAGACAGCAGCGAGTGGAGGGCCGAGAGGAGCAACGCATGCCCTAGTTCTTACTCTGCAAAACCCGCAGCCCGAAAGCGGCGCGTTTTCCCCAGCAGCGGGTCCGCACTGGAGCGAGCAACCAGCACACACTCCGCCGCCTTCCGGGGGCGGCAAACAGTACTTCCTAAGCTTACCGCCGTCTCGCCCCCGCCCTTCTCCCCTGATTCCCTGTCTGCCGGGAGGGGCCGCTCCCCGAGCGGTGGGAGATGTGGGATGCAGAGAGTGGGGACCAGAGGGGGTTACCCAGCTGTAGGTAGGTGCTGCGCCATCCCCTCCCAGCAGGCGGCCCGGACCCGGGTTTACTTCTCCCCTCACCCCAGCCCTCCACTTACTCAACCCCCCTCCTTTCCCGCTTCTTCCCCTCTATCTAGTCCCTCCCCCTCGCCTTTGAAAAGGGCTGGCTCGGCACGGGCTCCATGCAGTAGGTGAACCGTCAGGGTAGGAGGATCTGCGAGCCCGCTCGAGCCAGAGCTACACGCAGCGGCCCGCGTGGCAAAGCAGAAAGCAAGCTGAACTGAATGCGCCGAGTGACATTAGCAGCGGCGACACAGGCCGCCCAGGCAGCCCCGGCGTTCTGAACAGCCTCAGAGGCAGCCTCCACGACTCCAGCTGCTTCAGGGACTGTGAGCTGTGGCGGTTGAGCGCGCTACAGCAATTGCAGTCTCGGTGGAGCTAGCGAAAGCCTTTTCTCTTTTTTACTTACCATCTCATTCTACTGTAGAGGCTTCGTTCACTGGGTAAGTATCGGGTCCGGGTGCCAGAATAGAGTGTGGCCAGTGAGGCGTGAGTACCGCACTTAGTACGCGGAGGCTTCCCGCTGCCCACTCCTGGGGTCTTGACTATGACAAGAATGATTTTAGAGACGCTTCTGGTGTCCTCCCTTTCCTCTTCCCCCATATGTTCCCTGGAGGTAAGAGAAAGAGCAAACCCCACAGGTGAGCGCAGATAGATTATCTTTTAGGCACTGCCACCGCTTGGCTTGGCTTGGTTACTTTGAGAAAACTCTCACTTCTGTCAGAAAAGTGTCCACTCATGAATTTCCCCGACATTGGCACTGCAAAAAGGTCTTTCACTTTAACAGATACAGTCAGCTTCAGCCAGGCTGAGGGAAACTCTAAGATTGGGGCAGGTGCTGAAAAAAAGATCATACCCGGGACTCTGGCTAGCCTGGCAGAGCGGAGGGAGCTGTGCGCTTGTATCTCTGGGGGCTAGGGGTTTGGATCCCAGCCACGCTGGCTCTAACCTTTGGGGGCCCGACCCTTGGCACAGAGTGAAGGAGAGCGCAGCGCGCCACGGAGCGCGCAGGTTCCCCAGGCCGTTCTGCCTGGTGCTGGCCTCCCCGCCTTTCCTTCCCGCCCTACTTATGGAGCTGTGCTCAGCCAGCAGCATCTGCTGAATGTGGAGGTGGTAGGTGTGAAAAATTCTACCTAGCTTTAAAAAAGAAATTTCTTATAATCGTACTGAAAAATATACTTTCCTCATTAAAAAAGAAAAAAAAAAAAAAAAGACTTGTTCTAAGAGCGTAGCCGAACATAAAAGCGTCTCTCTCTTACTAAAAAAATGACTTTTAATCCCTTAGCCAAAAAGTCACAAAACAGCAACAAAAACAAGACCGCCCACCTAGCCCATAAATGAATAGCGTTTATTAAGACAGAACCTAAAAACAGTTCTCTCCAGAAAAGAATTATTTTTTTTAAGCGCGTAGCCATAAAACAGCCCTTTTTCTCGAAAATGAATGCCTCAATAAGGACGTCATCAGAAAAGGTGACTTTTTAAAAGCGCATAGTCGCAAATGGGTGCTTTTCTTTAGAGACTTTAGAAAAGCAGAGAGGCAGGCTGCCCTCGGTTGGAGATAGAAATTACATATGAACGCTTAGCCACAAATTGACTTCTTTTCCTTGCCAAAAAGCGGGGAGGTCCCTTTCCAAGAGTGTACAACGGGAACCACTTCCTTTCCTCCCCCAAGGAAACACTTAGAATTCAACTGAAGAGGGCCTCTTCATTTCCATATGAATTATTCCAGGTTTTGCCACTTTGGCCGCCATGCGGTTTGGGGTGGGGTCGCCCGGGTGCCTTTATGGAATGACCGTGCACACGCATCTGTAGGAGGGCCCTCGCTTCTCCGAGTGGGGTGCCCTTCCAAAACGTTGGCTGGGGGCTGGGAATCGAAACTTGCGCCACTGCGGCACACACCCACAAAACAAAGACCTAAGAAGAGAGTGGCTAGCACAAACGAATAAATAAAATTAAATAGCAAGAACAAAACGAAAGCAAGTCCTTGTGTGCAAATATCTCATGATGGCATTTAATCCTAGCACAGGAGCTGTTTTTGTATTAAGGAAAGTATGCGGAAGGAAGTGTTTAAAAATCGGGATAGGCCGGGAAGCGGGTAGAAAATATGCGGAGGGGGCGATGGTTTTGGAGGAGTGCTTGCGTACTTTTAAGTGCTGCAACAAGGAAACAACCTGAGGGTAGTGCAGAGAATTCTGAACACAGCGCAACATCTGAGAAGGTAGTGGTGCTTTAGGACTAAAGCGACTCTTCCTCCTTCCATAAAAGGTTAAAACAGGTGTGACTCGGAAAAAAAAGAAAAGGTTACTCGCGGGCACCTTCTGAACTTGGTAAAGACTAAATAGAATTCCACTCTTATTTGAAACAAACTCGCACAATCACGGCCGGAAATCTAAGCCTCAGGGCTGTCCTTTAGCCTGCGTATTTTGGGGGTGGGATGGGCATTTGAGAGCAAGTAGAAGTAACAGTATTTGTAGATGTTTCCCCCTTTCTTGCCTTTGTCTGGTTCATCCGAGGAAGTGCGGACGATATGCGGGCGGTTTTGATGAATGAACCAAGAGACAGACGCGCTCAGGTCTAAAGATACCTTTCTCCCTCTGCTAAATTAAGAATACCCTCGCGCAGCTCGCAAGGGCTGAGTCCAGCCACACTGCCACCGTGCTGCTTCTGCCAAGAGGTAAAGGAGCGCCTCCACCAGTGAGGCCCAAGAACCTTTTTCTCCAGTCGCCTTCGCCTGGGCAGCCCCTCCTTCTGGCAATGATGTCAGCCCATGAGAGGCAAGGCCAAGAGAAAGCCGAGCCTGTAGTCCCGGTCGGGAGCGCGATCAACCCTGCCCCGCGCGCTCCCGGTACGCAGCCGCCCTCGCTGCCTTTGGGCCTCCTTCCCGCGCTCTAAGTCTCCGCCCCTCCTTCCAGCTCCCAAGAGGCGCACCGAGACCTGGGAGGCGGTGGAGACTAGTGCCGGTTGGGGGTCAGGGGCTTTGAACCTCGGGATCAAACACAGATTGAGGATCTCCCCTCATTCTTTTACTTCCCCTAACCCCCCCCCCCCGTTCTCTTCCCCCTTTCAGTTTACACCTTAACTATTAACTGTGAATTTACTTATTTAGCGGCATTTTAGAGGGCACGTTCTTCGGATAAAATAATAATAGTTACCAGTGTTAAATGTCCGCTGTTTTCTCTCCTTCCTGGGTGATAAAGGAAGGGGGATGTGAAGACCGGCGTCTCTAAAATCCCGTGGCCATCTTTTCTCCCTAGAAAGCGAAGAGGGCCTTCTTGGCAAAGAAATGGTGCGGCGGGGGAGGGGGTCAATCAAAGGCGGTGGCGCTGTGTGAGGAGTCCCCTTCCTTCACTGAAAGAGGGACTGGAGACTGGGAGTTGTGAAAAGAAAGGTTCTAGTTGCTGCTGCTGCTGCAGAGGAGAGGCCACCGTGCTCCTTATAATGAGGATGCACAGTCCCTGGAGACCGGCGCGCCAAATCGGGAAGATTCAGGAATAGGATTTTTTCAAGACAGGAGCCCGTTTAGGCTTCCTCTCTTAGTTTGCTTTTCTCGTTTTAAGGAGCAACCCACCTGTTTTCCTGAATTTGAGGCTAATCCTTTACCTCTGGTTGCTGACAATCCTTACTTTAGTTTTGGGAGAAGGACCTCAGCGCGCAGTTGGAGAAGGTTGCACAGGGCAAAAGGGAGGGGACCTAGACAGGATGTAGGCAACTGGGCCTCAGAACCTGTTACCTTCCCAAGGAAATTATGTTCAGAGAGGATCACAACAAACTGCTTACTTACTGTATGTTGGTTTGGAGGCAGGTGGGAAATTTGGGGGAAAGGAAGCAGTAGAAAAGAATTGCTATGTTTTGTAAATCTAGGATTTTGTTTTCTTCTAACCTTTGACAGACAGCTTCCCTTACGTGGTATATCAGAAAAGTCAGCAAACTTAAACTTGCTGTGCGTTTGAAATACAGAAATGGGAAGGAAACACAGACCAAGCATAAAAACACATTCATTTTCTAAAGTTCAATTATTCGCTGAGGGTTGAAACGAGTCTTTTTTTTTTTTTTTTTTAATCACCCAAATGCAATTCTGATGGACACCCAAGTAGTGTTGGTTTGGGCAGCTGGAATCCCTGGCAGAATGGATTCCAGGTTTCACACTATTTATTCTCCTGGTATCCAAAACTTTGTTTTTTTGCAAGATAGACATTCCTGATAGAGAGCTTCCAGAATGCTGGCGGCAGGAAGAAATCTGGTAGAAACTTAGAAAGCAGAAAATTCTCCTTTTCTCTATGCAATCAGTCCACAACAGCCTTATCCAGGATTTGTAAGGTTCTTGGGGTAGGAGGGGAGCCACACCTATAAGGAGACTTTACATTAACCACTGGCTTTAGCCTACTTTGACAAAATATGTATGGCTGCCACATTTTCTATTAGTAGGAAGGGAAATTATTCAGGGGATGAAAGTTTGAAATCTAATTTTCTCCAGGAATCTTGCTTCACATATTTTAAAGGAGGTGTCGTCTGTGTATTTATTTACCAAAGTATCCATAAACATTAATTAGTCATCTACTGTGTCAGACAATGTGCTAGGCTCTAGGAATACAAAAGAGAATATGAAAAGGTGGCTTGATGCTTCTGTGAGCCAGGACACTCTTATAAATTTAAATACAATGTGATAAATGTTCTAATTGAGCATAATGGAGGAGAAATTAATTTTTGTTAAGAGATTGAGAAAAGATTCATAAAGAAGGTGTTTCTCTGGCTTTGAAAAATAAGACATTCCTAAGCAGTGGCTAGCCAGGAAGTAGACCTGGAAGAGCCTCACAAAGACTAAGTAAGGAAAGGTGAGAGGGCCTGATGTCCCACTGTGAAGTTAAGAGGTATGTGTGTATTTTGTAGACATAGGCCATCTTTAAAGTTTTTTTCAAGCAAATATGTTAAAAACAACAAGCAGGTTGAGGAAATTGGGTAGTAGGTGGCACACAATAGAAACATTTTTGTTGTTTGTCTTTAAATGAATATTTGAATAAATTAATGCATTTGGAAAAGAAAGTGGAAGCAAATAAGTTAAAAATATACTGCACTGGGGAGGGTATGTCCTCTGGTAAGCGCTGTGAATTGTGCAAGACTGTTGAATCTCAGATCTGTACCTCTGAAACAAATAATGCAATATATGTTAAGAAAAAAGAAGAAGAAGATAGCAGGAGGGGAAGAATGAAGGGGGGGAAATTGGAGGGGTAGGTGAACCATGAGAGACGATGGACTCTGAAAAACAAACGGAGGGTTCTAGAGGGGAGGGGGGTGGGAGGATGGGTTAGCCTGGTGATGGGTATTGAGGAGGGCACGTTCTGCATGGAGCACTGGGTGTTATGCACAAACAATGAGTCATGGAACACTACATCTAAAACTAATGATGTAATGTATGGGGATTAACATAACAATAAAAAATTAAAAAATATATATACTGCAACATCCAGAAAAGAAGAGGAATTAATGAAGAGGGCCTAAAGTAAATCAGTATAACTAAGAAAGAAAGGAATGCTAATTTGGGGAAGAAAATTTATCTTTAGTCATAATCATCTATCCACTATATCTTGATACTCATCTCATCTTCCTCTCCCAGGCATCCAAGTTCTCCATCTTCCACCATGAAAGTAAACTTCTTAAACCACTTGCAAGCACACTTATCTTCATTGCACTCCATTTTTCATATATTGCTCTGCATCATCTCTCCCACCCTTCCCATTTCAGCTTTCTCTCTACCCACAATGAGTCCCTTAATCTTGGCTTTTTTCCCCCCTTTAGGCCCAACAAACACCTCTATTTCTATTCTTTTTCCTCTGCTTCTCTGCCTTCCCTCCCTGCTTCTTCTCTACGTTATCTACCTAAGTTATTTCTCCACTCATCCTCATTTTACCTCCTCCTTCCCACTAGCTACCTTGCACTCTCTTCCCCTTCAGTGACCTCAAAGAAGTTAAAAAAAACAAGGAACATCTTCCTCAAACTCAGAGATTTATGAAATTTTCCTCAGCAAGATTTCTTGCTATCTGTGTGTTTTTTGCTATTTTATTTCAAACAATATTTATGATGGAATTCCTTAGATTTGTTATATTTTTTCTTATGCCTGAAAATATCTGTTTTCCTTTGGTTATAACTAGGGATTCAAATATTGTACATTGGGGAATCCAAATTTTCTGAATTTCTCACTACACTCTCCTGAAATTGTTTCTCTGCATCCCATCCTTTCTGGTGTGTTCTCTTCCCGTTCTTTTATGTTTTCAGTAAATGTTTCTTTCATATTTTTATTTCCCTCTCCTTTTTGCCTTGTGGCTCAAATTTATATATTTTGATAGGGTGTTCCCCTTAGACAACCCCCCCAAACACAGACACACAGGATTTTAAGGCCTTTGTCAAATCATGTTCATACCAACATATACAGCTACCATGTCAATCTTCAGAGGCAAAAGAACCCTTGTTTTTTGTTTTGTTTTTGTTTTTTTTTACTACATTCTTAGAGTTATTTTTGTGTGTGGAAAAGGGACAATTCTTAGATCGTCCATATTTCCACATGTAGTAGGGTTGGCTGAACCTTTCTTTACTGGGAATTGGGGAGGGAAGAAAGAGTATGCTGTAAGAATAGATTCATTCTTTCATCAATGACATATTTAACTTCTACTTTTGGGAAAAATAAAAACATATAACTACATTTAATTGGATTGACTTTATATTATAATATTCCAAATTACATGTCATTTTCTGAGCAGAGTTCTATTATCTGAAGATGTTATTGATCATTCAGTATCCAGAATGAAGAAAACTAGGTAAGATGCCTTGATACTCCAGACTAGCTTATGATGTTCACATTAATCTAATCCTATCTGAAATGGTGTTATTTTTCAATAGAAGTTTATCATGAAGGCATCATCCCTAAAATGTGGTTATCTTTTTTTAGGAGAAAACATCAAATGACCTATATGCCATGGTCCCTTAAGATTTACACCCTGTGCAACACTAACTGTAAAGTACAGGTTTATTACATGGAGAAAGCTATTTTAGGGTGAAAAGTATCTTTTGAGATTTGGTGACATCTGTGGAAAGACTGCATTCTCATTATCAAACAGTAAAAAAATTGGATAAAGTTTTCCAATCACAATTTTCGAATTAGAAGAGTGACTTGGCAGAAATCATAAATGCTTCTGTTATCTTTTGCACTTTAAAAATCCTCAACTAATAAGGAGTTAAAGTGTCCTTTTAATTGTCTTTAATGTGTTAAGCATCAAATCAGTATAATAGATTTTGAAAGTAAGAGTGATGATGGTTATAGTTGTCATTTCCAGCCCAGATCTGAAAGAATGATTTTTTTTTTTTTCTACCTAATCTTCTCAACTCAAATGTGTACATTTGGGAAGACAAAAAAAAAAGGAAAGGGAAAGAAACAAGAGACTAAATCCTCCAAGATAATTTTTCTCTCTTTAATAAAAATTATTTTAATGCAGGATCTAGTTACAATGTAGCTGTAAAGTGCTGCCTTGTATTTGCCCCCTGCTCAAAATAAAACTGTTACCTTTCTAGCCCTGTCCGCCATGGTGCTTAGCAGCCAGGGATGCATGGTCTCAGACATGTTTACCAAGTAAAACACTGACTTAAGGGACGCCTGGGTGGCTCAGTCGTTAAGAGTCTGCCTTCGGCTCAGGTCATGATCCCAGGGTCCTGGGATGGAGCCCCGCATCGGGGAGCCTACTTCTCCCTCTCCCACTCCCCCTGCTTGTGTTCCCTCTCTCGCTGTGTCTCTCTCTGTCAAATAAATAAATAAAATCTTTAAAAAAAAATAAAAACTATTTTAATTAATATAATATACATTCTAGCATGACAGTAATAAAAGTAATTTGCTGATGAATTTTAATTAAACTATATAAAAATTAATTTCTTTTTAAAAATCTTTAAGTGATTAGAATACAGGTTGAGATTTGTACTGATTTTACAATTCATTTATTGTTATCATATGAAATGAAAATAAAGCATTAAGATTTCTACCACACTTTTGTTTCAATTCATTCTCCTAGTCTAGTACCTTTAGTTTGTACAGTATCCTATATTTATAGCATTTTTATATTTATATCATTTTGAAAGTATATATGTTAATGTAGTGTCAAAAAATTTTGAGTAGAAAAAGAAGGAATGGTTATACCTATTTTTTTTTTCAGTGGGAAAACTGAAGGTCAGAAATCAAATAGGCTTTCCAGATGGTAAGAGGGGAAGCGTATACAGGATTGTTGGTTTTCAGTCTCCAAACTTGGACTTTTCCCAGCATCTCATCTTGCCTTTCATTTCTTTGAGTATATTTTCTCAAAGTTTTGAATGTAAAAAACAACAAAAAATGCTTCTTGTATTAAAAAATAAAGATCTTAAAGACAAGTATGTTCAAGTATATTTAAATGAGTTTATCAATTAATGGGCTACTTATGTCATATTCTCCTCTTATTTAGAGTCTATGTGCACTAACCCTGTAAGAATTATATGGTAAAAATAGTAAGACTATTGAAATTTAACACTACACAACACAGAGACACATAAACTTCCTCTATTTTATTTATAGGAAGAATTCAAATTATGGCATATCATAATGATACTCCATAAAGTTTAAGTTTACTTAATATGACAAATATTTTGTGTTATATCTTAATTCAGTTTTTAGAAATCTATATTTTTTATATAAGAGTAATTTTAGGGAATATTTTTCAATGATTTTTAAGTATTGGTTTTCTTCTGACATGCCATCTGTGAAGCAACATCTTTGGGAATTAACTGTGTATAGGTTTGGATCATACCAAGCGAAAGGACATTAAGCTTCCAATATGCAAATCATTGTTGTCTTCAGGCTTCTAAACTTTATCCCATGGTTTTTAGTATAGAAAGTGTGAGCAAAAGTTTTATTTAAATTGTGTGAACACAGGGTATTTTATGATTTATATTTTATTTGTATCTAGAGAGTGATCTTGGGCAGCTAACTTAATTTCCCTGGAGTAAAATTTTCCCAAAAGTAAAATGAAGAAAAGGTAAATTATTTCAAGTCCATTTCCAATGAAAAAAAATATGATGTTTTACAAAAATCAATAGTCATATAAAACATTCTTTCTTTGCCCCGTGGTACTGTAGGTATTACCAATTTTACTGCATTGATCCATTAACTATTAATAACTAAAAAAGTATTGCTTGCCCAGTATTATATTTCTTTAGAGTGAGGGTTGGACTATGAAGGGTGATCATTAAAGAATTTAAAGTAGTACCTGCTTTGAGAAGCTTACATTCTGATTGGGCAAAACCAATGAACAACAAAAATAGCAAAGTAATATATAGTGACATCAAATTAAATTCAACATACATTGAGTGCCAGGTGGTACATTGCAATATGCCAAGTATGGTCCAGGTTTTATAAACTCTGGAAGTAAAGGGGACCAGAAAGATCATTTGGTCCAACCCCTTCATTTTACAGTAAGTAAACTAAGGGTATAGGAGTTCATGTAAGGCATTGGGTGATAGCATTAATTAATGTACTCCACAATCTTACCTGTTCCCTGATGTGCTTGAATGCAATAATAGTTTTCTACCTTATCAGAAAGTTAAATATATCCAAGACTTGTTTATTTCTTTGGCTTTATTAAGCTCAAAAATTTCCCAATTTGATTCAGATATGGAAAATATTATGTTTTCCACATTTTCTTTTATTTTTTATTATGTTATGTTAATCACCATACATTACATCATTAGTTTTTGATGTAGTGTTCCATGATTCATTGTTTGTGTATAACACCCAGTGCTCCATTCAGTACGTGCCCTCTTTAATACCCATCATGAGACTAATCCATCCCCCCACCCCCTCCCCTCTAGAACACTCAGTTTGTTTCTCATGAGGAATTCTTAATCTCAGGAAACAAACTGAGGGTTGCTGGAGTGGTGGGGGGTGGGAGGGATGGGGTGGCTGCGTGACTATGGACTCTGAGAAACACATTTTCTTTTGAATTTAGATTATTAAAAATGTCTTTATTGTGCATATTATGTTATAAAACATGCAAAATGAAGTTTTGACATGAAGGCTAAATAAATAAAGTATCAAGGCATTAAATTATATAAATACTTCAACTCTTTAAGAATGACGTGAAAACCCATTTACTTAAAATGCCAAGCAATATACATTCCTCAAAGGATAGTTTTATTTTTATAAATTCATATTTACCTAAAGACTTAGAAGTACATTTTCTGAAGGTTTATATATAATTTGGGAAAGATTTTAACTTTGGTCTGCTTGCTGCATGATTTTATTGCCCATGCTGGGGTATATGTCTGTACGTTAGGGAATAAAGGTCAGGTAAAGGTAGTCTGGCAAAATATGCCAAAGCTAAGTTTTGATTTCTTCCCTGAATAAACTTAGACTGATTTATTTTACTTTGTGGCAGAGGGAAGGCTAGGGACTGTTTTTTAGTTTAGTGTGAAACATGCAACCTTTTTGAAACTGCCTAGGTCGGCTTCTCTCTCTCACTTCTAATATTATATATTTAGAATATCTTAACTGTTATTTACTAGTTTTTTTTGCTAGTTTTACTTGGATCATGAAACCTCAAGAACATGTGAATACATTAAAATTTTAAAAGAGAGGCTTAACAATGGGTAATAAACACACACCAACACACACAAACTAGCAGGATGAAACTTTTACATGGGAGCTTGCTTTATGGTCATCAGGCAAGATTTCCATTGTCTTTCTCTTTACATCAGGAAAAAAAATTGCTCAGTTTAACGCTGATATTTTAGCCTTCAGTCAGGCACCACAGTTCTTATAGCATCCCTTGTCTTGCAACATTTCTTAGCCCACGAACTCTCTTTTAAGAAAATCTTCGGTATAAAGCAGTTTCAATTAAGCTAGCCATTATATAATGTGAGAGTGCAAAGCAGGATTATTTGAGGAAGGGAATTTGAATCCATTAAATATCATATGGCTTCTGAATGCCTTAGAATTGTGTACAAGAGTAAATAAATATGGGAATATAAGGTCACTGCTGAAAACAATAGCTGGTTAGCTATAAAATAATCAAAGCACTTTAGAAAGAAATAGAGCCAAATACACAATTTGTAATTAAATGACTTGTTATTTCAAACTCCAGTTTCTAGGAAGTTACATTCTATTCCTGTGTGTCTCAAACTTTAATGTGCATACCAGTCATCTGGAAATCTTGTTAAAATGCAGATTCTGATTCAGTAGAGTCTAGGTAGGACCTGAAATTCTGCATTTCTAACATGTTTACTGGGGATATAGATGCTGCTGCCCCCTGCAAACCACACTGAGCAACAAAAGGCTAATTCTTAGTCTGGTAAACAACATGAAAATGATGAAGTAAGCAAAGGTAACAGCTGTTTTGCAAAGGACTGAATTTTTTAAAAATTAAAATGATATGAATTATTGCTTTTGGGTATTAAATTGATTTCAACCTTTGGTATAACTAGATCAGTTGAAACTAGTTCAGAAGAAAAACCAGTTGTTTGGTCATTGTATAGTCAAATTTATTTTACAAGCATTATATGCATACATTTATAACATTTTAAAAAGAAAACCATTGGCCACAGAATGTCAACAGTTTACCAATATTTTTAAAATTTTTCAAAGAGATCCAGAAATTCTGAGCAGTTTAATATAACATAGATCGTTGGTGATATTAGTTTGTGAAATGTTGAACATGAACATATCAATTAATTGTTCAGACTTCAGATACATTTTCATTTACCTAATTTGAAGACATTATTTTTATTTTCTTTTGAGTGTCTGATTTTTTTCTGTAAATCTATTTTAATAATTTATGCTTGACATACGAGTTTAGAATGAATGCCAGATTCCATCTGTATTCAGCACTTGCAGCCAATTTCCAACTTCAGGAAGTAATAAAGTATATAATGTAATAGGCCTACTCAATTGTCCAAATCTGATATTCTGAGAGCAAAAAGATTTGGTCTGTGAAGAAAATGCAAGTTGCCCTCATAAGGTCAGGAATTGATTTTTAATCTCCTTATTCAGCTATTTTACATCTTACATCAGTGAATGGATCTAAACCATTTGCTAACCTTTTTAAATTTTTAGTCTATAAAACATCTTCATAACCAAAGCCTCTAGGGCAAAGTAGTACTTTTTTTTATTTGTTTGTTTCACATTTTTATTTCAATTCCAGTTGGGTAACATGCAGTGTAATATTAGTTTCAGGTAGTGTCTGATATTTTTAAGGACAACAGTAATAGCAAAGAAGACTTGGTAGAGTTTATTTTATATCTGCTATCTATCTCTCAAAGCTCCCCTTAAGGAAGGAACAAATGGTAAATTAGACACTGTGCTAACTACTTCCTTCACACTTAGACTTTTATCTGAGACTACAGCAGAATAATAATTTAGTCTAAGTGAACTTTTCATTAATAATCATTCTAGGAAACCTTCATAATTCCATTTGTTTATGTACAGTTCATCTTGGTATGGAACCAGTATCAAATTAAAACAAACAAACATTGAAAACTGTTATTGAAAACAGTCAAGTGTAAGCATTTAAACTGTTTGTTAGGAGGCACAGTGTGGTTCCAGCAGATTTAGAAAAACAACTGAAAAAATTGTCACTTCAAAGCTGCAATTCACGTCTTAATTGTGCCGTTGGGCTTCAGAACCCACTGCCTTCCCAATGAAACTATTAATCTTTTCTAAGGCCTGATACTTTATTTTTTACTTATTTATTTATTTTAGGTACTTAATATATCTTTTTATTACTTTATTATGTTCAGTTAGCCAGCATATAGTATTAAGGAGGACACATGTGGTGATGAGCACTGGGTGTTATACGCAACTAATGAATTGTTGAACATTACATCAAAAACTAATGATGTACTATATGCTGGTCTGATACTTTAATAGCAACAGCAGAACTTCTCTGAGGGCAACTTGAGGATTCCAATGAACTAAATGGCCAGTTGGATTAAAGTGTTTTTTGTAAGTGCTAAATAAACTTGGGTATCTGTCAAAGTTGCCTTGGATTTTTCTTTTTTTTATCCTTAACATTTAATAATGTTAAGCATAGACTGTTTCCATCTGCCTGAGGAGGTAAGTATAGCAGCCAAATATCATATATCTTTTTTTTTTTTTTTTGAGGGGGAAATTCCAAAATACACAAAAAAGAAAGAAATATGAAAAACAAAACAAAAACAGGTGAAAAATAACAGATCTCTTCAAATTCTATTTTCAAAGAGGAGATAAAAAACTCACTCTATAGAAAGTAAAAATATCAGTTCTCTGAGTTCATGCCTTAAGACAGAATGAGAACAAATTGAGTCAATTTACAATAACATTAAAACTCAAAAATTAGGGGAGCCTAGCTAGCTCAGTCCTTACACCATGTGACTCTTGATTTCAGGGTCATGAGTTCAAACCCCACATTGGGTAGAGCTTACATTTAAAAAAAAAGTAAAAAACTCAAAAATGCATAAATTGAATACAATGTAAAAAGATCATGTTTGGGTCATAACAACTGGAAGAAAAATATGAGATAATTTCTTGACCTAAACTAACAAGTGTTACAAATGCTAAAAATATTAAAATTCTGTGAATTAGAGTAATCAATTCTAGCTAGATAACTAAATCAGTCCTCTGTTTTCTTGTTTGAGGTAATAAGAATACTTCTTAATAGAATAAGATTGTTTAAATATTGGAAATATTAAATAGAGAAAAATACTGTATAAAATTTTAATCATAAGTCATGTAATTTAAATAAAGATCTTAAGGAGATATCAGTGAAAGTTGAGCACAATTAGCCAGTAGATAATGCCATATAATGTACATCAAATGTTGAAGTACTTATAATTGCCAATAATATGAAAGGATGACAAAAATGAATGATAGTATCACTGAAGAATTGAGTTGATTATATTATTAAAAGATTAGAATTCCAGGTTAAGATTGGGTTCCAAGGCGAAGATTGACAACTCAAGTAAACACTATCATTCAAAGAAATAGAAGACACTCTGAGAACATAATGTGTAATATTTCCTTCGAAAATGTGAAAACAAACAACCCAATTTACAAATGGGCAAAGTATTTCAACAGATACCTTGCCAAAAAAAAAAAAAAAAGATATAAAGATGACAAATAAGCATATGGAAAGATGTTCCACATCATATGTTTATGTTATCAGGGAAATACAAATTAAAGCAGTAATATACTACTACACATATATTAGGTCACCTAAAATCCCAAACACTGACCATACAAATGCTGCCAAGAACATGGAGCAAAAGGAACTCTCGTTTGTTGCTGGTGGGAATGAAAAATGATCCAGTATGTTCTGGTCAATTTTTCTGTAAACCCAACACTTCTCAAAAAACAAAAACAAAAAAGCAAGATTTGGGGTGCCTGGGTGGCTCAGCTGATTAAGTCTCCCAACTCTTGATTTCTGCTCAGGTCATGGTATCAGGGTTGTGAGATTGAGGCCCGTGTCAGGCTCTGTCCTGAGCATGGAGCCTGTTCAAGATTCTCTCCTTCTCCCTCTGCCCCTACCCCCTCTCTCCCTCTCTAAAAATAAATTAATAAATAATAAAGTCTATTAATTAAAAAAAGAAGAAAATATCATTATGCTTTATATTTTCCTTATTTCATTCACTAATGATAGCAACTAAATAAATCACCAAGGAACATGCTTTGATGGTAACTGAAACAACTTGAGTTTCTGAAGAAAAACCAAACAATTAATTAAAAAAAACAAAGTAAATTTATCATGAGTCTTTGCTTTAAACCTAAAGAAATTACCTGAAGTAGCATTTCTCAGTAACTATGACAGGCACTACCACACTGTTGTAACTATGTGAATGATTACATTATCATTTTAAAAATTGTTTTCATTGCATTTTAAAGCATTACAAATTTTATCTCATCTAAATCTCACAAAAGTCCTGTGAAACAGGTACTATACCATTTTGACATACAAGGAAAGAGACACAGACCAATCTTTTTTTTTCCCTTAAGATCACATTACCTCTTGTCAGAAGCAGCATTACATCATTGTTCTTATGATACCTGGAATAATATTCATAACATCAGCCAGTGTGTGTACTAAAATTTTAGGTCCAAATATGATTAAGGGTATATATATCAAAAGAAATATTAACAATGTAGTTATTATATTTAATCTTTTAGAAACTTTGAATTTGTGTGAGAAATTTTTGATGAGCACTCATTGAATCTCATTAGACACAATTAGGATAATATCCCTGTCCTTAGTAATTTAACACATATGATAAGATAAATATACAATGATACAATTGTCATAGTGGACTAAGAAATAAGGATGTGATCATTTGGAACAAGAGAGGAGTAGTAGGATGGATAAATCTGATAAGCCCTTTTAAATAAGGATTTGATTCTAATCTAAAATAGGCTCAGAAACCAAAGCCATGTTCCTGTTTTCTTTCTCTGTGAAGATAAAAATATTTGAGAGAATAGGTCTGGCAGGAGAGTATTTGGGAGAGAAAAAGGAAAATCTATTAAGACTGTGAATTGGCTTAGATATAGAAAATTAAATAATAAACTAAAATGTATTGCTCTGGCTAAGTTCTGGCCATGCTTGAAACCCAGAACTTGGGGAGGTTTCAGGTTTCTCATTTTATCTGAATTACATTCAAGCATTTCCATAAGAGATTTTTATAATAGTAGCCAACCAAGGGGGGGTGAATAGTTTTGCCCACTGGGAGATCACACTTTGTTTTCCCTTGGAAGAACTAGATTATTAGAAGGTATTACAAAAATATCTTTGGTTGTCAGAGAGGCAAATGCTGTTTAGGTTCTTTAATGAATCTCATGAGATAATTAGTAAACAAAAGTATAAAGGATGACACATAGTCTGCCCAAGTGCCACTGAATATAAAAGACAAACACTATCCCTATTTTAAAGTTTCCTTAATACCACAGTTTTACATAAAACTGATATTTGTTTGTGGACTTGTACTTGGCAAAAAACTTCACGTATAATAATCTAACACTCCAAACAAACCTGTGTTATATAGAGCAGACATTTTATCCCCTTTCTCTTTCTTTTTTTTCCATTTTTCCTTTTCCAAGTGAAGAATCAAACTTGTCCAGAATTAGCTAAATGGCCTGCTTAAGGTCATCATGTTAGTTAGCACTAACTTTAAATTCCATGAGCTTTTCAATATACTATATAGATTGGGACAAAGGTAATAGATAACTATCCTGGGAATATGCAGTTTGAAATTTTTAATAAAGGAAGAAAGAAAAAGGAAGTATTTCTTAGATACGAAATCTAGGTTAGGTTTAACATTTCTCTATAAAAATGCAAATTGTGATGAGATACTCAGGCTTGATATAACTAGCAATATGCTGAGATTACTCATACTAGTAATGTTTTGATGAAAATACACTTTATTGGGCGCCTGGGTGGCTCAGTTGGTTAAGCGACTGCCTTCGGCTCAGGTCATGATCCTGGAGTCCCTGGATCGAGTCCCGCATCGGGCTCCCTGCTCGGCGGGGAGTCTGCTTCTCCCTCTGACCCTCCCCCCTCTCATGTACTCGCTCTCTCTCATTCTCTCTCTCTCAAATAAAAATAAATAAAATCTTTAAAAAAAAAAATACACTTTATTTACTGTTAGGATTTCTCTTCTGTTCTTATAAGTGCCTCCAAATAGAGAAAGAGCCACTAAAAGAGTGAAATGCTTGTTCATAGACATTATATGGTATCCTTGAACCTCTAGTTTATTCACGTTTTCTTTTCTTTCTTTCTTTCTTTCTTTCTTTCTTTCTTTCTTTCTTTCTTTCTTTCTTTCTTTCTTTCTTTCTTTCCTTCTTTTTTTTTTAACTTAAGAAGGTCATCCTTCAGGATATTTTTGGGATTGTACATAATTTGCACTTCTTCTGAAGTAACTTAATAAAACACAAATACTGTATAAGTGTGAACTGTGATCAATTACACCTACTTAAGATTTGTTGTTTACCAGAAGGTTCCATTCCTTTTGAAGTAACTTGTTCAGTCAAGGTCACAAAAGCTAGTTAATGACAATAAGGAATAAAATTTAGGTCTCTGACCAGAATGCTTTTTACTCCACCATACTGTCTTTTACCATAGTAAAAGGGATTATGCAAATAACACAAAATTAGATGTGTAATGATCATATAGGCTGAAATGTTCCAAAGTGCTACAGGTAATTTTGGTTATAAATTTAGATATTAAATACCAAAAAAAAAAAGTGCAAGTAGCAAAAATGGTGACTCTTTAAAAAAGATTTTATTTATTTGAGAAAGAGAGTGAGAGAGAGAGAGAGAGAACACGAGCAGGGGCAGAGGGAGAAGCAGACTCCCCTGCTGAGCAAGGAGCCCGACACAGGGCTCGATCCCAGGACTCTGGGATCATGATCTGAGCCAAAGGCAGTCGCTTAACTGAGTCAAACACCCAGGCACCCCAATGGTGACTTTTTGAACAAATTAAAGATTTGTTAACTCATTAACCAATTTTTTTTAGTGAAACCTAAATTTTATAAGGCAAAATTACATATTTTAAGTAACTTACTATCTTCAAAACTAGATACATCTTCCACATGAGGTTTTTATGTTGTAATTTAAACTTTACTGAAATTCCAACATAATACTCTGTTATATTGCAACATAGATTTGTGTCTTGAATCCAAGATTTTTTTTTTTTTTAATTCAAGTTAGTTAAAATAGAGTGTAAAATTGGTTCCGGGAGTAGAATTTAGTGATTCATTACTTACGTATAACACCCAGTGCATATCACAACAAGTGCCCTCTTTAATGTCCATCACCCATTTAGCCCATTCTCCCACTTACCTCCCTTCCAGTAACTCTCAGTTTGTTCTCTATAGTTAAGAGTCTTTTATGGTTTGCCTCCCTCTCTGCTCTTATTTTATTTTTTTCTTCCCTTCCCCTATGTGCATCTGTTTTGTTTCTTAAGTTCCACATATGAGTGAAATCATATGGTATTTGTCTTTCTCTGACTTATTTCACTTAGCACACTAGTTCCATTCATGTCATTGCAAATAGCAAGATTTCACTCTTTTTGAAGGCTGAGTAATATGCCATTGTGTGTGTGTGTGTGTGTGTGTGTGTGTGTGTGTGTGTGTATACCATTTTTTCTTTATCCATTCATCAGTCAGTGGACATTTGGGCTCTTTCCATAACTTGGCGGCTACTATTGATAATGCTGCTATAAACATTAGAGCATATGTGCCCCTTTGAATCAGCACTTCCGTATCCTTTGGATAAATACCTAGTAGTGCAATTGCTGGGTCATAGGATAGTTCTATTTTTAACTTTTTGAGGAACCTCCATACTGTTTTCCAGTGTGGCTATACAGTTTGCATTCCCACCAACTGTGCAAAAGTGTTCCCCTTTCTCCACATCCTCACCAATATCTGTTGTTTTCTGGGTTGTTAATTTTAGCCATTTTGACTGGTGTGAGGTGGTATCTCTTTGTGGTTTTGATTTGTATCTCCCTGATGGTAAGTGATGTTGAGTATTTCAATGTGCCTGTTAGTCATATATGTCTTCTTTTGATAAATGTCTATGCATATCTTTTGCCCATTTCTTAACTGGATTATTTAATTTGGGGGTGTTGATTTTGATGTGTTCTTTATAGATTCTGGATACTAGCCCGTTTTCTGATATGTCATTTGTAAATATCTTCTCCCATTCCATCAATTGCCTTTTAGTTTTGTTGATTGTTTCTTTCACACTTCAGAGGCTTTTTATCTTCACAAGGTCCCAATAGTTTATTTTTGCTTTTGTTTCCCTTGACTCCAGAGACCTATCTAGTAAGAAGTTCCTGTGGCCAAAGTCAAAGAGATTACTGCTTGTTTTCTTTTCTAGGATTTTGATGGTTTCCTGTCTTACATGTAGTTCTTTCATTCATTTTGAATTTATTTTTATGTGTGGTGTAAGAAAGTGGTCCAGTTTCATTCTTCTCCAGTTTGCCCAACACCATATGTTGAAGAGATTGTCTTTTTTCCATTGGATATTTTTTCCTGTTATGTTGAAGACTCGTTGACCATATAATTGTAGGTCCATTTCTGGGTTCTCTATTCTGTTCCATTATTCTATACGTCTGTTTTTGTGCCAGTACCATACTTTCTTGATGATTACAGCTTTCTGATACAGCTTGAAGTCTGGGATTGTGAGGCCTTCCACTTTACTTTTCTTTTTCAACATTCCTTTGGCTATTCAGGGTCTTTTCTGGTTCCATCCAGATTTTAGGATTTTAGCTCTGTGAAAAATACTGGTGTTATTTTGATAGGGATTGTATTGAATGTGTAGATTGCTGTGGGTAATATAGGCAATTTAACAATATTTGTTCTTCTAGTCCATGAGCATGGAATGTTTTTCCATTTCTTTGTGTCTTCCTCAGTTTCTTTTTTTGTAAGTCTGGCTTTTCTGTTTCTCCCTGTTTCAGTTAAGGTAGTTTATATGTTTCTAGAAATTTATCCATTTCCTCCAAATTGCCCAATTTGTTGGAATATAATTGCTCATAATATTCTCTTATAATTGTTTGTATTTCTGCAATGTTGGTTGTGATATCTCCTCTCTCATTCATGATTTTAATTATTTGGGTCCTTACTCTTTTCTTTTTTTGTAAGTCTGGCTAGGGGTTTATCTATTTTGTTAATCTTTTCAAAGAACCAGCTCCTAGTTTCATCGATCTGTTTCACTGTTTTTTTTTTTTATTTCTAGATCATTTATTTCTGCTCTGATCTTAATTATTTCCCTTTTTCTGCTGGCTTTAACCTTTATTTGCTGTTCCTTTTCTAGCTCCATTTAGGTGTAAGGTTAGGGTGTGATTGAGACTTTTCTTGCTTCTTGAGGAAGGCCTGTATTGCTATATACTTCCCTCTTAGGACTGCCTTTGCTTCTTCCCAAAGGTTTTGTGCTGTAGTGTTTTCATTTTCATTTGCATCCGTGTATTTTTTAAATTCTTCTTTAATTTCTGGTTAACCCATTCATTCTTTAGGTGGATGATCTTTTACCTCCATGTATTTGTGGTCTTTCCAATTTTTTTCTTGTTATTCAATTCAAATTTCATAGCATTGTGATCTGAAAATATGCATGGTATGATCTCATTCTTTTTGTACCAGTTGAGGCCTGATTAGTGACCTACTATGTGATCTATTCTGGAGAATGTTCTGTGTGCACTTGAAGAGAATGTCTATTTGCTGCTTTAGGATGAAATGTTCTGAATATATCTGTTAAGTCCATCTGGTCCAGTGTGTCATTCACAGCCTTTGTTTCCTTGTTGAACTGCTTAGATGATCTATCTATTGCTGTGAGTGGGGTGTTGAAATCCCATACTATTATTGTATTAGCAATGAGCTTCTTTAAGTTTATAATTAATTGTTTTATATATGTGGCTGACCCCAAGTTGGAGGCATAAATATTTACAATTGTTAGATCTTCTTGTTGGATAGACCCCTTTGTTGTGATATAGTGCTCTTTTTCATCTCTTATTACAGTCTTTGGTTTAAAATCTAGTTTGTGTGATATAAGTATTGCTACTCCACCTTTCTTTTTGTGTCCATTAGCATAAATGGCTCTCCACCCCCTCATTTTCAATCTGGAGGTGTCTTTGGGTTTAAAATGACTCTCTTGTAGGCACATATCAATAGGTCTTGATTTTTTATCCATTCTGATACCCTATGTCTTTTGACTGGAACATTGAGTCCATCTTCATTCAGAGTAATTATTGAAAGATATGAATTTAGTGCCATTGTGTTACCTGTAAAGTCGCTGTTCTTATAGATTGTCTCATCCTTTCTAGTCTTTGTTGTTTTTGGTCTCTCTGCTCAGAGTCTCCTTTAATATTTCTTGCTTAGCTAATTTAGTGTTCAAAAACTCCTTTACTCTTTGATTGTCTTGGAAACTCTAACTCTCCTCTTCTGAATGACAGCCTTGCTGGATATAGTATTCTTGTCTGTATGTTTTTCCCATTCAGGACGTTGAATATATGCCACTTTCTTCTGGCCTGTTATGTTTCTGTGCACAGGTCTGCTGCTAATCTAATGTGTCTACCCTTGTAGGTTAAGGATCTTTTGTCCCTAACTGCTCTCAAGATTCTCTCTTTTTCTTTGTATTTTGCAAGTTTCATTATAATATGTCTTGTTGTTGACCTGTTTTTGTTGATTTTGAGGGCATTTCTCTATGCCTCTTGGACATGAAAGCCTGTTTCCTCCCCAGATTAGGGAAGTTCTTAGCTATAATTTGTTCAAATTGACCTTCTGCACCTTTTTCCTGCTCTTCTTCTAGGACTCCTGCGATATGGATATTATTGTGCTTTCTAGAATTGCTAAGTTCCCTAAGTCTATACTCATGATCTAATAGTTTTCTTTCCCTCTTCTTTCCAGCTTAATTATTTTTTATAATTTTATCTTTTATTTCACCTATTCATTCTCTGCTTCTTCCATTCTCATTGTGATTACATCCATTGATTTTACATCTCAGTTATAGCATTTTTTTTTTTATTTTGACCTGACTAATTTTTACTCTTTTATCTCTGCAGCAAGGGTTTCTTTGGTGTCTTCTATGCTTTTTTCAAGCCCAGCTTGTATTTTTATAACTGTTGTTCTAAATTCTTGTTCAAATATATTGCTTTTATCTTTTTTGAGCAAATCCCTTGCTGTGATTTCTTCTTGATCTTTCTTTTGGGGAGAATTCCTCCATCTTATCATTATATCTAGGTTTCTGTCTTTTGCATGTTATGACAGCTTGTTATGTTTCCTGGTCCTGAGACTAATACTTTATTAAGAAGAGGTCCTACACTGTCCACGGTCTGGCTCCTTTAGGAAGTGTTTCTGGTGTATGCTGTGTGCAGGCTGCTGTTGTGTTTTGGCTATTCTTTCCCACAGGTCAGTCCTCTGCAGAATTCCTCTGTGCTTGCAGTAGGGAGTGTTTGGACCTTTAATTAAGTGTGGTTTGATTTGTTTGTTAAGATAAGGCTGATTAAAAAAAATTTAAAAACCTAATCCAAGAAAAGAAAAAGGCACAAGAAAGCAAATGAACAAACAAGAAAAGTATAAGCCTGATTCCAAAGAAGAAAGAAAGAAGGAAAAAAGAAAGAGAAAAAAAAAAGCCTGATCCAGAAAATCAGAAAAACAAACAAACAAGGGAACAAATGAACAAAAAAGTATAAGCCTGATGCCAAAGGAAGAAGAAATAATTAAAAATATAGAAAATAAAATAAAAATATATTAAAATTAAAATAAGCACAAATTTAAAAAAATAAAAATAATATTTTTTTTTTAAAAAAGAAAAAGAATCCTGTCCTACTTCCACTAGAACTGACACTTTGGAGTACTTTTGGATCACTAACCTTGATGTATGTGGAGGGCCTGTGTTGGTACTCTGAGAGAGAGACCTGCTATGTTGGTTTGAAGTCAGACCTGCCCTAATAAAGATGTTCCTTCCGGAGTGCTGGAGGGCAGGGTTTGGTGTAAGTGACTCCAGCCTCTAGTGGAGGCACTCTGTTTCTCTCTGAAGTCTAACTCTGTTGGTGGGCCTTGGGAGGAGAGTGGAAAATTGTGTCACCCCACCCTCTTGTCCCTGGGGAGGGGAACTCAAGGCATCTGCTGTTCAGGAGGCCCTCACAGAAAAGTGACCAGTCTTCTCTTCTATGTCCCAGGCTTTCATGAGATCCCTGCCCTCAACCCATCTGTGCCTGGCCATCAGCACACCCAGTGCTACAGTTATCCTGCATTTTATCTCTGACTGGCAGCTGAGATTCAAAACAACAAACCTTAGGGGAAGGAGGGAAGGTGGCAGAAGTGTAGGGAGCCTCATTTCAGCTGGTCACTTGAACTCCACTAGATATATATCAAATAATTTTGAACACCTGTGAATTCAACCTAAGAACTAAGAAAAGAATTGCTGGAATTCTACAAATAGAAAAGCGACTACTTTTTGCAAGGTAGAAGGTGCGGAGAAGTGAATCTGAGAGGATATATCAGAAGATAATCAGAGTGGGGAGCGAGCCTCCGTAAGCCAGCTACTGGAAAGTGATATAGACATGGAGTGCAAAATCAGAACTTTTAGAAGTCTGCCCACATGAGGGATGTCCTTGACTGAAAGGTCCTCAGGTGACAAGGCATGGCAGAATCCTAGGTGGGACAATGTGGTCTAAGGATCCCTGGGGTCACAGACAGAAAGGGGGTGCCTGAGTTGGCAGAGTTCCCAAGCATTGGAGCAGGGAGCCTGGCTACAATCAGCAAGCCCCAGAGTGGGCTTTCAGCATGGTCTGCCATAAAATTTGAACTGTGGCACAATCAGTGGACCACTCTCTGAGCAAGGATCCTGCAAGCTCCAGAAACTCAGCAACCCTCCTCCTTCTCCTGGGAGGAGAAGCATGGGTGTGCACCGCAGGAGTCTGAAGAGTTTGACGCACACAAAAGTGACTGACTGCTTTTCCCTGAGGGTTCATTGAAGAGTGGACACTGAAATCTTTCAGCACCAGGGCTGGAAGTTGGGGTCGCCACCAATTTTACCATTTTTATTTTCATACCCTATGCAGTGCAGAAAGTCTTAAGGGAACAAAAGCCACACAGAGCAGCTTACACTGAGCCCAGCCCCTGCCCTAGGGTGGTGAAACTCTGCCCTGACAAAGGCACCTGAAAATCAACACAGCAGAACCCTCCCCAGAAGACCAGCAGGAACCTCAGGCTAATATCAAGTTTACCTATCACAGAGAACTGAAAAACTCCAGCACTAGGGGAAAATAGTGTATATAATTTGAGGTTTTTCTCATGATTTTTTAGTCTTTCAGTTTAAAATTTTCTTTTTCTTTTTTCTTTTTTAACTAGTTTCTTATTTTATCAACTCTTTTTAAAGCCTCCTTTAAAATTTTCATATTTACATTTTATAGATATATTCTTCATTTTTGGCTTCCTTTCACTGCATTCAATTTATACACACACACACACACAATTCTTTACAATTTTGGATCAAGTGTCTTCTAACAAACAGACCAAAATACACACAGGACCAAGTGTATCACCCTGTTCTATCTACCTGTTTGATTATATTCTCTCTGTTATCCCCTTTTTTTTCTTTTTGGTTTCAGATCACTTCTGAATTACCTAGTGTATATTTCGGTGGGGTTGTGGTTGATACTTTTATTTTTCTTTTATTTTTTTATTTTTTATTTCTATTTTTTCCTCTCATTCATCAATTCTTCTTTGGACAAAATGACCAGAAGGAAAAATTCCCAGAATAAAGAACAAGAGGCTGTACTCACTGCCAAAGACTCAATAAATATGGATAAGGTAAAATGTCAGAGCTAGAATTCAGAAAAATGATTATAAAGATACTAGTTGGACTTGAAAAAAGCATGCAAGACACTAGAGAAAACATTTCTAGAGAAATAAAAGAACTAAGGTCTAATCAGGTTGAAATAAAAAAGGGTATTGCTGATACACAATTAACAGTGGAGCCTCACTACTAGGATAAATGAGGCAGAAGAAAGAATAAGCAATATACAAAGAAAAAGTATGGAGAATACAGAAACTGAGCAAAAGAGAGTTAAACAATTACTGGACCATGAGGGGAGGATTTGAGAGATCAGAGATACCATAAAATGAAGCAATAGCAGAATTATTGCAGTCCAAGAGGAAGAGGAAAGAAAAATAGGCACAAAAGGTATATTTGAGTGAATTATAGCTGAGGACTTCCCTATTCTGGGGAAGGAAATAGGCATTCATCTAGTAGGTAGAGAGAACACCACTCAAAATCACTAAAAATAGATCAACGCTCCAACATATCATAGTGAAGCTTGCAAATTTCAGACATAAAGAGAAAATCCTGAAAGCAGTGCAGAACAAGAGGTCCTTAACCTCCAAGGGTAGCAACATTAGACTAGCAGCAGACTGGCATGATACATTCAGGGTACTAAATGAGAAAAACACTCACCCAAGAATACTTAAGCCAACAAGGCTGTCAATCAGGATCAAAGGAGAGATAAAGAGCTTCCAGGACAAACAGAAACTAAAAGAATTTGTGATCACTAAACCAGCCCTGTACGAAATATTAAAGGGGATCCTCTAAGTGAAGAGAGAGCCCAAAAGTAACATAGACCAGAAAGGAAAAGAGACGATATACAGAAACAGTGGCTTTATAGGTAATAGAATGGAACTAAATTCATATGTTTAAATAGTTAATTTGAATATAAATGGGCTAAATGCTCCAATCAAAAGACACAGGGTATCAGATTGGATAAAAAACCAAACACATTGATAGGTTGTCTACAAGAGACTCATTTCAGACCCAAAGACAATTCCAGATTGAAAGCGAGGGCATGGAGAACAATCTATCATACTAACAGACATCAGAAGAAAGGTGGAGGGCTCCTGGGTGGCTCAGTCGTTAAGCGTCTGCCTTCGGCTCAGGTCATGATCCCGGGGTCCTGGGATCGAGTCCCACATCGGGCTCCCTGCTCCGCGGGAAGCCTGCTTCTCCCTCTCCCACTCCCCCTGCTTGTGTTCCTGCTCTCACTATGTCTCTCTCTGTCAAATAAATAAATAAAATCTTTAAAAAAAAAAAAAAAAAAGAAGAAAGGTGGAGTAGCAATCCTTATATCAGACAAATTTGATTTTAAAACAAAGACTGTAGTGAGGGATGAAGAAGGACACTATATCATACTTAAAGTGTCTATCCAAAAAAAGGATCTAACAATTATAAATTAATATTTATGTTCCTAAGTTGGAAGCACCCAATTATATAAACCATTTAATAACAAAATTAATAACAAAATTGATAATGATATAAGAATAATAGAGTACTTTAACACCCCACTCATAGTAATGGACAGATCATCTAAGTAGAAGATCAAGAAGTTTGAATGACACACTGGACCAGATGGACTTCACAGATACATAGAGTATTCCATCCTAAAGCAATGGAATACATATTCTTCTCAAGTGCACATGGGACGTTCTCCAGAATAGATCACATACCAGGTCACAAATCAAGTCTCAATCAGTACCAAAAGATTGGGATTATTCCATGCATATTTTCAGACCACAATGCTTTGAAACCTGAACTTAATCACAAGAGGAAATTTAGAAGGAACTCAAATACTTGGAGGATAAAGAGCATCCTACTAAAGAATGAATCGGTTGACCAGAAAATTAAAGAATTTAAAAATTTCATGGAAACAAATGAACATGAAAGCAAACTGTTCAAAACTTTTGGGATGCAACAAAAGCAGTCTTAAGAGGGAAGTACATAACAATACAAGCTGATCCCAAGAAACTAGAAAAGTCTCAAATACACAAGCTTACCTTAAAACCTAAAGGACCTGGAGAAAGGACAGCAAAGAAAGCCTAAACCAAGCACAAGATGAGAAATAATAAAGACTAGAGCAGAAACCCATGAAATAGAAACCAAAAACAATAGAATATATCAATGAAACTAGAAGCTGATTCTTTGAAAGAATTAAGAAGATCTATAAACCCTTAGCCAGACTTATCAAAAAGTAAAGAGAATGGACCCAAATTAATAAAATTATGAATGAAAGAGGAGAGATCACGACCAACACCAAGGAAATACAAACAATTTTAACAACATATTATGAGCAAATATATGCCAACAAATTAGGCAATCTGGAAGAAATAGAAGCATTCTTGGAAACTTATAAACTACCAAAACTGAAATAGGAAGAAATAGAAAACCTCAACAGACCCATAACCAGCAAGGAAATTGAACCATTAATCAATAATCTCCCAGGAAACAAGAATCCAGGGCCCGATGGCTTCCCAGGAGAATTCTATCAAACATTTAAAGAACTAACACCTATTCTTATGAAGCTATTTCAAAAAATAGAAATAGAAGGAAAACTTCCAAGCCCATTCTATGAAGCCAGCATTACCTTGTTCTCAAAACCAAAGACCTCACCAAGAAGGAGAATTAGAGACCAATATCCCTGATGAACATGGATGCCAAAATTCTCAACAAGATACTAGCCAATAGGATCCAACAGTACATTAGAAAGATTATTCACTACGACCAAGTGGGATTTATTCCTGGGCTTCAAAGTTGGTTCAACACCTGCAAATCAATCAATGTGATAGATCACATTAATAAAAGAAAAGACAAGAACCACATGATCCTCTCAATTGATGCAGAAAAAGCATTTGACAAAATGCAGCATCCTTTCCTGATTAAAACTCTTCACAGTATAGGCAAATAGGGAACATACCTCAATATCATAAAAACCATCTATGAAAAGCCCACAGTGAATATCATTCTCAATGGGGAAAAACTGAGAGCATTTCCCCTAAAGTCAGGAACATGACAGGGATGCCCCCTCTCAGCACTGTTGTTCAACATCATACTGGATGTCCTAGCCTCAGGAATCAGACAACAAATATATATAAAAGACATTCAAATTGGCAAAGAAGAAGTCAAACTCTCACTCTTTGCACATGACATGATACTCTATGTAGAAAACCCAAAAGACTCCACCACAAAATTGCTAAAACTCATATAGCAATTCAGCAATGTGGCAGGATATAAAATCAATGCACAGAAATGAGTTGCATTTCTATACATGAATAATGTGACTGAAGAAAGAAAAATTAAGGAATTGATCCATTTTAATTGCACCCCAAAACCATAAGATACCTAGGAATATACCTAACCAAAGAGGTAAAGGATCTGTACTCTAGAAATGATAGAACACTTATGAAAGAAATTTAGGAAGACACAAAGAAATGGAAAAACGCTCCATGCTCATGGATTGGAAGAATAAATATTGTTAAAATGTCTATGCTTCCCAGAGAAATCTACACATTCAATGCAATCCCTATCAAAATACCATCAACATTTTTCAGACAGCTGGAACAAATAATCCTAAAATTTATGGAACCAGGAAAGACCCCAAATAGCCAGAGGAATGCTGAAAAAGAAAACCAAAGCTGGTGGCATTACAATGCCAGATTTCAAGCTATATAACAAAGCTGTAATCATCAAAACAGTATGGTACTGGCACAAAAACAGAAACATATATCAATGGAACAGAATAGAGAACCCAGAAATGGACCATAAACTCTATGGGAACTAATCTTTGACAAATCAGGAAAGAATATCCAATGGAAAAAGGACAGTCTCTTCAGGAAATGATGCTGGGAAAATTGGACAGCCACATGCAGAAGAATGAAACTCGACCATTCTCTAACACCATTCACAAAGATAAACTCAAAGTGGATGAAAGACCTCAATGTGAAACAGGAATCCATCAAAATCCTAGAGAAGAACATAAACAGTAATCTCTTCGACATCAGCCACAGTAACTTCTTTCAAATGACACTTCAGTAACTTCTTTCAAAACACATCTCCAAAGGCAAGGGAAACAAAAGCAAAAATGAACTTTTGGGACTTCATCAAGATAAAAAGCTTCTGCACAGCAAAGGAAACAGTCAACCAAACAAATGAATGAAACTGGACTATTTTCTTACATCATATAGATAAACTCAAAATGGATGGAAGACCTAAATGTGAGACAGGAATCCATCAAAATCTTGGAGAACACAGGAGCATCCTCTTTGACCTCATCCGCTGCAACTTCTTGCTAGATATGTCTCCAAAGCTCCAGGAAACAAAAGCAAAAATGAACTACTGAGTCACCATCAACATAAAAACTTCTGTACAGCAAAGGAAAGAGTCAAAAAAACTAAAGGGGAACCTACCGAATGGGAGAAATTATTTTCAAGTGACACTTCAGATAAAGGGTAGTATCCAAGATCTATAAAGAACTTTTCAAACTCAACACCCATAAAACAAATAATCAATGGACAGAGAACATGTACAGACATTTTTTTCCAAAGAAGACACAAATAGGGAGCAGACACATGAAAAAATGCTCCACATTGCTTGGCATCAGGGAAATACAAATCAAAACCACAATGAGATACCACTTCACAGCAGTCAGAATGGCTGAAATTAACAAGTTAGGAAAGTACAAATTTTGGTGAGAATGTGGAGAAAGGGGATCCTTCTTACACTTTGGTGGTAATGCAAGCTGGTACAGCCAATCTGGAAAACAGTGTGGAATTTCTTCAAGAAGTTAATAATAGAGCTACCTTATGACCCAGCAATTGCACTACTTGGTATTCACCCCAAAGATACAAATGTGATGATCCGAAGAGGCACATGCACACCAATGTTTATAGCAGCAATGTCCACAATAGCCAAACTATGGAAAGAGCCCAGATGTCCTTCAACAGATGAATGGATAAAGAAGATGTGGTACATATATACAATGGAATATTACTCAGCCATCAGAAGGGATGAATACTTACCATTTATATCAATGTGGATGGAACTGGAGGGTATTATGCTGAGCAAAATAAGTCAATCAGAGAAAGACATTTATTTGTTTCACTCACATGTGGGATATAAGAAACAGCACAGAGGATCATAGGGGAAGAGAAGGGGAAAAAAAGGAAAAAAATCAGAGAGGTAGACAAACCTTGAGGGACTCTTAACTGTGAAACAAACTGAGGGTTGCGGGAGGTGAGGTGAGTGGGGGGATGAGGTAAATGTGTGATGGATATTAAGGAGGTCACGTGATGTGATGAACACTGTGTTTTATATGCAACTGATGAATTATTGAACTCTACATCTGAAACTAAAGATGTACTTTATGTTGGCTAATTGAATTTAAATTTAAAAAGAAAAAAAAAAACAACCCACAAATCTTAAAGTACCCAGCAGCATGCAGACCCACTCTCTTCCCTGGGAGAGAGCCTCACAGACCTGTGAGCTGTGACACCTTTCTGTCCCAGAAAATAAGTTGCACACCTGCACGAGTGCCCAGAGTCTATGTTGAAACACAACAAAAAGCTGGGACCAGATTTCTGCCCTCTGTGCATGCCTCTGTACCCTGCTGTTGACCATCGGCTCAATACCACCTGGTGGGTCTTCTGTCCTTGGAGAGGCAAAATACCTTGTTCCAAATGCACTCCAGGAAGGGGAATATTCTCTTCCTGTGTGACCCAGGGGATCACCACACCTTGGCACCTCTCTCCCACCGCCTCCATCTATTTTTAACTTAGTTCCATGAAAAGTCTCCCACCCTTCCACAGCACGGCTTTTCTCTCTCCCAATTCATGTCTCAGAACCTCACATCTGCCATGTTCTCTCCCTCTAATTGTGCAGATTGTTTTCTTAATCGTCATATTGATTTCCTAGTTGTTTAAAATGCATTGATGTTGACCTAGCTGTGTTCAGGGGAGGAGGGAAGCCCAGGGTTCCCCTACTACTTTGCCATCTTAACTCCTCCCTCCCAATAATTTTGCTTTGAAGAAATACTCTAAGAACAGTTTTACAGTCATTTTAACTTTAATAGCTTGCCTCTGTAACTTAGGACTCAAAAATACATTAAAGTTTTAATATTTCATAAACACTATAAATGATCCAATTTATGAAATTGTTTTGCTTACTTACAGAAAATTAAATATTTCCATGTTTATTTTAGAGGAGTTTTCTCTCCTGCTAAAAATGCCTAACACATTAGGCTTTTTATAGATTAATAGAATAGAGTTGCAAATTTCTGCTTAGAAAACACACCTTCAAATGTCATGCTGTTTTTCAAAATATAAATTAAGAACTTTTAGTTAAATGCAAGGAAATAGTCTAAAAGCCAATGACATCAGTTATATTTTGCTCTGGTTGTATTTGTTTGAATGAAAATTTATTTTACTTCAGATTATATCTTTTTTACTTAATTTAAGGAGTTTTCATTATGAACGGACAGCATTTTGTCTTCCATAGTTATTGGCCTACAATTCTTTCCTTTTTTTACCAGAGCCATATATTCCTTCTGCATTGCATAAATTCTTAAATCTTTTTAAGAAATAATTTAAATGTCTTTAACTTGATTTCTAGAGAAAATTCCTAAGTGTTGTTTTTCTGTATATATATTTTTTATAACATTACTATTTTGGAACTATTATACAGATAAATTTTAAAATGTTAGCTATGTGGTGAAAAAATCAACATAGAATCTTCTCTATTCAGAAGCTACTGATAACAGTTAAAGTTGGAAGCTGTTAAATGACTAAAAGGTGATAAAATTGTCAATAACCTTTTCTTAGCTCTTTTTCTAGAAAAAACTTTCTTTTAGTTGAAAAACTCCAGAGTCAATTATTTAACCAAAGATAATGGTTAAAATATAATTATAAAGTATATAAAATATAAAATAAAAATAAAAATGCACTTTTAATCACAGTAACTGTATTAAAGCTATAGAATACCGTTCCTTGATGAAACAAAAAAACACATCAGTTAAACTACATATTAAGGTTTTTTTGTTTGTTTTTTACTTGTAGATATCTTTTTTTTTTAAAGATTTTATTTATTTGCGAGAGAGAGAATGAGAGACAGAGAGCATGAGAGGGAGGAGGGTCAGAGGGAGAAGCAAACTCCCTGCTGAGCAGGGAGCCCGATGTGGAACTCGATCCCGGGACTCCAGGATCATGACCTGAGCCAAAGGCAGTCGTTTAACCAACTGAGCCACCCAGGCGCCCTACTTGTAGATATCTTAATTGTAGGAGAAATAGTCAACATATAAAATCATCAGTCATTAATAATTCAGTTACAGCCAGGAAAATGTGAACATATACACTTGGCAGGTCTAATTTAAAACCTAGACTTTCTCCTTTGATAATGCCATCTTTTTGTACATTATATAATCAGTTTAAGCAAATTAAAGTTATAGATGGCTTATGATCTTTCTGATCAAAGATTGTTGCATTATTATTTCATTTGTATTAGAAATTTGATAGGTTTTGTCTAGAGGCATGTAACAATTTTGATTTTTAATGGATTTGCTTGGACAGTCCCTATTTAAAATAATAGTTCTCAATTCTAGCCTCTGTTTAGAAATCCTGATATATAATGCTGGGATAAACACTAGAGGGATAAAATGTCTCACAGCATTAAACAACTAAATCATTAACATTCTCTTCACTACAAAGGGAGGAATTGAATTTAGTTACAATCCACCTGCATAGTATCACATGTACTTGAATCAATCAATTATTTTAACTGATTTTTTTATTTTCAAATTAACTTTTGGTTTTATTTTTATGTGGACATTATTCCTATTGTCCAAATTACTGTTTGTATTTCTACTTCAAAAAAATAAAGTATGGTAATTCCTTATTCTTTCATCATGTCTTTAGGGTTTATTAGCCAGGATAGAAAACTGTGAGTCAAGGATATTGATCAAGGATCAGTGAAAAATTAAACTATTTTCTCTTGGATTATTTTTAATAATTAAAATTATTACTATTCAACAATCATGCAAATACAGCACAAATATAGAACATAGATGAACATAGATGCCACTGCTTGATAAGTACAAACAAGGAAGCTTAGCATGATAGAATTTTGCCCAAGTAGACTCCCATTCTAGTAGGTAAATGGTATGCATCTTTTTAAAATTATAGTGATATCTTAAAATCTTGAAAAAATATAACCACTTTTCTAAAATATAAGTGCACGCACACACCCATCTTTTAACATTTATGGTACATAATGGTCTTCAAATTAGATGTGGACAAATATAAATTTATCTTTTTTTTTTTTTTTAAAGATTTTATTTATTCATTCATGAGAGACAGAGAGAGAGAGAGAGGCAGAGGGAGAAGCAGGCTCCCAAGGAGCAGGGAGCCCGATGTGGGACTTGATCCCAGGACCCTGGGATCATGACCTGAGCCGAAGGCAGACGCTTAACCATCTGAGCCACCCAGGCGCCCCTAAATTTATCTTTAATAATGCTTAAAAATTGTATTTCTTTTGCTAATATACAATGGCACTTTGTTACTGGAGAATTCTAGTATTCATAGAAAAGAACATATTTTATAGAACTTAGGCTGTCTTCCTGATATTAGGATATATTACCAGCAGATAGCAATGGTGCTGTAAGAATTCAGTTATGTTGCTATGTGTTTTACTCAGACATGTATTATTTCTTTTTTTTACTAAATATATAATATCTGAAATTGTATAATAAATCGTAATTATTTATATAGTCAAAACATTTTTAAAAATAAATATTTAAGCCAAACATTATATTTTCCTTATCACATATATCCAATTAATACTAAATCAAACACTACTCTTTCCCAGAGACTTTGATTAGCTTATTTATGACTTGCTCCATATTTGTAATTTTGTCCTGAATTATTTTCTTTTGAAAAAAATCTTGCATCCATGGGAAGTTAAAATAGAAATTTTAGAAGATTCCACAGAGTTGAATAGAGGGTTGAACTAAATTCATGACCTCTAAGACACAACTTATTATATCTTCTGATTGATTTTAAAAAGGCCTATCTGCTTTCCTTTCTTTTTTTTTTTTTTAAAGATTTTATTTATTTATTTGACAGAGAGAGACGCAGTGAGAGCAGGAACACAAGCAGGGGGAGTGGGAGAAGGAGAAGCAGGCTTCCCGCCGAGCAGGGAGCCCGATGTGGGACTCGATCCCAGGACCCTGGGATCATGACCTGAGCCGAAGGCAGATGCTTAATGACTGAGCCACCCAGGCGCCCTATCTGCTTTCCTTTCATTCAATAAGTGCCCTTTTTTTTTTTTTTAAGATTTTATTTATTTGCGAGAGAGACAATGAGAGACAGAGAGCATGAGAGGGAGGAGGGTCAGAGGGAGAAGCAGACTCCCTGCTGAGCAGGGAGCCTGATGTGGGACTCGATCCCGGGACTCCAGGATCATGACCTGAGCCGAAGGCAGTCGCTTAACCAACTGAGCCACCCAGGCGCCCCAATAAGTGCCCTTTTTAATGGAGCACTGGGTGTTATACGCAAACAATGAATCATGGAACACTACATCAAAAACTAATGATGTAATGTATGGTGATTAACATAACATAATAAAATAAAAAAATAAAAATAAATAAAAACAAGGCCTATCTGCATCTTAAATTTCTACTGTCCTTCAGTTAAGTAATCATAAAAACAGATAATTCTGTTGAGTAAGTGACTCCCATTTCTATTCCATTTCTTGCTCTAGGCTGACAAGAGTGAGTGTAAAATAGTCACTAAGAGACTATGTGTTATGAGGAGTCAAAT
This sequence comes from Halichoerus grypus, assembly GCF_964656455.1. Taxonomy (NCBI): domain Eukaryota; kingdom Metazoa; phylum Chordata; class Mammalia; order Carnivora; family Phocidae; genus Halichoerus; species Halichoerus grypus. The sequence goes on along the minus strand of NC_135727.1, from coordinate 54,853,293 downwards.
ACTTATGATTTACTATGAATCTCTGCATAACTACCGAAATAGTTTCCTGGTTGTAAAATAATAATAATGGCCATTGAAAATTTTTTTCTGAGGCACTATTCAGATAAATCATCAGACATGAAAAAGATATTGCTCAGAAGAATAGAATTAAAATATATGAAGCTTTAAATATTTTAAATATTATAAACTTATATTCATAAGTGATCAAAAATGCTGAACAGTGATATGTTCATAAACAAGTTATTTTTTCATAAATATGTTTTTAAAATTAGATGTTGCACATAACATTATAAAACCAAGCGAAATGGTACATAACTAAATTGTATATTTTTTTAAAGATTATTGTAAGTGTATTTGTAGAAGTATGATATATGTGTATCATTCATATATTAGACCTTAGTATTTATGGAGAGGCATATGTGGATACATACGCCGACATACTCCTGCTTAGACAAATGGCAGTATAATGATTAGACACATGTTCCTAAATAAAAACTTGAAATTATCATATACACAAATCATGGAAAAACAAACTAGATCTTTTAAATTTTCATGTATAAGCAATTCCAATTATCTTTTATTGCCCCCAACACTAGCAGCACATTGACCCCTTAGTAAGAGGTACCACCACATTCCAGGTCAGAGAAAGTTGCCAAATTCACACAGCAGGGAGATTGAACTGGTATTTCCTTAGGGTTTTTGTCCAACACTTTTCCACTTCCCATTCCTTATCCTTTCTTTCTACTGTATTTTTTCTTTCTTTCATTGAATTTTCACCCTTCTTTCTTCAAAAACTGAATTGTTGAAAGATTAAATATTTTACTACAAGTCACTCTGTTTTCTATTTCAGTTACACATATGGCATTATACCAAAAAAAAAAGAAGAATGCTTAAAAATCCCTTTTATTATTCTGTTTTTAAAGTATCTCTTTTTTTTTTTCTAAAAATAAAAGCAAAATGTACAATTAGGAATATATTCTTGGTCTCTTTATGGCAAATATTTGCCCTATACTATGAATTTGACTCCTTCTTCCTTTTGGTTGTCTTGGAGATGCACAGTAAAAGAGTATATGCCCAGGCTTTGATTTATATATCTAAATGTTGCCTGATAAAACAAACATATAAATATAGATTTTTTTGACTAACATTTTGTATAAAGGTGATAGGAGATATATAATTTTGTTGTAATTAAAATGATTCTCTGTGTGACATTGTGTTTCTGTACTCATTTGTTTTTCATCTTGCACATGAGTGAGCAATAGCTTTTTAAAAAAATCTAAAACCAGGGGCGGCTGTATGGCTCAGTTGGTTGAGCATCTGACTCTTGATTTCAGCTCGGGTCATGATCTCAGCTCAGTGAGGAATCTGCTTGTCCCTCTCCCTCCCCCTCCCCCTGCCCCTCTACCCCCTTCCTGCCCCTCCTCCTACTCACCACACTAAAATAAATAAATAGAAACTTAAAATAAAATGTAAGACCCTTTCTGCTCTCACCGACTCTTGAAAAATGCAAAACCGAAACCAAACTAATCTTATCATAAAAACATTCAGCTGATTATTCAATTGAAATCATGTGATAGCATATATTTAACTTTTATAAATATTTAGTTTAAATTTAAAAAGTTTTTATTTAAAAAAACAGATATTCTTTTTTTAAAAGTTAATTATCTTTTCTGGGCTTCAATTAAAGTGATTTTAATAAGTAGGATGGTTATTCAACTCAGAATTTAAAACAGATAATACTTCTAGGGTTTTTTTAAATTTTATTTTATTATGTTATGTTAATCACCATACATTACATCATTAGTTTTTGATGTACTGTTCCATGATTCATTGTTTGCATATAACACTCAGTGCTCCATGCAGTACGTGCCCTCTTTAATACCCATCACCAGACTAACCCATGCCCCCACCCTCTCCCCTCTAGAACCCTCAGTTTGTTTCTCAAAGTCCATAGTCTCTCATGGTTCGTCTCCCCCTCCAATTTCCCCCCCTTCATTTTTCCCTTCCTACTATCTTTTTTTTTTTTTTTAACATATAATGTATTATTTGTTTCAGAGGTACAGGTCTGTGATTCATCAGTCTTACACAATTCACTTATAGGGTTTTAAAGAGAAACATTTATTTTTTGTTAGCCACTATAAAAGAGGCTCTTGGATTGCAATGATGGTTTCTTTATTTTTAAATTATTAACAAAAGGTAAGATGGGCTGCATATTGTACCAGAATAACAGCAATTTCTTCAATATAAACAGATTTAAAACATTTCCATAGAAATGGTAGATTTATCTTGATTATTTTCAAAGGGAAGGAATTAGCCAAGCATGATTGTACAGAGTGAAATAAATATGCTTTCCTTTCATTAGTGAAAATCACATTTTACTTTTCTTTGGGGTGACATAAATACTTTAAAACTTTATCTACAAAGTAAATTCATATAGAAAAAAATACATATTTAAAAACTAGAAATGGGGATGCCTAGGTGGCTCAGTTTTAAGCATCTGCCTTTGGCTCAGGTCATGATCCCAGGGTCCGGGGATAGAGCCCTTCATCAGTCTCCTTGCTCATGGGGGGAGTCTGCTTCCCCCTCTGCCTACTTCTCCCTCTGCCTGAAGCTCACCCTACTTGTGCTCTCTCTCTCTCTGACAAATAAATAAAATCTTTAAAAAATAAAATAAATAAATAATTAAAAACATTGAATTAAAAACATTGAATAAGGCTAAAATTATATATGATATTAACATAATATATAACATTAAATATCAATCATTTGTTTAGAAAAAATATGTTCATTATGTAAATAGATTCATCATAGACTCTTTAAGTATCAACTTCAGACTGTGATAAAAATGGCAGTTGTTATCAGTTCTCCAGGTGTTACATATGACTTACAGTTATGCTTAGACCACAATATAAATGAAAGTTGTTTAGCAGATGCAATATTCTGGGAAGTCAAAATATGTAAAAGAATTCTATTTAAATGAAACAGTAATATTCTGACTAATGTGAAAACACTGACACATTAACTTGTGCTTTCTTGAAGAAGTGGTTACTAGAGAAAATATTTAACTGAGGGAACTGGTCTTCATTCAAGTGGGGGCAGATACTCTTCATGTCCTTTATATTGTTGTAATGATTAAAGGACAATCATACACATGCAAATGTTATACATGCATAAATGAGAAGAGGTGGAAATAGCATGTCTATCCCATTTGTTATTGACAGTCTGTATTCTACCTCAGATTAAATATAGTGATTTTCTTTATTTTCTTTCAGCTTGTCTTTATATTGCTTTTGTTGTTCTTTCTTTACAGTTACCTATGTTAGTACAGTGTACTGCACATAGTTAAGATTCAGTTAATTCTGTTGACAAAAACTCATCTATTTTGATCACCTTTATTTCCTGCTTTTCACTGCCATACCTTTTATATTGGCTGCTGTGCCTTTAACAACTCTCAAATAAGTACTTTCTCTTTACTTTTTTAAGCATCCTGCTGCTCATTTCACATCAAAGTTACATTATTAAGACTCCCATGACTTTTGATAATTTCCATTTATTTAATAATGTCTACCTGCATGAAATAAGTTCTTCTGCACACCCAGTTTGCAAATTCCCCAGATATTTGGAGTTAATTTTTTTTCTTATTGATATAGTAATTTATGTAGAGAAATGAATATTAGTGGAAAGTCTGACTAAATACCTAGGTAGAACATATAAAGCAGGACCATATGAAATAGCTATTTTTCTAGTCAAAATTTGTTTAGTATCAGCAATTTCATATGGTTCAACTTAATAATCAAAGGGCTTAGACCAGAAGATTTCCTGAAAGGGAGATAACATAGTTTTATTGTTAATAACTTCCAAATTATAATGTTATTCGTAGAGATATTTCCTGAATATACTCCTCACACATGCAGATTTGTCAAGATTTGCATAAGCTTAAGTAAAAATTAATGTTGGGGAAATCTTTATGAAGAATGCATATTTCAGGAGAAAGTGAGATTTGTAAAGTAGGTACTTCTGATCTAATTTTCACATGAGTTCCTGAAAATGAAACATAGTTCCAGTTCCATTAAATGTCCTTAGTGCAAATTACCCAATTATGCAACATCAGTTTCAATGAGATGTAGCATCAAGCAAATCTATTTTCCAATTGAATTACTTATTGAATTAGAAGACATTTTCTAATAAGAAGATAGGCATTTGAATCAAAAGATAGTATTTACTTCTTTCTATAGAATATTTATGCCCTTTGCACTTTAATACAGGCTATAAAAATATACGGAATGAGACCTCCATATAATTATTTATTCCATTATCAGAAAATTGAGAAAATTTTATTCCTAAGAAAAAGTTAAAATAACAGATTTGCCATCAAATACCTTCCCCATTTTTTGTAAAGTTACATTTTCATACACATCAACTCTTTACTGGGTGATCCCCTTGATAATAATCTTGATCTAGGTTTTAATTCCAAGACATTGCTAGGTTTTGTTTTACTTTAAGTGAGCACATAAACATATTTTGTCTTATATAAAGTCTGTGTAGTAGTTAAGAGCTTAAGTTTGGAATCCAGATAAACCTGCTTTCAAAATTCTAGCTGCATGCTTTAATAGCTCTGAGACCTTGGGCAAATTACTTAAACTCTTAGAGCCTCATGTCCTCATGTGTAAATGGAAGTGACAATAACAGTACATATATTATAGGGCTGTTGTATTAAATATACTTAGTGCAGTGTTTGACATAAAATAAGAATTCAATAAAATGGTAACTACTATTATTTTAATAATTGATTGAAGTTGTATTAAGATGAATCTAAATGCTGGATGTCTCAAGGTATTTGTCACCATAGTAATTTGCAGAAACATGGATTTATTTCCTTTATATTTTAATAGGATTATGACTTGCAGGAATTTAATAAGGTGTAGATAATCTTAGAAGCACGTGTTCAAATAGCCTGAGTGGAGAACTATCCAATTTCCTAGATTATTTTCAAACACATATTGATAGTGAGGTTATTATAAAGTCTACCATTTGCTAAATAGTGAAAATTTTACACTTCTTAAATTGTCAGCAGTGCTGGTAATAGTAGTAGCACAAAAATATTATTTTTGACAGTCTAAGCAATTCTTTAGTAAGTTCTCAGAGCTTTATGGACAAAAATCATGGAATTTCATTGTGTGAACTGGTGAAAATGTTGGCTAACCAGAAGAAAGTAACTTATGAAAGTTGCATATTGCTTTCCATTAACCTTCAAATATCCTACAGCAGTCTCTATTTTTTCTACACCTGGAAATTTGCATAATCTCTTGCTATTCTGTACAATGCACACTAAGGTTAATATTTCTAGTCTCGATTCTCAGCAGGTAGTTTATCATAGTAATGCTGTACCTTAAATTTGGTATTTTACCCAATATCCAATTTTCCTATAATAAATGTGATTAGGCTTTCAAATAATTTTTTAAAAATTTTGTTTATTTTAGAGAGAGAGAGAGAGAGAGAACATGACTGGGAAGGGCAGAGGGAGAGGGAGAGAGAGGGAATCTAAAGCAGACTTCACACTGAACATGGAGCCTGATGCAGGGCTCGATCCCAGGACCCTGAGATCATGACCTGAGCCAAAACCAAGAATCAGATGCTTAACTGACTGTACCACCCAGGCACCCCAGGCTTTAAAATAATTTTTGTGTCACTTTGTAATTATACAAATTATACAAAATAAGTCATCCAGCTAGCAGGGTTAAAATAGAAGAACTCAAAGCATTAAATATTGGCCATCTCAGCTTTACTGTAAGAATGTTATCAAAAAGAAAGTGATTCTTTGGAAGGAGATCAATTGTAGTTAGCTATATTTTGGCTTCCATGGTGTAGAGCAACCTCATCTTGCATTTCAGAGCAACTATCTTTAAAATACACATATCCTAAATGCACCATCATGTCTATTACTAATTAAAGTTATTCTCTTAGACAATTATACCTTCAGCATTTTGTTTGGAATAAATTAAGCACATTGACATGTTGCAATACCAAGAACCAAGAGTAATTTGAGGAGATAAATGATTTAGTCCTCAGACATTTGCCATTTATGTTCTTAATAATAAAAATGGTTTGGGGGCACCTGGCTGGCTCAGTCAGTAGAGCATGTGGTTCTTGATCTTGGGGTCTTGAGTTTGAACCTCACATTGGGGGTAGAATTTACTCTTTTTTTTTTTTTTTTTTTTTTTACAGATGTGTGTGTGTGAGAGAGAGAGAGAGAGATCAGAAAAGTAGTATTCTAATTCAGCCACCAACATATGATCAGTTGGACAAGCTAATAGAGACATTTCTGATTATGGGGCAGGAATTAAAGGAGTTAAGAATCCATGTGTTGTCAAACTGTATAGTCACAACCTCTTGATTCTTATGTATCATTCTAGTAGAAAGAAAATTACCTATATAGGCATAGCCCTTAAGTCATAAGGTATACCTGACAAATTCCAAAAAAATATTAAGCATAAAGGGCTACAATTTCTCAACTTCCAAATTTCTTATTAATGAAAAATATGAACACTCATGTTAATTAGATTCCTAGAAATCATATTTGTCTCAAAAGAAATAGCACCTATATACGTTAGCACTATGAATCCAGAGATGAAAATTCAGCTATGAAAATAATTTTAGCCTGTTACAGGCCCGGTCTTTATTAAAGGCAGAGATACAACCCTGAATATCTGCAACACTTCCACATACATTCAAACTAATTGGGTATTTATATTAAATACCTTATTATTTAAAATCATATTAAACTATGAAAATCATCAATTCTCTATTTACAAAGAAAGCAAAAAGTATTTTCTAGTCAAAATAGCATTAATTCAGAGAGGCAAAACAAAAAGAACAATGATTTCCGTAGATAAATGTTAACTTTATTCAAATTTAATATACGTTAACAAATTTATATTCAAAAGGAACATGTGATGAATTTGAGCATCAGTAAATCCATCACTCAGGTTCTATATTTATGGCATTCGATTTGCTACCTACATCACATTATAAGAATGTCTACTTCCCCAAAATATTTTGATCTTTGCTTTTAGATTAATACAGAATGCAATACCTGCTCAGGAATTTAAGACAATCTCCTTGGGCATGAAAAGTATTTGATATATCTTAAGTTATCTGGCACTATTCAATAAGAATTCTATATGGGAATTAAGAGAAAATTCACATATGTTTGTGTTTAGCTACCCTTATGGTAGCCATCTAAATCTTTAGTCTTTAAATATAGAGGTCAAAATGGAAGTTTAGATAGATGATTGATGATCACCCTATACTAGAGGTCTCTTTAAACATATCTGACCATTACATTCATTTTTTATTAGTAGTACAATTAACGTATAAATTTAGTCTGATGGCTAAAATTTTAACTCACTTTTAATGAACTTTTATAGCAAAAAACTTTTTTATAATTAAGTAACTTTTATGAAGACCTTAGATTAAAATACGTTCTCTGATTTATCCTCAACATTTTCTTACAAAACTTGTTCATTTTCCTGACTTTAACCTATCTGTTCTTGGTAACATTTTTAGTCACTCAGACAAAAAAGTCAAAAAGACATAAAAGCCTCTTCCCTATCCCCATGTTCCAGTCTACACTTCAGGCTTTTCTATCTTGCAAACTCTTCCCTACAATCTTTGTTCCTGCACTTTGCCACTATTTATTAAAAACATTTAAAGAACTACTTCTTTCTTGAGCTTCTTCCTAATTCTATTATCCAAAAGCTGTCTTATTTTTTGGTACTCCCATAGTACTTTGCTCTTTCCTTTGTCAGTTAGCCTGTTCAATATGTTTTTTATCTTATACAAGTCTTTATTATATAAACTTTACATAGGGCTTTACAAGCTTAGGCTGCTTAAAAGTTAAAGATCAGCTGGATGGGTGGATTGATGGATGGGTGGAAGGAAGAAGATGGAGTATCCTAACAAAACACATTTTCCTTAAGTAAATTCATGCGTACCTTAATAAATATAGAATATGAAGTACCTATGAACTGTGCTATCCAATTTGGTAGCTACTAGCTACATGTGGCTTTTTAAATTAAAATCAATTAAAATTAAATGAAATAAAGAATTCATTTTCTAAGATACAGTAGCCACATTTCAAGTAGCTAATAGCCACATATGGCTAGCATATTGGACCATTCAGATATAGAATATATCTGTCATCACAGAAAGTTCCATTGGATAGAGCTGCTCTAGAAAGTTTTGTTAGAGAAAAGGATGTGAGAAACACATCTCTGGCATTCTAAGATGGTCATAATCATAAAGTAGTAAGGCATAGGATTTCCATTTCCTATATTTAAAGTATAACTTACAGCCATTTACAATGTAATTATTCCCCAAAGAGGAACATTTATATCAGTATCATTTAATCACATTTTCATTTAATCAATAATTTTTTTCTTTCTTTTTTTATTATGTTCAATTAGCCAACATATAGTACATCATTAGTTTTTGATGTAGTGTTCAATGATTCATTAGTTGCATATAACACCCAGTGCTCATAAAACTCAAATATAATATAAATAAGCACTAAGGGCGCTTGGGTGGCTCAGTTGGTTAAGTGACTGCCTTCGGCTCAGGTCATGATCCTGGAGTCCCCAGATCGAGTCCCGCATCGGGCTCCCTGCTCAGCAGGGAGTCTGCTTCTCCCTCTGACCCTCCCCCCTCTCATGTGCTCTCTCTCTCTCATTCTCTTTCTCAAATAAATAAATAAGATCTTTAAAAAAAAATAAGCACTAAATTGGTGTAATTTCTATGTAAATATGCATTAAATGTTTTAACAGATCTGATTTAATTAGAATTAAGATTGCAACAGTGTAGACTGGCTTTTCAAAATTTTAAAAGCTTCTTCTATTGTAAAGCCTGGAAATATCTTTCCAGCATATCCTACATCTAAAAGTATTGTGGACTTTTGTTGTGTGATCCAAGAGAGATCCATAAGATCATATTGGAAACACAAACTTTATATGCCTTACTTCCCCTTTTCCAAAATCTAAAATTATACAAAAATTAACTTTTTTCTTGATTTGTAGCCATTTCAGCAAATTGGAGGATCTTCCATATAATGATAGTCCTCTGTCATCTGTTGTCTACTTGTTGAAATTGAAAAAGTATTTGAGCTACCACAGGAAAATGCTTTTGTGAATAAGAAGGATTCCACACATCACATGCCAGAGATATTTTGCCTTAGTTGCTCTCAACTTTGTAGTCTTGTGAAGAGGCTGACAAGCTTAGGTGAGACAATATTTTCTGTCCTCCTTACAGAATTAGAAATTCCCCTTTAAGATAGTATGAATTGACACTGAGAAGCATTATAATTAAGATGAATTTCATAACTAAAGAAAATTGAAGTTAATATGTAGGTAATTATGAATTCTTAGGAACATAATATGTGATTAATATTCAAAGCATGACCATTTTTTTCAGTGTCAGGAAATAAATTACTACTAGCCAAAGGGGCTAGGATCACTACTAGTCCATATACGTACTACCTCGAATCTATGCATTCTACTGTTTCATAAACCTACTGTAAATTCTCAGTTCTATGTGTTAGGTTTATAAAACTTAAAACAGTCCAAGGGAGAAAACCCAATTAGTGGATATTACATTTTTTTTAAGCTTCCCTAGCCTGACAAATAAAGGTTGCAGAGACTTTAACTTATTTTGAATTCCTAGAATATTTTGTACCTACATTTCAGAGTCCTGAATGATTTGCTATTAAAAGCACTTTATCCATCAAGGAATATAAAATCATTGCATTCCTGAAACTAAAAGGATCTTGAAGGTTTTGCTATGGAACCTCCCATCTACTGTAGCATTAGGGTTATGGAAGCCCTATCTTTTTAGTGCATTTATTTTATTTAAGTTGCAACTGATTAAGTTGTAAGGGAGGCAAAGATCTTTTTCTTCCCCTCTCTCTTTTCATCCTCCACTTCACAGCTGATTGCAGAAAACTATGAGCACTGTATGAAAGTGAGTTTTAATTGAGATATTTCAAAGTGAGCTTTATGTATATTAAATACCATATAAGTCACATTTCCTCTGCATCTTTTCAGTACAAATTTTATCTGAACTCTCATATTCAGTGTTTGAACTGTTTCTTTCTTCAAAGATTTGAGTCAAGTTTAAAAATGTTAAGTGAGAATCACTTAGGGGAAAGAGAAAGCTGTATTCCTTTTTTAAATTTAATTTTATTATGTTATGTTAGTCACCATACACTACATCATTAGTTTTTGATGTAGTGTTCCATGACTCATTGTTTGCGTATAACACCTAGTGCTCCATGCAATACATGCCCTTCTTAATACCCATCACTGGGCTAAACCATCCCTCCACCCCCCTCCCCTCTAAAACCCTCAGTTTGTTTCTTAGAGTCCATAGTCTCTCATGGTTCATCTCCCCCTCTGATTTCCCCCCTTCATTTTTCCCTTCCTTCTCCTAATGTCCTCCATGCTATTCTTTCTGTTCCACAAATAAGTGAAACCATATGATAATTGAGAGAAAGCTGTATTCGAATATACTGATTGATATCATGTGGAGAGAGATGTAAAACAACAACAAAAAAATCCCACAAATTACAGAAAATATTTTTATTGGCTTGGATGACCACATATGTCATCAGTGTATTGTAAGTATCTAAGAATAAATTAAAAGAAAAAATACAACACTACGGCCCTACTGGTGGTAATCTATGAAGACTTATATGCCCTTTTGGATCCTGTAGAGATGCCATTAGGATCATTAGTTATCTATGTACTGATGAATTACAGAAGTACCTATTTTCAGAACAAATACCTGTTCTGTGGACTATGAGCACTCTGGGCAGAGGGACTGTTTTTCCATATTTTTGCATTTCCTATGCCTTGTATGTAGAAGGTACTCAACAAATATATACCACACTAGTAAACAAGATATTTTCCTAATGAATATAAATGTATGGAATTTCTTGCACTGGTAAGATGATGATTAAATGAGCTAATATTCCATCCCTCCAATCTCCACTTAAGTGAATAAAGGTTATTTAAGACTCTACTTAAACAAAATTTGAAATAATGTTCAAATGTCATGGGGATTTTTAATTTTTTCAAAAATCATTTGTTTGTAATCTTATTGATTAATGTGTCATTAATTGATTAGTGAACCTTCTCAATGTTCTCACAATACTTTAATATAATAATGTATTTTATATTTTTTTAAAGATTTTTTATTTATTTATTTGAGAGAGAGAGAATGAGAGAGAGAGCACATGAGAGGGGGGAGGGTCAGAGGGAGGAGCAGACTCCCCGCAGAGCAGGGAGCCCGATGCGGGACTCGATCCCGGGACTCCAGGATCATGATCTGAGCCGAAGGCAGTCGCTTAACCAACTGAGCCACCCAGGCGCCCGATGTATTTTATATTTTAAAATAATGTAATAATATATTTAAGTTGTCACAAATTTCCATTCTCTTCTATGTGGCAGAAGAAAAGAGTGAAATATGCCCCCCAGCTCTGGCATTGCTGAAAGAAGAAATATCTTAAAAGTTCTAGTTATTGCAGGGGTGCCTGGGTGGCTCAGTTGGTTAAGCCTCTGTCTTTGGCTCAGGTCTTGATCCCAGAGTCCTGCGATCCAGTGGAGTTGGGCTCCCTGCTCAGCGGGGAGTCTGCTTGTCCCTCTCCCTCTGCCCATCCTCCCAGCTCATGCTCTCTCTCACTCTCTCAAATAAATAAATAAGATCTTAAAAAAAAGTTCTAGTCATTGCAAAATTTCTCAGGCACTTTAATCTTAGGGAAGAAAAGATTTAAGGAACTTCTTTTAGTTTTTACATCATTATTTTCTTTTTTCTCTCGTTTTAGTCTGAGATTTATTTTTTTAATTTTATTTTATTATGTTATGTTAGTCACCATACAGTACATCATTAGTTTTTGATGTGGTGATACACGATTCATTGTTTTCATATAACACCCACTGCTCCATGCAGAACTTGCCCTCCTTAATACCCATCACTGGGCTAACCCATCCCCCACCCCCCTCCCCTCTAAAACCCTCAGTTTGTTTCCCAAAGTCCATAGTCTCTCATGGTTCATCTCCCCCTCCAATTTCCGCCCCCTTCATTTCTCCCTTCTTTCTCTGAATGTCCTCCATTCTATTCCTTATGTTCCACAAATAAGTGAAACCATATGATAATTGACTTTCTCTGCTTGACTTATTTCACTTAGCATAATCTCCTCCAGTCCCATCCATGTTGATGTGTTGGGTATTCATCCTTTTTGATGGTTGAGTAATATCCTATTGTATATATGGACCACATCTTCTTTATCCATATTTCTGCTGAAGGGCATCTTGGCTCTTTCCAGTTTGGCTATTGCAGACATTGCTGCTACGAATATTGGGGTGCATATGGCCCTTCTTTTCATTGCATCTGTGTCCTTGGGATAAATACCGAGTAGTGCAATTGCTGAGTCATAGGGTAGCTCTATTTTTAATTTTTTGAGGCACCTCCACACTCTTTTCCAAAGTGGCTGTACCAACTTGCATTCCCACCAACAGTGTAAGAGGGTTCCCCTTTCTCCACAACCTCTCCAACATTTGTTGTTTCTTGCCTTGTCAATTTTTGCCATTCTAACTGATGTAAGGTGGTATCTCAATGTGGTTTTGATTTAAATTTCCCTGACAGCTAATAATGATGAACATTTTTTTCATGTGTCTGTTAGCCATTTGTATGTCTTCTTTTGAGAAGTGTCTGTTCGTGTCTTCTGCCCACTTTTTGACTTGATTATTTGTTTTTGGGGTGTTGAGTTTGAGACGTTCTTTATAGATCTTGGATATCAGCCCTTTGTCTGTAGTGTCATTTGCAAATATCTTCTCCCATTCCATGGGTTGCCTCTTTGTTTTGTTGACTGCTTCCTTTGCTGTGCAGAAGCTTTTTATCTTGATGAAGTCCCAAAAGTTCATTTTCGCTTTTGTTTCCCTTGCCTTTGGAGATATGTCTTGAAAGAAGTTGCTGTGGCCGATGTTGAAGGGGTTACTGCCTAAGTTCTCCTCTAGGATTTTGATGGATTTCTGTCTCCCATTGAGGTCTTTCATCCATTTTGAGTTTATCTTTGTGTATGGTATAAGAAAATGGTCTAATTTCATTCTTCTGTATATAGCTGCCCAATTTTCCCAGCACCATTTATTGAAGAGACTGTTTTTTTTTCCATTGCATATTTTTTCCTGCTTTGTTGAGGATTATTTGACCATAGAATTGTGGGTCCATATCTGGGCTCTCTATTCTTTTCCATTGGTCTATGTGTTTGTTTCTGTGCCAGTACCATGCTGTCTTGGTGATCACGGCTTTGTAATATAGCTTGAAATCGGGCAACTTGATGCCCACAGCAATGTCTATGCTGCCCAGAGCAACCTATACTTTCAACACCATCCTGATCAAAATTCCAATGGCATTTTTCAAAGTGCTGCAACGATCCTAAAATTAGTATGGAATCAGAAAAGACCCCGAATCGCCAAGGAAATGTTGAAAAAGAAATACATGATTATTTTCATTGTTCCCTTTTATTATCTCCATTACTCTTCTATCTCTCCCATCATTCTCTTCAGATATTCAAATCTACTGTCAATGCTACCCAAGACTTCCCAGATCCATCAAATCTCCCCATGTCTTCCCTGTACTTTTCAGTCCTCTCATTTACTGAAATCTTCCTCCGTTCCATTATAGTTCCATTGCTTTTGAGTTTATACAATTCTTCTGTATCTCTCCCCACTCCTTAAGTTCCCCATCTTCATCACTCCAATTTCTCCTAGTTAGTTTTCTTCCATCTTTGTCCTGGTTAGATTCTATGGGATGCTTCTTATTTGTCAATTATTTGTCAATTATTTCTCAATTGTCAAGATCATTCCTTTACTCTCCTTAGTACTCTCATTCTTTTCAAGTTTCCTCCACAGCCCTTTCCAAATCCTGTGCTCCTCCTAGTTTCCCTACTGACTCACAGTTCTTCTGAATTATTTAAGTCCTTTACAGGTAGTTGGAGCATAACTCATCATGACGATACTACATTTACAAACAGCTTGAGTTTACAAACTGCCATAAATAAGACAGTTTGTAGTTTAATCATTGGAAGGTTGATTTAATCTTATTCTTTTTTTTTTTGCCCCTTAACATGCACACAACATTTTAAAGACCTCATATTTGTAACAAGCTAGCTTTCAAAAGGACTTGAGATAGTAGAGGAGAATTACAAAAAAAAAAAAAAAAAAGGAGGTACTTCCCTGTTTTCTTAGTGGTACTTTACCATTAAGGGAGCAAATCAAGATTAAACCAAGGTAAACAATTTTTATTAAACAATTTTTATTAAACAATTGTTTAATTGTTCAGAACAATATTCTGCACACCTTTTAAGGAGTAAAGGAGAAAGAATAAATGAGTAAGGGAATAGGCTATTTGCACATGACACATAATAACTACTAATGAGATTTTTTTCCAAATTAAAGTTAAAAAATCAAAACTCATTGCTTCATGATTCTGCTGACTGCCTTTTCCATAGTTGTCATATTTTAACTGAGTCCCTTAAGCACTTACATTTAAAATTATCCCTACTCTTATCCCATGTGATGTTAATCTGTGAAAGTTTCTTGGAGGACATGAGTTGTGAAATACCCTGAAGCAGATGATGGCCTTGGATGACCAGAGAACATGCAGAAAATTTTATGGCTAGAGATTGGGTGTTGGCTTGGCTAAAGAGGGGAGGTCATGAATTATAAATTAATGAAAAAGACCTATGTTGGAAGTAACTAATTAAGGACCTTGAATGTTAGGTTTCAGAGTTTAGATGCTAAAGATTTTAATAGGTAACACATGTAGTTTGTTTTGTTTTCAGTTTTTGTTATTGTTGTTTTGTTTTGGTTGTATAAAATGTTTTATAAAATAATTATTTATTTTCTAAAATAAAAAAGTAAAAATCCATAAAAATGTCTGGTTAAATAGAAAATATATTTGGAAATTTTTTTTAGGTAAAAACTTTTCTTCTGAATAAAGAGGTGGAGAAGCTGTCCTTATGTCAAATCTGACTCACTTTAACAGTTCCTTTTGAAAATTAGCAGCTGTAATTAGTGGAAAATTTTGAAGGTGCAATGTTGTAGTTGTCAGCTATAGTAGGTTTTAATTATCTTTTTAATTTTAAAGTGATCAACTTTACAGAAATTAAATTTTTATCATTTTTCAATACAAAATCTTGATGATGTATTTTAGTTGGAAACACTATTTTAAAAACTACTTGGTTTTGTAAGATGTGTTTGCTTTAATAATTTTAACACAGTGCTGGATTACAGGACTTTAAGATATATTACAGTTATCTACTTAATTCCCCCACTTTTTCTAACTTATAATGGTTCTTAAAAATTCAAATATCAATTAAAATAAACCAATGAGGCAATATATGTTTCCGATTTCATCAAAGGAATAAATTGGCCAATTTAAACATTTCAAAATTAATCAAAGTAATATCTAAAGATAAATGTCATTGGAATATATCCTTCTTAAAAATGTTATCAGGAGTTATAAAATTTTGAGGAGAAATTTTATTACTAAAAAAACCCTTGAAAATGGAAAATAATCATTAAAATAGTCTCTTAAAACAAAGTTCCATTCTAAATTATATGGAAAAAAAAATTTGTGCCGAACTAGAGACAACCATGAAATCGCTACCTACCAAAAACAATAGGTGATGGGGATTAAGGAGTGCATTTTTGATGAACACTGGGTGTTGTATGGAAGTGTGGAATCACTAAATTGTACACCTGAAACTAATATTACACTGTATGTTAACTAACTGGAATTTAAATAAAAATTTTAAAAAGCATACAGTCTTTAAACCTTATAAACATAATTTTAACTCAATTAAAATTATATGAAATACACAGTTGATGACAATAGAGAGTTTGCCTTTACATATGGAGTTCTGGTGTAAAATTCATTAAAGCGGTAGCACTGCACATAATTGAGATCCATTACACAAATGATTACATATTTATGATTAAAGCTTATTATTTCAATCATAGAATGTGAGAAAAAGAATGGATCTTGAGATAAACCCCAATTACACTCACCTGAATGAGGAAAATGCACAGAATGATTAACTTACTTGTCTAAAGTCATAGCTACTTAAACACAGTTACTACAGTTCAAGTGCAATTTTATTTTCTTACAGGATTAGACTTGTCTTTGTGAGTGCAGGATATATAACCACTTTTGTTTATTTTCTTTAGTTTAATAATAACAACAGCAACAATTGCAAACACATAGGGCACTTATTGTGGTTCCAGGAACTGTTCTAAGTGATTTACATATGTTAATTCATTTAGTCTTCACAATAACACTATTGTGGTTATTATCTACTATTGAGGTAGATACTATTATTATCTCTATTTTATACTGAGACACAGAGAATTTTAAAAACTTGGAAAAAGTTACACAGCTAATAAGTGGTGGATCATGGATCATGGATTCAAAACCGGGCAATGTCTCCACAGCTCATGCTACAAAATCTTGAATAAACTGTTTTTTTCTTCTTTCTTTTTTTAATTTGAGTATAGTTGATACACAATGTTGCTTTAGTTTCAGGTATACAACTTAGTGATTTGACAAGTTTATACATTATGCCATGTTCACCAGAAGTGTAGCTACCATCTGTCCCATTACATTGCTATTAAAATATCATTGACTATATTCCTTATGCTGTGTCTTTTATTCTCCTGATTTGCTCATTCCATAACTGGAAGCCTGTATCTCCCTCTCTCCTTAACCCATTTTGCCAACCAACTCTCCAGGGCATAATCATCTTTGCTTCCAAATTTTTGTTCTTATGCTATCTATAATATTAAGTCCTGATACAAAGTAATTTTATCATGAATAGCACTTTATTTTTTAGGTCTTAAGTTTTCAGGTTGTCAGTTTATAGGATGAATTAATGCAGCATGTGATCATAATTTCTTAGAGTGCCAGTTATAACAAGTGTGAAATAGTTTTAGTTGTGACAGCTCATTCTATGATCTCCATTAAAGATCTGAATATATTTGAAAAGGAAAAAAATAAAATATTTCAGTATTTCTAATATTTCTTGGAATAACAAGAACATTTGAGGACAATATTACACATTTATCACCATATAGAAAATGTAAGTTGCCTAAAATGAAACAATGGCCATTTTTCACTTATTTCATACCCTATTTCAAGTTGAAATCATCACAATTTGGTATTCTGAAAACCAAAAACATTTTGGGAGGTAAAGTAAGACTATAATTTGAGCTTCTAGTACCTAATAAGAAGAATACATATTCTTTTTCTTTGGCAAACTATTTTTCAAACCCAATGTGAAATCTAATTTTCAGAAGATTAAGTGTTTTTTTGCAAGCTTTCATAAATAAACAAAACTCAACTTATGTTTTTCATAAGCAGTGCAATAACTAAATTAATAAAAATAACAATGACAATAAATGTCTAAATAAAAATATCCTTTTGGTCTCCATATGCGTTACTGTGGGGACACGGTGAAAGTAGTGCCTAATGGTATTACCTTAATATGAGAGTAACCCTGACCACATCATTTCCATTTCAACCATTGTTTGATGTAATGGCATTTCAGCTGGCAATTTTCATTGAAACTATCTGTCTGCATGTGTGTGTGTGTGTGTGCATGCACACACACCAGGACATACACTCACAGTGAAACACAAAGATTATTATTTAAAACATAAAAATAAAATATCTTACGAATATTCCACAATTAGGGTTTGGCTAGTGTTTGCTAGTCCAAAAAACAAAACTGTATCCAACTCTGTGGAGATGGAACTTGTATATTGTTGATTTTTCATCTGACAGTTACTGAAAGTCATTTTGAGGTTAATGCAGTGCTTGGTTTATAAAATGGTAGCATAAATTTCCTCTTCCAATATGCTTGTTTATTACTGTGTGGGGAGAATTCTCTCTCTTTGCTTGTGGTGAAAATGTATAGAATACAGTGGATGAAGGCTAATAACGAAAGGAATCATTTTTAATTCTTTAATGATCCTGAGTGGGTTTTGTGGTAATCCAAAGTGGGAAACATGATAAAAAGAAAAATCAATTTTAAATAAGAGGAGTCTATAAAAAATTTGGAAAGGTACAGAATTAGTGACTTAATTTAAATATTTTGTTTATACTTGGGAAAACTGTTTGCCTAAGAACAATTTAGTGTAATTTGTAATGAAAATACCTGTAGAAAAAGATTGTGCCTAAAATATACTCTTATCAGGGCACCTGGGTGGCTCAGTAGGTTAAGTGATCTACTCTTGATTTCAACTCAGGTCATGGTCTCAGGTTTGTGGGATCAAGTGCAGCATCTGGCTCCACACTCAGCAGGGAGTCTGCTTGAGATTCTCTCCCTCCCCCTTTGCCCCTCCCCCCCACTTGCACGCAGGTGTTCTCTCTCTCTCTTCCAAATAAATAAATAAATCTTTAAAAAAAATAAATAGAATATACTCTTATCAGAAAAAAATCTAGGTCTTTTAGTAAATAGAATTCATGAAATAATGAACACTCCAAATTGTTGTATACCACCCCTAATGATTCTTGGAGTCCTTGCCAGTCCTTATAGTAATATGATCTTGGAAAAAAAAGAGTTCAAAACAAAAGAAATGGAAACCCAAAGATCCAATAACATTTCTTAAGCACTTATGTATGTGACATAGTGCCTATACATTTCTAACCTAAATATAGAGGCCTACTAGTAAATTTTGATATATATTTGAAATAATTCATTTCCATTCAGAGTAGAAGACTACACTTTAAAATATTATGGATCTATACATTATTTTAATTTAAAGCATTTTTTATAAAGGATGAATTTTATCACTAAATTTCTAATTTTTGAAGAACTAAAACTTTAGGTATTATGTAGGTTTTTACACATAAAAACATCTAGCTTTTATTGCTCATTTTGTATACTTTCAAATGCAGTAATAATATTGAAACAAAACCAAATAGACCTTCTCTAAAATTAGGATTTCTTAAGTATAGCAAGATGTTTTCAAATGCCCACATTGAAGTTGGAATGGTTAGAATACATTTATATTTAGAATTAAAATGAATTAATACAAAGAAGAAATAATAACTAACTACAGGTTTTAGAGATATTTTCTAAATCAACAAAACATTTTCTTATGTATTAACTTGGATGAAAGAAAAAAAATAGAAACACCAACATTTCTAATTTGCTTTTGTATGACTTATTTGTAAATACATTTCAATTGTATGTTGTGTGGACATGAGTCCTCCATAAAAACCAGGTTGAACACAGAATATGAATTTATTGTACAAATTAAGAACAGACAAAAAGTAGTGTTTAATGTAACTCATAAATGAGAGTTTTATTTTTAAAGCCAGAATTCTGCATAATTATTTTTCTGCCTTAAATTATTTCAAAACATGGCCTGTGTATATCTCATTTATGGTTCAACTGTTTTTCTTTTTTTTTTCTTCTTCAAGTTTTTATTTAAATTCCAGTTAGTTGGGACACCTGGGTGGCTCAGTTGGTTGGGCAGCTGACTCTTGGTATCAGCTCAGGTCATGATCTCAGAGTCCTGGGATCCAGCCCAGTGTCAGGCTCTTCATCAGTGGGGAGTCTGCTTCTCTCCTCTACCTCTGCCTCTCCCCTCCACTCACATATGCTGGCATGAGTGCTTTCTCTCTCTAAAATAGGTGAATAAATCCTTAAAAAATAAAAAAAAAATAAATTCTAGGTAGTTAACATACAGTGTAATATTAGTTTCAGGTGTAGAACTTAGTGATTCATCACTTAACATACAATAGTGTTTATCTCAACAAGTGCCCTCCTTGATACCCATCACTAATTTAACCCATCCTCTCCACCCACCTCCCCTCCAGTAACCCTCAGTTTGTTCTCTATAGTTAAGAGTCTGTTTCCTGGTTTACCTCTCTCTCTCTCTCTCCCTCTCTCTCTCTCACTCTTTCATATGTTCATCTGTTTTGTTTCTTAAATTCCACATATTAGTGAAATCATATGGTATTTTTCTTTCTCTGACTTATTTCACTTAACTGTTTTTCTATCCATTTATTCCTTCATGTTGTCATTTGGTTGACAATGAAAATAAAAATCAAATAAATAATATTAAAATATATGTATATGACTACAAATTAATGAAAGGAGAGGGATTTTTGCTGAACCTTTAGGCTGAGGCATCTGTTATTAGGCAATTGATAAACCAATAGCAAGATTGTTTTTTTTTAAAAGATTCATTTATTTATTTGAGAGAGAGAGGGAGAGAACACAAGCAGGAAGAGGGGCAGAGGGAGAGGGAGCAAGAGAGGGGCAGACTCCCTTCTAAGCACAGAGTCTGATGTGGGGCTCCATGCAGGGCTCTAGTGGGGCTCAGCCTCACAACCCTGAGATCATGACCTGAACTAAAATCAAGAGTTGGATGGTCAACCAACTGAGCCATCCAGGTGCTCCAGCAAGATTGGTTTTTAGAAAGTTGTATGTCATTTTTGCTTAGTGATCTATGATATGTAGCTACTGTTTGTGAATTTATATCACCCCAAAGTCATCTTAGCAGGAAGAGATTCTTTGTCTCTCTGGGTGAATGAATGAAGCTATTAAGGATGAATGTCATCTCCCTGTTTGGAACAAATAGGTTGAGAGCTAATATTCATTTTTTGATAACTAATATGTTACCTTGATTGATTTCACAGACTATAATTGAGATCTTTTTTTCAACCAACATTTTAAATATTCTGGTGGTATATCTCATTTGCTTTGAACTGTTGATTTTATTGCATCTTGATTTTGATGTATTAACAGCTGACACAAAAAAATACTAAATCATCACTTATTTTTTTTCTGGTTAGACCTATAGTGTTTTATTAATTCATAAGAACAATTACTAAAAGTAATCAATTATCCTTACATATATAAAAATCAAAATAGGCTATTCAACAAATTCCCAGTGAAGTCACAAATGTATCCTATTTATTTGCCATCTTAAAACATGATCATCTAGAATATTTATAGAGTGTGAAATTAATGCCTATTTAATATAAAGATTTAACATATAAATTAATGCTTACAAATATTTATATATACCACATAGTTGTTATAAAAATTGAATAAAATAACTGATTTGAAATCAGAGCAATTCAAATGTTACAATAAATAGAAATTTTCCTCTTAACCTTGATGAATCTAAGATTTATTTATTATGATAATATGATACTTACAAACCAAGTATATTAAAATAATAGGTATTGAAATAATTATGATTAAATTCACCCAAAGGTGATACAGAAGGATATGTGATGATGGATGAACATTATGTTTTTGCTTTATAGAATATGTCTCTTCCGGGGCACCTGGGTGGCTCAGTCATTAAGCATCTGCCTTCGGTTCAGGTCATGATCCCAGGGTCCTGGGATCGAGCCCCGCATTGGGCTCCCTGCTCCACGGGAAGCCTGCTTCTCCCTCTCCCACTCCCCCTGCTTGTGTTCCCTCTCTCGCTGTGTCTCTCTCTATAAAAAAAAAAAAAAAAAAAAGAATACGTCTTTTCCTTGATTAATCTGTAAAGCCATTTTCTTATTTTTTAAAAAGGTTTTATTTATTTATTTGAGAGAGAAAGAGTGAGTCAGAGAGAGAGCACAAGCAGGGGGAGGAGCAGAGGGAGAGGGAAAAACAGACTGGAGTGCTGAGCTGGGAGCCTGGACACAGGGCTCGATCCCAGGACTGATGGATCATGACCTGAGCTAAAGGCAGACACTTAACCGACTGAGGCACCCAGGCACCCTAAAAGCCATTTTCTGAACGCTCCCTGTTAGGGTGGCCAGTGACGCAGGTGACAAAGAGTTGCACATAGTAGAGCAACAATCAGGACAGAATTTATTCATACTCCAAGGGAGGAAAGAGGCCAGACTTCAAGGCTGGGCCTTTTAAGGGGTTTAAAGGATGTGAGAGGGTTGCAGCTGTGCACATGGGGGTGGGGGACGGTATGGGCGGAGGGGGTCAACTCTTGGCCAGGTAGAGCAGGAGGTGTCAGTTTATTAGGGGGCTCTGTCCGGGGTTTGTCTGGGATGTGGGTTGTGGTCCGGCTAGAGAAGAATATGTTTTGTAGGTAGTGGTCTATTTTCTGAGAATGAGGGGCACCATGACCCGGAAAAACAGAGTTAGGGTCAAGTACAGACACCTGTGAGTTTTGTCTGTAAGCTTGTTTGGGGAGGGGGCTTTGAATAGAACCCTTTCACTTCCTAAATCACATATAAAAAATCCAGAAAAAAATTAATATGGAAAAGCAACCATCATAAATTTTCTTGTAAGTGCTGTTTAAGCATTGAATATTAACAAATTTGAAACCCTGATAGAGAATACTGCAACAACTGTTGTGAAGAATTAGAGTGAATCAATAAAACATAAACATTGTAAAGAAAGAAGCAATATTGATGGAATCCATTCCTTGGAGAAGATTAGACATAAATGTGAAAATTAGACCTGTACAAAAAAAAAAATACAATAAATGAGTCCTTTCTGGAATAAAATTTAATAAAAATACTAATTTGATAGCATTACCATACCTTATTAAAATCTTTTGTTTTGGTATTTCAGGTTTCAGAATACATAGAAAATAGTCATGTCAAGCAGGACAGCAAAGCATCCAATCCACTCTACTTGTGGTCAGTCCCTTTGAAAGTGTTGGGTTTATCAGTTGCTCCATTTTCTTTCTCCTGATGTGGTTACTTCTTCTTCTTCTTTTTTTTTTTTATTATGTTCAGTTAGCCACTGTGTAGTACATCATTAGTTTTTGATGTAGTGTTCAATGAGTCATTAGTTGCGTATAACACCCAGTGCCCATTACAACATGTGCCCTCCTTAATACCACTTCTCTTGCAGTGTCTTAGATTGTTTCCTGTCAACTTTAAAAACTACCTTATTATTTCCCCAATCTGTGAAAAAAGCTTTGACTGCATGAGAACAAGAACAGAGAAGTAACTGTATAATACCTCACGGTTGTTTAGTGGTGTATTTTTGACTTCATGAGACATTAAAGTAATGAGAGTGACAGGAGCCAAGTGAAGTTTAAGATCATAGGCAAAATTTCATATTTTCATGTTGTGCCCTTTTAAACAATTTGTTATTGTAGACTGTAAGCCACTCATTCATATAAAATTAGTTTTTCATGGGGTCCTGGGTGACTCAGTTGGTTAAACATCTGACTTCAGCTCAGGTCATGATCTCAGGGTCCTAGGATGGAGCCCCATAGCAGGCTTCCTGCTCAGCAGGGAGTCTGCGTCTCTCTCTGCCCCTCCCCCACCACTTGTGCATGCACACTCTCTCTCAAAAAACAAAAGAATTAGTTTTTCACAAATTAAACACAGCACTATAATAAAGGAAAATGTAACAAGTACGTGAGGGAAATTATGCCTTGAAATTCTTCTGACAAACCATTTGAACACTACTTTTGTGCTTTGAAATCTCTAGAATTGAGTAGAGACTTAGTTCCTCTACCTACTTACCTTTTTAGAATGAAATTGCACAGAGACTATAAAATGAATTTGCATTCTTATTTTTCATCTAAAATTTCAGAGTTGCTTATTTTGTTTCTGCCTTACTTTCTCTGATTGTCATGATTTTGTCCCCCTATGCTTGTTGCCTATGCAAACACTAGGTATTGCCTATAAAAAACCTCACTCAAATAGCATTAACATTGCTGAAGCTTTTAGAAAATTTTAATTTTATCTATCTGTTTTCATTGTGGTTCCCCTATCAGTTTCCAAACTAACCTTAGACTATGGTAGGAATGGGATGTGGGAGAATGGTAAACAAAATTAAGGTTATCTTATCATTTGTTAATGAAAGAGAAAATTAGAGCCAGGTAAAGGTATGTGTATGGGAATACCTTCCCTGAATATCTGAGTTAAATTGATCATGCTAACATAAACTAAGCAGTGATTTTTTTATATCCATGTTTGGTAACTAAATTTCTGTATGGGTCAGTCAAAGAAGAAAACTCAGCATTTTAAAGGAAAACCTTTCTAATTTTAAAGATTATAATACATTTTCTTTTTTTTTTTTAATTTATTTATTTGACAGAGAGATAGCACAAGTAGGCAGAGCGGCAGGCAGAGGGAGAGGGAGAAGCAGGCTCTCTGCTGAGCAGGGAGCCGGATGTGGGGCTTGATCCCAGGAGCCTGGGATCATGACCTGAGCCGAAGGCAGCCGCTTAACCGACTGAGCCACCCAGGCGCCCCTATAATACATTTTCAAGTGGTAAATGTAAGGGGTTGGAATCAAAATCTGGAGATTGAGCTTATTTAATCATGCATGTTTACATCTTGTTAGAGGGAAAGTTGAGTTTGTCATGCATTGATTGAACCCTGAATTAAAGACATTCTGGAATATTTATATTATGAAATATAAACTCTATGAGGACAGAGATTTTTGTCTGATTTGTTCACTGATTTATTCTCAGTGCCTAGAACAATGTCTGGCATATTTAAAAAAAGCTTAAAAAATGTTTGTTGACTAAGTGACTAAACCTTTATGAAACTAATTACTAACTAGATGTTAAATATTCCTTCTAGGTTTGCAATATGGATATTTCCTTAAGTTTTAGAAATGTCATTGTCCTTTTTTTCTAATACTTTCCAGTTTTTAAAATCTCTGAAAGAATTTCAAATGATAAAACACATTTAAAAATGTTTTTTGATGATGTTATTAAAGAAAGAGAGGAACAGATTTAGAATGGGTTGGCAGAGGGGGACTGCTTGGAATTAGATCACTTTCTTAACTCTTCTTCTTGTGTAGAGATATTGCAACATGCATGCAGTGTTTGAAAAATGGTCTGTAGCATTCTTCTGCCAGTTGTAATAATGTGTATATGCTTAAGGGTAAGATGAGAATAGTAGTTTTAATTCCAATTGTCACTATCCCATTTTTATTTTTGCTTATGTTTGTATAGCACTTACAAAATCACACAGACACTGAATTATTTTAGATGCCCTAGATTCATATTATATAGGACACAAATACATTTGTGCATATTAACACAATAAGTATAAATGGGTATTTTTATATAGGGCCAATAATTCTAAAGAGAATAAATCTTGTGAAAAGTTTTATATTATGTAATCCCAATGTTCATCATTGAGCAAATGGGCTAAAAATACCACAGGCAATAATCATTTTGTGTTGTTTGTTAAGATAGAGAATTTCTTCAGTATTAGAATTACTCAGTATTAGAATTACTATTAAAATGTTTTATAAATGGCATGAACTGCTCAACACAGGAAAGTAGGTGGACTCATATATATATTTCTTACTTGGGTGATAATAATTCCTTAAAGTGAGATGTTTCAAGTTTATCTGGTTCATTTCTTGGTTCTATTAATGACCTAAACTATTTCAATTATTGTAACAAATACTTTTATTCTATAATTGATTGCAAATGAGAAGGTTTCTTTTTTCTCACTTTTATGTCTTCTGACCTGTCCATAAGCATATTTTTTAAAAATGCAGATGCACAGCTATACAGTGGAAAAATTATTTAATGTAATACATTGTCTGCCATATTCAGACCATAATATTTATAGCAAGTTATTTACACCATTTCATGAGTCTTCCTGTTTTTAGAGCTATTACTAGAATTTTGTTAATGCTGTCAATTACCAATAAATATTGAAAACTTCCTTAATTATATACTTATGTGCATTAATAATTTTCTGTAATGAAAATTTTTTTTTCTGTAATGGATTTTTAAATGATCATCTGTTGGCTGAGCCTTTAAAAGTTTTGATGCATTCATAGCTGCATCAATTCCTTTTTTTAATTTAAATTCAGGTTACTTAACATATAGTATAGTATTGGTTTCAGGAATAGAATTTAGTGATTCATCACTTACATATATCACCCAGTGCTCATCACAAAAGGTACCCTCCTTAATGCCCATCACCCATTTAGTCCATCCTCCCACCCACCTCCCCTCCAAAAACCCTCAGTTTTTTCTCTGTAGTTAAGAGTCTTTTATGGTTTGCCTCCCTTTCTGTTTTTATCGTATTTTATTTTTCCTTTCCTTCCCCTAGGTTCATCTGTTTTGTTTCTTAAGTTCCACATATGAGTGAAATCCTATGGTATATGTCTTTCTCTGGCTGACTTATTTCGCTTAGAATAATACACTCTCATTCCATCTATGTCATTGCAAATGCAAGATTCCATTTTTTTGATGGCTGAGTAATATTCGATTGTATATATATACCACCTCTTCTTTATCCATTCATCAGTCAGTGGACATTTGGGCTCTTTCCATAATTTGGCTATTGTTGATGATACTGTTATAAACATTGGGGTGCATGTGCCCCTTCAAATCACTATTTTGTATCCGTTAGATAAATACCTAATAGTGCATTGCTGGGTCATAAGGTCATTCTATTTTTAACATTTTGAGGAACCTCCATACTGTTCTCCAGAGTGGCTGTACCAGTTTGTATAAGTTTGTATAAGAATACCAACAGTGCAAAAGTGTTTCCTTTTCTCTGCACCCTTGTGAACATCTATTGTTTCATGAGTTTCATGAGTTGTTAATTTTAGCCATTCTGACTGGTGTGAGGTAGTATCTCATTGTGGTTTTGATTTGTATTTCCTTGATGATGAATGATGTTGAGCACCTTTTCATGTGCCTGTTAGCCATCTGGATACCGTCTTTGGAAAAATGTTTATTCATGTCTTCTGCCCATTTCTTAACTGAATTATTTGTTTTTTGGGTGTCAGTTTGTAGATATAAAAACCCATTTTAATATGATCTACTTTCAATGTATAGACACAAATTCTCAAAGTCAGAATGTCTTCTAGTCCAGCTCTCCCACTTACTGTTTTAGATCTTATCTACCTAATCATAGATACGTAGATCTAAACTGGTTATCTAGCTTCTTACTATCTCCTGAAAACTGTTTTTGTTTTTCCCAGAATGCTTTAATAAGCAGTTGTTTATGTTGATCTGAAAGTTGCCTCCCTGTAATTTTTACCTATTCTTCTTCCCCTCATCCAAAGAAAGAAAACTTTAATCTTTTCACATGGTAGTCCTTCTCATGTTTAGGCATGTGTCACATCAACCCCTTCCTTTCTCAAAGGACTTCTCTTCTTTAATCCAAACTTTCTGAATTCCTCATATGTCATGATTCTTTGTCTCTTTTGAGGTACAGAACTGAACACAAGGACTATTGTATAAAATATTCATTACCAATAGAAGAGTTACATTTGAAAGCCATATTATAATAAAGAATAATGATTATACTTTTTGATTAGTCACAAATATATGTTACTTTATGTAAGTATTGAATTGTTTTTAATTATTTTTATTAACTTTATCTTTCTTGGTATATTTTTTATATATTTTATCAATGATGACCACTTTTACAAATACTGAGTCTTTTAATTACTGTAGGTATGTTGTATAATTTACCTTTTATCTTTATGAAAAATGCATAACATTATTTAAGAGTCAATTGTGCTAATATTTTAATTAAAGGATTTTAAAACTGAACATTTAGTTAACATACATTTAATAGTTGGTTGGCTTTAATAATTTCTTCTTCCTCTTCTCTTTTTTTTTCCCATTTCTTTTTGACAGTTTTCTGTGGGTTGATACAGAGAATCATCACAATTGTGCCTGGTATGGACTTGTTGTCTGGGACG
Source organism: Halichoerus grypus (assembly GCF_964656455.1). Classification (NCBI taxonomy): domain Eukaryota; kingdom Metazoa; phylum Chordata; class Mammalia; order Carnivora; family Phocidae; genus Halichoerus; species Halichoerus grypus. The sequence continues at coordinate 54,825,557 of NC_135727.1, read as the reverse complement.
TATATATTTGCGGTCCTTTTAGCATGTGTCGTATTTCAGTCTGGCGCCCAGGAGAAAAACTACACCGTCCGAGAAGAAATGCCAGAAAACGTTCTGATAGGCGACTTGCTGAAAGACCTCAACTTGTCACTGATTCCAGACAAGTCCTTAACATCTCCTATGCAGTTTAAGCTAGTGTACAAGACTGGTGATGTGCCACTGATTCGAATTGAAGAAGGTACTGGTGAGATCTTCACTGCTGGAACTCGCATTGATCGTGAGAAATTGTGTGCTGGTATCCTGGTGGAAACCCGTTGCTTTTATGAAGTGGAGGTTGCTGTTTTGCCAGATGAAATATTTAGACTGGTTAAGATACGTTTTCTGATAGAAGACGTAAATGATAATGCGCCATTATTCCCAGCAACAGTTATCAACATATCAATTCCGGAGAATTCGGCTATAAACTCTCGATATGCTCTCCCAGCAGCCATTGATCCTGACATAGGAATAAACGGAGTTCAAAACTACCAGTTAATTAAGGTACCTTTTAAAAACACTTTGTTCAAGATAATTCATTTTTAAAACGCAAAATAAATAAGTAAATAAATAAAAGGATCTTTGTGTACTTCAAATTTTGAGTAAGCCATCACCCCAATTTTCCTGCTATGATGCAAATTCCTCATAATATTTTGATATAATTTCCCATAATTTGAACTACCTGTGCTAAATATTTATAACTACAGGGCGCCTGGGTGGCTCAGTTGGTTAAGCGACTGCCTTCGGCTCAGGTCATGATCCTAGAGTCCCTGGATCGAGTCCCGCATCGGGCTCCCTGCTCGGCAGGGAGTCTGCTTCTCCCTCTGACCCTCCCCCCTCTCATGTACTCACTCTGTCTCATTCTCTCTCTCTCAAATAAATAAATAAAATCTTTAAAATAAATAAATAAATATTTATAACTACATATCTATCTATACATACATATGTGTATATAAATAATATATATACACATATACATACATATGTTATATATTTTATATATTATAAATATACATTATTTATAAATATTATAAATATATTGTTTTATTAAATGTTATTAAATAATATATTTTTAAAATATTTTATTATATATTATATATGGTATATACAGATATGTAAATATCTGCATCTAATTGTGCAATTAGCAATTGAGCCTTTGCAGTATTTGAAGCTGTTGGTGAAGAGTAGGACATTACAGCATCTCTTTAACTTTCACCTTGTTATTGTGATGGCCTGTTATTTATAAAGATTTTTTTTTCACATTCTAAGTCTCGTTGACAGGGAAGACAATATTTTCACAAATAGAAATGAACTTCAAGTACCCAATCTGATTCAAGATATGGATATAAACCACAAAGACCTACTTCTTCCTATGGCTGGAATTGAGGGTATATTAGTTTGTGTAGTAATATTTCATGTCTTCATTTTCTGCTTCAGATTTCCATCTTCCTCACATATATCAGTAATATTTCTATACTAGTCCAGTGACATGTGTTGATTGGTTCCCTTGAAGCAGGCATGACAATGTTTCAAAGGTTGACAGTTTATGCTGACAGAGCATGAAGATCAAGTTTTTCTCAGATTAGTGATCCTACTTGAAACCCTCACCCATTTTGCCCATTCCATAAAGCATCTTTATCTTTTTAACCAACCATAAAAGAAATTTTAATCTTGGGCAGGTCTTTTCACATAATCAAGATTTGGGCACTTATTTTTATTTTATTTAAAACCAGATATAAATATTTGGTCTTTACATTTAATGCTAAATGAGAACTAAATATCTTTCCTCTTGATCAAGAGTTTGGACTTATGAAACTAAGGTTAGAGTGAGATTTGCTTTGAAGTCTGGGATTAGAAAATCCAAATTGTGAAAATCTCATCTACAATTAGATTTAGTAATCTTGAATTAAATTGCCAAGAATGAGGCATCCAATAATATATCCTGGGGACAAAAAGCAAACAAACTTTATTATTCTGAAGGAACTATTATTTCTTTATCTTATGTAACCATAGCTCAAAGTGGTGTGAAGTAAGTTATCAGGAGCAATGAATAAAGATTCACTAATGTTATTGCAGGCAGAACATGTAGACTATAACAATATGTTCGTCTTAGAAAGCATAGTTACTTCTAAGAGGATGAAAGGAGTTTGAATATAGTGATTTCCTCATTTTTCAACTATAAGATGAAATTTTAACTAGAAGTTTACCCTTTCAAATCTAAAATAACTCAATTCTTTATTCTCTGATTTATATGATGTGCAGATTAACATTTTTGGTCTGTGCTAAAAGGCAAAAGAGATGACAAATCAAATGCTAATGACTATTAGGTTCCTAAAAACTGAAGGTTATTATCAAAATGTATCTTCAGTGGGAAAAATGAAAACATAAAACTCATTTTCTTCATAAATGGATCTTTTTTAATGCTCTCAATTCTTATTAAAATGAGAGTTTTGCATTAATAGGATTAAGTGACATTTATTATGACGAGATCGGGTGCACTCAGGGTGGGATGGCCATAGACTAAGTGACATTTATTAAAATATTTTTAAAAATCTTTAAATTTCATTTTGATTCCAATATAGTTAATATACAGTATTATATTAGTTTTAGGTGTACAATATAGTGATTCAACAATTCCATACATCATTTAGTGCTCATCTTGGTAAGTGTACTCATTAATCCCCACCACCTATTTTACCCATACTTCCACCCACATCCCCTCTGGTTATCATGAGTTTGTTCTCTATAGTTAAGAGTCTGTTTCTTGGTTTCTCTCTCTCTCTCTTTCTCATTCTATTTCCCTTGCTTGTTTGTTTTGCTTCTTAAATTACACACATGACTGAAATCATAAGGTATTTGTCTTTCTCTGACATATTTCACTTAGCATTATGCTCTCTGACTCCATCCATGTTGCAAATGGCACAATTTCATCTTTTTAAGGCTGAATAGTATTCCATTCTATATATATACCACTTCTTCTTTATCCATTCATCTCTCCAGGGACACTTGGGCTGCTTCCATAATTTGGCTATTGTAAGTAATGCTGCTATAAGCGTTGGGTTCATGTATGACTTTGAATTAGTGGTTTTGGGGTTTTTTGTTTGTTTGTATTTTGGAGGTAAATACCCAGTAGTGCAATTACTGGATCATAGGATAGTTCTATTTCTAAATTTTTGAGGTACCTCCATACTGTTCTCCACAGTTGCTCCACCAGCTTGCATTCCCACCAACAGTTTAAGGAAATTCCTTTTTATCTACATCCTTGCCAAGACTTGTTGTTTCTTGTGCCTTTCATTTTAGCCATACTGTAAGTGTGAAGTGATATCTCGTTGTAGTTTTGATTTACATTTCCCTGATGACGAGTGATTGTTGAGCATTTTTTCATGTGTCTGTTGGCCATCTGTGTGCCTTCTTTGGAGAAATGTCTGTTCATGTCTTCTGCTCATTTTTAGTTGGATTATTTGTTTTTTGATGTTGAGTTTTATAAGTTCTTTGTATATTTTGGATACTAATACTTTATTGGATATATCATTTACAAAGTATCTTCTCCTATTCAGTAGATGGCCTTTTAGTTTTGTTGATTGTTTCCTCTGCTGTGAGGAAGCTTTTTATTTTGATATAGTCCCAATAGTTAATTTTTTGTGTTTCTTTCCCCTTGCCTCAGGAGGTATAGCTAGAAAAATGTTGCTACAGCTGGTGTCAGAGACAATACTGCCTATGCTTTCTTCAAGGATTTTTATGGTTTCAGCGCTCACATTTAGGTCTTTAATCCATTTTGAATTTATTTTTGTGTATGGTGTAAGAAAATGGTCCAGTTTCATTCTTTTGCATGTAGCTGACCAGTTTTCCTAACACCATTTGTTGAAGAGACTTTTTCCCTTTGGGTATTATTTCCTGCTTTGTCAATGATGAATTGAACATATAATTGTGGGTCTACTTCTGGGTTTTCTATTCTGGTCTTTTGATCTGTGTCTATTTTTGTGCAAGTATGACACAGTTTTGATTACTACAGCTTTGTAAGATAACTTGGTCTGTAATTGTGATACCTACAGCTTTGTTTTTCTTTTTAAGATTGCTTTGGCTATTTGGGCTCTTTCATGGTTCCAAAGACATTTTAGGATTGCTTGTTCTAGCTCTGTGGAAAAATGCTGTTGGTATTTTGATAGGGGTTGCATTATTTTTTTTTCTCAAGTTTTATTTAAATTCCAGATAGTTCACGTATTGTGTAATATTAGTTTCAGGTACAGAATTTAGTGAGTCTACACATACTTAGAAAACCTGGTGCCCATCACAACAAATGCCCTCCTTAATCGCAATCACCTGTTTAGCCTATTCCCCCACTCTCATCCCCTCTGATAACCATCAGTTTGTTCTTTATAGTTAAGAGTCTGTTTCTTGGTTTTCCTTTTTTTTTTTTTTACCCTATGTTCCTTTGTTTAGTTTCTTACATTCTACATAGGGACTGCATCAAATCTGGAGATTGTCTTGGGTAGTATAGGCATTTTAACAATAATTGTTCTTCCAATCCATGATCATGGAATGTCTTGCCATTTCTTTGTGTTGTCTTGAATACTTTCATCAGTATTTTATAGTTTTCAGAGTGAAGGTCATTCACCTCTTTGGTTAGTTTTATTCCTAGGTATCTTATTATTTTTGGTGCAATTATAAATGGGAATGTTTTCTTATTTTCTCTCTCTGCTGCTTCATTATTTGTGTATAGAAATGCAAAAGATTTCTGGACATTGATTTTGTATCCTGTGACTTTCCTGAATTCATTTATCACTTATAATAGTTTTTCTCTGGTCTTGGGTTTTCTCTATATAGTATCATGTCATTGGCAAATAGTGAAAGTTTCAGTCCATCCTTACCAATTTGGATGCTTTTTACTTCCTTTTGTTGTCTGATTAATGAAAGCTCTCAGTTTTCCCCCACTAAGTATGATATTGGCTGTGGGTTTTTCATATATGGCCTTTATTTTGTTGAGGTATGTTTCCTCTAAAACTACTTTGTTTAAGATGTTTATCATGAATGGATGTTGTAATTTTTAAATGTTTTTCTGTGTCTATTGAAATGATCATATGGTTTTTATCCTTTCTCTTGTTGACATGATGTATTACATTGATTAATTTGCAAATATTGAATCGTTCTTGCATCCTGGGAATAAATCTCACTTGATTGTGGTGAATCATTGTTTTAATATATTGTTGAATTAGGTTTGCTAGTACTCTGTTGAGGATTTTTGCATTTTTTCTTCATCAGAGATATTAACCTGCACTTATCTTTTTGTGTGGTGTCTTTATCTGTTTTTGCTGTCAGGGTGATACTGGCTTCATAAAATGAATTTGGAAGTTTCCTTCTTCTATTTTTTGGAATAGTTTGAGAAGAATAAGTATTAACTCTTTAATTAATTAATTAATAATTTTTGTTACATAAATTAACCCATTTATTATAGGCTAGCAATGTTTCAAATGGTGGCGCTTCTACTGGTCTTTCAACTCCTTCAGTCTTCTGATGGCAGATTTTACTGTTATGGCAGAAGTGGTGTTGTAGGTCCAGGTGCCACTGGCGACGGTTTTCATGCAGGAGCCACAATGCCGGATCCCCACAGCTCGTCTTTTCATCTTGGTTTTGCCACAGAAGGAGCAAGTGTCCTTGGCGTGCTGGTTTATATCAATCTTCTTCACCATTTTCCTGAGGGAAGCACCATAACAGGTCTTGTATTTACCCACGATTCTGACCTTCTTGGTGTGTTTAGCCACGTCGCCGCAAACTAGGTCTGAGCTTAGAGAGGCAGTATTAACTCTTTAAATATTTGGTAGAATTTACCTGTGAAGCAGTCTGGTCCTGGACTTGAGTTTGTTGGGAGTTTTTTGATTATTGATTCAATTTCCTTCTTGGTAATCAGTCTGTTCAAATTTTCTATTTCTTCCAACTTCAGTTTTGGAAGGTTATATGTTTCTAGGAATTTATCCATTTCTTCTAGTTTGTCTAATTTGTTGGCATATAATTTTTCATAATATGCTCTTACAACTGCTTGTATTTCTATGGTATTGCTTGTTGTTTCTATTCTCTCATTTGTGGTTTTATTTGGGTCCTTTCTTTTTTCTTTTTGAGCAGTCTGGGTAGAGGTTTATCAATTTTATTAGTGTTTTCAAAGAACTGGCTCCTGGTTTCATTGACCAGTTCCATTGTTGTTTTTTTTTCTTTTGTTTTGTTTTTGTTTTTAGATTCTTTATCATTTATTTCTGTTCTACTTTTTATTATTTCCTTCCTTCTGCTGGTTTGGTTTTTATTTTATTTTATTTTTTCTAGATGCTTTAGTTATAAGGTTAGGTTGTTTATTTGAGATTATTCTTGCTTCTTGAGGTAGGCTCCTATTACTATATACATCCCTCTTAGAACCATTTTTGCTGTATCGCAAAGGTTTTGGACCTTTGTGTTTTCATTTTTTTATTATTTCCATGTACTTTTTGATTTTTTTCTTTGATTTCGTGGTTTACCCATTAATTGTTTTATGTAGCATGTTATTTAACCCCCATGTATTTTTGGTCTTTCCAGGATTTTTCTTGTGGTTAACTTCAAGTTTCATAGTGTTGTGGTCAGGAAACATGGATGGTTTGATTTTGTTCATTTTGAATTTTTCGAGGCTGGTTTTGTGGCCCAATATGTGATTCATTCTGGAGAAAATTTCATGTGTACTTGAAAAGAATGTGTATTCTGCTGTTTTAGAATGGAATGTTCTGAATATATCTGTTAAATCCATCTGGTCCAGTGTGTCATTCAAAGCCTCTGTTCCTTTTTGATTATTTGTTTGGGTGATCTGTCCACCCCTGTAACGGGGGTGTTAAAGTCCACTACTATCATTGTATTCATATCTATTAGTTCCTTTATGTTTGCCATTAACTGTTTAATGTATGTGGGTGCTCCCATGTTGGGTGCATAAATGTTTACAATTCTTATTTTCTCTTGTTGTATTGTTCCCTTAATTATTATATAGTGCCCTTTTTGACCCTTTATATATTTTTGTGTTTTTTTTAAAGATTTATTTATTTGAGAGAGAGAGAATGCGCATGCATGCATGCATGAGTTGGGGGAGGGACTGAAGGAGAAGGACAGAATCTAAAACAGACACCATGTTCAGCACATGGCTTGATCTCACAACCTTAAGATCATAACTTGAGCCGAAACCAAGAGTTTGACACTTAACCGACTATGCCACCCAGATGCCCCCTTTACATACTTTATTTTAAAGTATATTTTGACCAATATAAGTAATGCTACTCTGGCTTTCTTTTATTTATTTATTTTTTTCCAATTTTTCATTTTATATGTAATTTTGTTAATGGTGCTTTGTATTTTGGAATTCTTCTTCCATTTCCCATATGTATATATCATTTTATAGTTATTCATAATATATCCTTTATTCTCTTTTAATGTCTATAACATTTATTTTTATTCAAAGTAATTTTATTTTATATTACTTTATTATTTTATTATATATGCATTTTTTTCAAATTTTTATTTAAATTCTTGATAGTAAATATATAGTGTAATATTGGTTTCAGGAGTAGAAGTTGGTGATTCATCACTTACATATACTAGCCAGTACTCAACATAAGTCCCCTCCTTAATACCCATCACCAATTTATCCCATCCACCTCCCACCTCCCTTCCATCAACACTCAGTTTGTTCTCTATAGTTAAGAGTTTTTCATGGTTTGCTTTTCTCTATTTTTCCCTTCCCCTATGTTAATCTGTTTTCTTTATTCTACATATGTGTGAAATAATATGGTATTTGACTTTCTCTGACTGACTTGTTTCACTTAGGATAATAAAATCTAGCAACATCCATGTCATTGCAAATTATAAGATTTCATTCTTTTTGATGGCTGGGTAATATACACACACACACAAAGACACGCATACCATATCTTTATCCATTGTCCACTTGATGGACATATTTTGGCTCTTTCTAAAATTTACCTATTTTTGATAATGTTGCTATAAACATTGGGGTGCATGTGCCCCTTGGAATCAGTATTTTTGTATCCTTTTAGTAAATACCTAGTAGTGCAATTGCTGGGTTATAGGGTGGCTCTATTTTTAACTTTCTAAGGAAGCTCCATATCATTTCCCAGAGTGGCTGTACCACTTTGAATTCCCACCAGCAGTACAAGAGGTTTACCCTTTCTTCACATCCTCACCAACATCTATGGTTTCTTGTGTTGTTAATTTTAGCCATACTGACAGGTTTGAGGTGGTGTCTCATCATGATTTTGATTTGTATGATGAGTGATGTTGAGCATCTTTTCATGTGTCTGTTAGCCATCTGGATGTTTTCTTTGGAAAAGTGTCTATTCATGTCTCCTGCCCATTTCTTAACTGGGTTATCTCTTTTTTTGGATATTGAGTTGGATAAGTTCTTTATAGATTTCAGATATTAACCCTTTATCAGATATGTCCTTTGCAAATTTCTACTTCCATTCCATACACTGTTTTTTAGTTTTGTTGATTGTTTTCTTTGCTGTGCAGAAGCTTTTTATCTTGATCAAGTCCCAATAGTTCATTTTTGGTTTTGTTTCCCAAACCTCAAACAATGTGTCTAGTAAGAAGTTGCTGTAGCTGAGGTCAAAGAAGTTGCTGCCTGTCTTGTCCTCTAAGATTTTGATGGATTCCTGTCTCACATTTAGGTCTTTCATCCATTTTGAATTTATTTTTATGTTTGGTTTAAGAAAGTGGTCCAGTTCCTTTTTTCTACATGTTGCTGTCCAGTATTCCCAACACCATTTGTTGAAGAGACTTTTTTTCCATTGGATATTCTTTCTTGCTTTATTGAAGATTAGTTGACCATATACTTGTGGGTCCATTTCTTGGTTTTCTCTTCTGTTCCATTGATCTATGTGTCTATTTTTGTGCCACTACCATATTTGATGACTACAGCTTTGTAAGATAGCTTGAAGTCCAGAATTATGATGCCTCCTGCTTTACTTTTCTTTTTCAAGATTGCATTGGATATTCGGGGTGTTCTGTGGTTCCATACAAATTTTAGCATTGTTTGTTCTAGTTCTGTGAAAAATGCTGATGGTAATTTGATAGGGATTGGATTAAATGTATAGATTGCTTTGGGTAGAATAGACATTTTAGCAATATTTGTTCTTCCACTCCATGAGCATGGAATGTGTTTCCATTTCTTGTGTCCTCTTCAATTTCTTTCATCAGTGTTTTATAATTTTCAGTGTACAGACCTTTCACCTCTTTGGATAGATTTATTCCTAGGTATCTTGTTGTTGTTGGTACAATTGTAAATGGGATTAATTCCTTGATTTCTCCTTCTGCTGCTTCATTATTGGTGTATAGAAATTAAACAGATTTCTGTACATTGATTCTTACCTTGCAATGTTGTATTATGTATCGGTTCTACCAATTTTTTTGGTGGAGTCTATAAGGTTTTCTACATAGAGTATCATGTCATCTGCGGAGTGAAAGTTTGACTTCTTCTTTGTTCATTTGGATGCTTTTTATTTCTTTATTTAAAAGATTTTATTTATTTGAGAGAGAGAAGACATGAAGCAGGGGGAGGGGCAGAGGGATAGAATTTCAAGCAGACTCCACACTGAGCATGGAGCCTGATGTGGGGCCCAATCCCAGGACCCTGAGATCATAACCTGAGCTGAAATCAAGAGTCAGCTCTTTTAACCGAGTGAGCCACCCAGGTGCCTCAGGATACTTTTTATTTCTTTTTGTTGTCTTACTGCTGAGGCTATGGCTTCCACTACTATGTTAAATAACAATGGTGAAAGTGGACATTCCTCTTTGTTCTTACCTTAGAGGAAAAGCTCTCAGTTATTCCCCATTGAAGATGATATTAGTTATGGGTCACATTAAAATATAGGTTGTAAAACTCAGTGCAGCAGAAAAGTAAGGTCAAGATGACAGTGTTTTGTGCTTTTCTGAGCCTCAGCCAAAAAATTGTTTCAGTTCTCTTCTTAACATTCAAACTTGATACATGCTGATTTAAAGTATAGGGTCTTCCCAAAGCAGTAAGACTAAGAAATAGTAAATTCCTTTAGGCTTTATTTGTTCTTTTTCTAGCTCTTTTAGGTGTACGGTTATCTTGAGTATTTGAGATTTTTCTTGTTTCTTGAGGTAGGCTTGTATTGCTACATAATTCCCTCTTATGACTGCTTTTGCTGCATCCCAAGGATTTTGAACTCTTTTGTTTTTATCTTCATTTGTTTCCCTGTATTTTTTTTTATTTCTTCTTTAATTTCCTGGTTAACCTATTCATTCTTTAATAGAATGTTTTTTACCCTCCATGTATTTGTGGTCTTTCCAAAATTTTCTTATGATTGACTTCAAGTTTCATAGCATTGTGGTCAGAAAAGATGCATGGTATGATCATAATCTTGTTCTTGTTGAGGCATGATTTGTAACCTAGTATGTGGTCTATTCTGAAGAATATCCAGGTGCACTCAAAAAGGAAGTGTATCCTGCTGCTTCAGGATGAAATTTTCTGAGTAAATCTGTGAGGTCCATTTGGTCCAGTGTGTCATTCAAAGCCATTGTTTCCTTGTTTATCTGGTTAGATGATCTGTCCATTCATATAAGTGGGGTGTTAAAGTCCCCTACTATTATTGTGTTATTATCAAAGAGTTTCTTTATACTTGTTATTAAATGTTTTATATATTGGGTGTTACCGAGTTGGGGGCACAAGTATTTGCAATTGTTAGATCTTCTTTTTGGATAGACACCTTTATTATGATATAGTGCCCTTCTTCATTTCTTGTTACAGTCTTTGGTTAAAATCTAGTTTTTCTGATATAAGTATGGCTATTCTGGCTTTCTTTTGATATCTGCTAACATGCTTGATGGTTCGCCATTCCCTCACTTTCAATCTGCAAGTGTCTCTAGGTCTAAAATGAGTCTGGTAGGCAGCATACAGATACTTCTTGGTTTTTTAAATCTATTCTGACACCATCTGTCTTTTGATTGGAGCATTTACATTCAGAGTGATTACTGATAGATATGAATTTAGTGCCATTGTATTACCTGTAAAGTTGTTGTTTTTGGAGATTTTCTGTTCCTTTCTAGTCTTTGTTGATTTTAGTCTCACTTTCCCACTCAAATAGTCCCTTTATTATTTCTTGCAGGTTGGTTTAGTGGTCATGAACTCCTTTAGTTTTGTTTCTCTGGGAAACTCTTTATCTCTCCTTCTCTTCTGAAAGATAGGCTTGCTGGATAAAGTATTCATGGCTGCATATATTTCCCATTCAGCACCTTGAATATATCATGCCACTCTCTTTTGGCATGCCAGATTTTTGTGGACAGATGTGCTGCTAACCTTATTTTTCTTGTCTTGTAAGTCAGGGTTTTCTATTCCCTTGCTTCTTCCAGGATTCTTTCCTTATGTCTGTATTTTCCAAATTTTATGATATTTCTTGGTGTTGGGCTGCTTTTGTTGATTTTGATGGGAATTCTCTGTGCCTCCTGGATTTAGATGTCTGTTTATATCCCCAAATTAGGGAAGTTTTCAGCTATAATTTGCTCAAATCAACCTTCTGCAAATTTTTCCCTCTCTTCTTCTTCTGGGACTCCTATGAGATGAATGTCATTATGCTTTATTGAGTCACTGAGTTCCCTAATTCTACTTTCATTTATTTATTTATTTATTTTTATTATGTTCAGTTAGCCACTACATAGTACATCATTAGTTTTTGAGGTAGTGTTCAATGATTCATTAATTGCAGATAACACCCAGTGCTCATCACAATACATGCCCTCCTTAATACCCAACACCCTGTTACCCCATCCCCCCACCATCCTCCTCTCTGAAACCCTCAGTGTGTTTCCCAGGGTCCATAGTCTCTCATGGTTCATCTCCCTCTCTGATTTCTCCCCCTTCAGATTCCTTTCCTTTCCCCTATGGTACTCTGTGCTATTGCTTATGTTCCACATATGAATGAAACCATATGATAATTGTCTTTCTATGCTTGACTTACTTCACTTACCATAATGCCTTCCAGTACCATCCATGTTGATGCAAATGGCGGGCATTCTTCCTTTCTGATGGCTGAATAATATTCCATTGGATATATGTACCACTTATTCTTTATCCATTCATCTGTTGGGCATCTCAGCTCCTTCCACAGTTTGGCTATTGTGGACATTGCTGCTATGAACATTGGGGTGCATGTGCCCCTTCTTTTCACTATATCTGTATCATTGGGGTAAATACCTAGTACTGCAATTGTTGGTTCTTAGGGTAGCTCTATTTTTAACTTCTTGAGGAACCTCCATACTGTTTTCAAGAGTGGTTGTACCAGCTTGCTTTCCCATCAACAGTGTAAGAGGGTTCCCCTTTCTCCACATCCTCGGCAACATTTGTTATTTCCTGTTTCGGTAATTTTGGCCATTCTAACTAATGTAACTGTGGTTTTGATTTGTATTTCCCTGATAGTTAAGGATGATGAACATTTTTTCATGTGTCTGTTAGCCATTTGTATGTCTTCTTTGGAGAAGTGTCTGTTTACGTCTTCTGCCCATTTTTTGACTGGGTTATTTGTTCTCTGTTGAGTTTGAGAAGTTCTTTATAGATTTTGGATATCAGCCCTTTATCTGTAATGTCATTTGCAAATATCTTGTCCCATTCCATGGGTTGCCTCTTTGTTTTGTTGACTTTTTCCTTTGCTGTGCAAAAGCGTTTTGTTTTGGCAAGGTCCCAAAAGTTCATTTTTGCTTTTGTTTCCCTTGCCTTTAGAGATGTGTCTTGAAAGAAGTTGTTGCAGCCGAAGTTGAAGAGCTTACTGCTTATGTTCTCCTCTAGGATTCTGATGGATTCATGTCTCACATTGAGGTTTTTCATCCACTTTGGTTTTATCTTTGTGTATGGTGTAAGAAAGTGGTCCAGTTCCATTCTTCTATATGTACCTGTCCAATTTTCCCAACACCATTTATTGAAGAGACAGTCTTTTTCCATTGGATATTCTTTCTGGCTGTGTCAAAGATTAGTTGGCCATAGAGTTGAGGGTCCATTTCTGGAGTCTCTATTCTGTTCCATTGGTCTATGTGTCTGTTTTTGTGCCAATACCATGCTGTCTTGGTGATCACAGCTTTGTAATATAGCTTGAAGATGGCGACGTGATGCCCCCAGCTTTGTTTTTCTTTTTCAACGTTCCCTTGGCAATTCAGTGCCTTTTCTGCTTCCATACAAATTTTAGGATTGTTTGTTCCAGCTCCTTGAAAAATGCCAGTGGTATCCCGTAGGTTTTGAACTGAAGTGTTTTCATTCTCATTAATTTCTATGAAATCTTTAAGTTCTTCTTTAATTTCCTGGTTGACCCAATCATTTTTTAGCAGGATGCTCTTTAATTTCCAAGTTTTAGAATTCCTTCCAAATTTTTTCTTGTGATTGAGTTCCAGTTTCAAGGCATTGTGGTCTGAGAACATGCAGGGAATAATCTCAATCTTTTGGTATTGGCTGAGACCTGATTTATGACCCAGTATGTGGTCTATCTTGGCAAAAGTTCCATGTGCATTCGAGAAGAATGAGTATGCTGCTGTTTTAGGGTGGAATGTTCTGTATATATCTATGAAGTCCATATGGTCCAGTGTGTCATTCAAAGCTCTTGTTTCTTTGTTGATCTTCTGCTTAGATGATCTGTCCAATGCTGAGAGTGGAGTGTTAAAATCTCCTACTATTAATGTATCATTGTCAATATGATTATTTATTTTGGTTAACAGCTGGCTTATATAGTTGGCTGCTCCCATGTTGGGGGCTTAGATATTTACAGTTGTTAGATTTTCTTGTTGGATAGACCCTTTAAGTATTATATAGTGTCCCTCTGCATCTCTTAATACAGTGTTTGGTTTAAATTCTAATTTGTCTGATATAAGAATTGCTACCTCATCTTTCTTTTAAGGTCCATTGGCATGAAAAATGATTCTCCATCCCCTTACAGTCTGGAGGTGTCTTTAGGTTCAAAATGAGTCTTTTCTAAACAGCGTATGGATGGGTCCTGTCTTTGTATACAATCTGCAACCCTCTGCCATTTCATGGGAGCATTTAGGCCATTCATGTTGAGATTAACTACTGAAATATATGTATTTATTGCCATCCTATTGTCTGTACAGTCCCTGTTTCTATGGATTGTCTCTGTAAATTTCTGGTCTATATTATTCTTGGGGTTTTTCTTCTTTTATAGAATCCCCCTTAATATTTCTTGCAGGGCTGGCTTGGTGGTCACATATTCTTTCAGTTTCTGCCGGTCTTGGAAGCTCTGCATGTCTCCATCTATTCTGAAGGACAGCCTTGCTGGATAAAGTATTCTTGGCTGCATGTTCTTCTCATTTAATACTCTGAATATGTCTGGCCAGCCCTTTCTGGCTTGCCAGGTCTCTGTGGATAGGTCTGATGTTATTCTGATGTTCTTCCTTCTTCTGTATGTAATCTCTTCCCCCTAATTGCTCTCAGGATGTCTTCATTTGTTCTAAGATTTGCAAATTTTACTATTATATGTTGGGGCTTTGGTCTGTTCTCAGTGATCTTGGGAGTGGTCCTCTCTGCCTCTTGGACATGAATGCTTGTTTCCTTCCCCAGATTATGGAAGTTCTCAGCTAAGATTTGCTCAAATATACCTTCTATTCCTCTCTCTTCACCTTCTCAGGGATCCCAGTAATTCTTTTTTTTTTTTTTTTTTAAGATTTTGTTGATTTATTTGACAGAGAAAGACAAAGCAAGAGAGGGAACACAAGCAGGGGAGTGGGAGAGGGAGAAGCAGGCTTCCCGCAGAGCAAGGAGCCTGATGAGGGGCTCTGTCCCAGGATCCTGGGATCATGACTCGAGCCAAAGGCAGACACTTAATGACTGAGCCACCCAGGCATCCAGGGATCCCAATAATTTTGACATTAGAACTTTTCATGGCGTTGTTAAACTCTTTAAGTCTGTTTTCTTGTTTTTTTGTTTGTTTGTTTGTCCCAGGCTTCCTCATTTCCTTCCTTTCTATCAGCTTATCTTCTAGGTCACTAATTCATTTTTCTGTCTCATTTACCCTCACTGTTAGACTATCCAGTTTAGACCGCATCTCATTCATAACATTTTTAAGTTTGACCTGATTAGCTCTCATTTTTGCCCTTAGAGATTCTATATTGCTACTAATGGTTTTCTCAAGTCTAGCTATTGATTTTATAATTGCTACCCTGAAGTTTATCTCTGACATCTCGCGTATATCCATATCCATTAGGTCTGCAGGAGAGGTCACTGTCTCTGGTTCTTTTCTTTGTTGGAAGTTCCTCCTCTTATTCATTCTGTTGAGGCATGGTTGAGGGAATGTATAGAGTCCAAAATATCAACCACAAGCCCGGCAAGATGCACCCTAGGAAAATCTGGAATGGTCAGAAGCCACCATTGAAAAAACAAAGTCAAAATGAAACCCAAGAATAAAATTTATAAAATTTAAAAATTTTTAAAAATTAAAATAAAAAAAAAGAAGAGAAAAAAAGGGAAAAGTGAGGGATGGGGGAGCTATAATTTCTCCATGTGGGCAAGGTAGGGTGTTTCAGTTCTTCCTGGATGTATTTTGTTCTGTTTGTTAGAGGACACTATTTCCCAGAGTTACAGGGAAAATAAAACTGGTATACATATAAAGGTAATATTGAATAGGGAAAAAAGGGCTACACTGAAGTTTATATCTACATTTCAAAAAAATATAGGTGTGAAAAAGTACAAGTTAAAAAGGTACTATGAAATATGTTATATTAAACATCTAGTTGAGAAAAAGTTAAAAAATGAAACAGAGAAGAAACCTCAGAGAAAGAATAAAAAGAAAAAAAAAGAGTTGTATCTGAAAATACACAATCCGTGAGGTCCCGCCTGGAGCTCCGTATACTATTTTCTCCTGGTGTTGGGGTTTTACAGTTTTATCGGTACCCTAGGGTTGTTGTCCTCTTCTTCTTCCCGCTTGTCTCCTGGGGGAAGGGCCTTCAGCACTGTTTTTCAGGCAACCCTGCTTGGGTGGAGTTGCCCTGCCCCCTGTCAGGAGGCTGGGCTTTGTGGAAACCAGTTTTTTGAGCTTTTGTTCTCTGGCTGCTTTCCCTGCCTTTTCTGAGGATCAGAGCAAAAAAGATGTCTTCACCCAGACCTCTGTCCCAGAACACAGAAATCACAGTCTGATCTTCCGTGAACCCTCCAGAACACGCTGTCTCTGTTTCTGTAAGTACCACTGAAAACCGCAGCCTCGCATGAGGGGTGTACGCCCCTATGACCTTTTCAGTGGTCAACTCAGGGGCCCCGCTTGTCTCTGACCTTTGTGCTTCTAAAACGTGAGTAGTCCCAGGTTCGCACTTGAGCTCCTGGATCTTGTTTGAGTGCTGTTATAAAGCTCCTCCTGGCTGGCTGCCCAGTCCCCTGGTGCAGGAGGCTTTTGCACTCTGGTGTTACATCACTTTCCAGGAGCCAGCTTATGGTGGTTCCCTCCCCCTTCTGCTTATCTTCCAATATCTGACCACAGATTCACGCTCCTTCCTTCCTACCTTGGGAAAGGTGGTGTTTTTCTGCTTGTAGAGATCCAGATATATATTCTTACATCTCAAGCTGATTTTGTGGGTGTTCAGAATGGTTTGGTAGATATCCAGCTAAATTCAGGGGACTGGTTGAAACAGAGTCCCCTGCTCCTCCACCACCTTGCCTCCCTCCTAATTCTACTTTCATGATCCAATATTTGTCTTTCCCTTTTCTGCTTTATTATTTTCCATAATTTTATCTTCTATATCACTTATTCATTCCCCTGTGCTTCCAACTTTGTGGTTGTTATTTCTAGTCAGTTTTGCATCTTGGTTATAAGATTTTTTTTTTTTTTTTTTCGGCCTGATTAGTTTTTAGGTCTTTTATCTCTGTGGTAGGGAGTCTCTGGTTTCTTCTATGCTTTTCTCAAGCCCAGCTAGTATCCTTATGATTGTTGTTTTAAATTCTGGTTCAGGCATATTACTTATATCTGTTTTGGTTAGCTCCTTGACCATGACACCTTGTTCTTTCTTTTGGGATGAATTCCTCCATCTTGACATTTTGTCTAGGAGTCTGTCTTTTGTGTACTATGGAAGCCTATGCTTGGTCTTATTTCTTCAGAGCAGGAGCTTTGCAATACTCTCTGATCAGTACACCTGTTGCATGTGAGGGGTTTGTGCTGGTCTTCTGGGTGAGAGTCCCACTGCTGCTCTGGCTTTCAGTCACATTTGTGCTAGTAAAAAGACGCCTGCTGAGCACAATGGGGCAGGGCTTGATGTAAGTGGCTCATGTCTCCACTGTGCATTGTGTTGCTTGCTGAAGTCTGTCCATGCTGATGGGAGGGGTGAAAAATGGTCTTCCTACTCTTCCCTGGAGAGGTGTGACTGCACTCTCTACTGTTCAGGAAGCCCTCACAGAAGAGTCAACAACCTCCCTTCTTGTGTCCCAGGCTTCCCTCAGATCCCTGCCCTCACTCTGTTGTGTCCATAGCATCCAGCCACCTGGCGGTGGTGCAGCGCTACTGTGTTTTATCTTAGGCATGCTGACGGGGTTTCAAAACTCCAAGTTTTAGGGACCAGATGTGGTGCAAACCTGCACTAATCCTCGGGGGTGGAGGGGAAGTTTCACTGCACTGTCGCTTTTACCAGGTTTGTCCCAGAAAAGCAGTTGCAGGACCATGCAGGATTTTGTGGTAAAGCATAGCAAAAAGCTGGCATCCAGGTCAGCTGCCCTCAGGAGGCATATCTGCTTGTATGCTAATGAATGGGGAAGCTCAATGGCACCCATCAACTCTTTTGTCCCCTGATAGGCAGTGACACCTCTCCCAAATATACTCCAAGAATAGGAACTGTTTCTCCCAATGTGACCCAGGGGATCCTTAGAGCATGCTGTCTGCTCCTCGACCTCTGCCCTCCTCCTCTACAGGAGCACCTCTCTGACTTCCAGACTGCATCTGGTGATGGTGTGGACTTCTAAAACTTCAGACTTTCAGCTCCACTGTTTGTAAAATCTTGTGATTATCAGCCCGTCTTGTTTTCCCAGTCAATGATTTTGGGAAAGCGGTTTTTCTTGCACTATCCCCTGCATACTGCTTTATCTATCTCCTCTCTCTTTCTCTCCCCTCTCTTTGATCAGGGCTCCCCACCTCTGCTGCACCTGCAATTCTTTTCTCCCCCAAATCACATCTCTGCACCTCTTGTCTTACACGACACAATGTGGCCTCTTTCTCTCTTTAGTTGTGTTTTTCTTCTCTCAGTCCTCAGATGATTTCCTGGGTGTTCAGAATGATTTGATAATTATCTAGCTGTGTTTGAGGGATGAGGCAAGCACAAGGTCCTCTTACTACTCCACCATCTTAACTCCTCCTCCACCCTGGCTTTCTTTTAACAACCATTTGCATAATAAATATTTCTCCATTCCCTCACTGTCAATCTGAAGATGTCTTCGGGTCTGAAATGAGTCTCTTGTAGGCATCATATAGATGTGTCTTCTTCTTTTTTTTTTTTAATCCACTCTGTCACTCTATGTCTTTTGATTGGTGTGTTTATTCCTTTACATTCAAAGTCATTATTGATAGGTGTGTATTTCTTGCCATTTTACTTGTTTTGTGGTTGTTTCTATAGATTTTCTCTGATTTTTTCTCCCTTTGCTCTCTTTCATTGTTTGCTGGTTATCTTTAGTGATATATTTGGATTCTTTTCTCTTTATACTTTACTTATCTATTACTGCTTTTTGATTTGTGGTTACCATTAGAAAGACTATACTTTCAGGGATCATTTCTATAGTATGTGGTTACCATTAGAATTCTATATAATATCTTCTGCATACAATACTCTTTAATAAGTTGATGGCCACTTATGTGTGGAGCCATTCTTTGCTTTTCTTCCCTCCACATTTCTGATATTTGGTATCATATTTTAAAATATTTTATTTTGTGCTGTTTTTGATTGATTTTTACTGGTATACTTAGCTTTGTTTTTGTTTTTTGTTTTGTTTTTGTGCTTCCTATTTTTCTTACTCTAACTCATGGTTTTCATTTTCCACTCACAGAGTCCTTTGTAAGATTTGTTGCAGGGCTGGTTTAGTGGTCATGAATTCTTTTAACTTTTATTTGTCTGGGAAACTCTTTTTCTCCCCTTCTATTCTGAGAGATAGCCTTTCTGGATAGAGTATTACTGGCTGCAGATTTTTCTGATTCACCAAGGATTAAGTAAATTTTGACTTCATTTACTGTTATCAGAGTCCTGGTTAATATTCATACCCACTAATGTCTTTCATTAAGTACTCTTGTTATTGATAGTCTAGAATGTAACACATTTATGTAGGATATTTAAGATAGCTCAATTCTAGAATTTATAAATTGAGACTGAAGAGAAAATGTGTTTCCAAGTCTGATTAATTTACTCACATCATGCCCCTTTACTTTTTAATACCAACTAAATATAAGAAATACTGCTAAATTTTATGTTGATTATTCTTAGGTGCCTACTTACTGATCTGTTATTTCATTTTTTAACTAGTTCTACATAAAATCCAATTTGATACTTAATTTTGTTCCTCCCAAAGGGAATGACTTGAAAGCTAATATAAATATATATTTATTCAAGACAAAATATGGCATATAACTCTTTGATGAAAACACAAGGTTTGGTTACACAGATATGCTTGACTTGCATTCTTCTAATTAGTGCTAATATTCTAAGATAATAAATATCCTAGTGTGGATAGTTTGTTTGGCATATTATTATTTTTCAACACTGCTCTATATTGACTGTATAACAACTCTTCGTGTAATGAAGTCTTCCTCTTAGTGAACTGTAGTATGAGCTTTCATTCAATCTCAGACCAAAAAAGTTGATGGATTGATGAAGTTGTTGTATTAGAAATGATGATAAAATAAGGTCATTTTGTGGGAAAATTCCTGATTTTTAGTTTTATCTATAAAATAATAGTTTTATGATTTTATTATAGCTTATTATAGTTGTATGCTTCTATCAGGCTTTATGCTTTTATTTGAATTTTGACCAGTTATTGAAGAAATTATTCTTTAGCAAAAAAATATAAAATGCATATGAAAAACAGTTCTCACTTCAAAAATCAAATGCTAAAGAAATTAATTTTCCCTTTGCATTTATCATTTTATAGCCATCTTCATAAAATCAATAAAAAACTGTGAATAAGTAATTTAGTAGCATAATGGATTAAAGAAATTACTTTGACCATAAAATAATTTTAGTAAATCTTTATTGAAGAATCTTTTAGTTTCTGCATGCAGGTAGAAGTTACCAGGGGAAGGAAAGTATTAAATTCAATTTAGTTATAAAACACAGAAGCTTGATTTTCTTAACTATTTTTAAAATGTTTTTTATACATTGGTCTTTTGCTTGCAGAAATTAGTACATCTCTACCAATATTATTATACAAATATGTGATAATTTGTTTTATATACAAAATGTTGAATATTCATTACCAGAAAGCTCAGTGCATCACAATAGAATGTCCACAAGTGCTCACACACAAATATGTGCCTTTTAGAAACTAAAATGGTAAAACTATAGCTGCCCATATATTTTTTTATTTGCTGTGAAATATAAGATGTAATTCTAAGTGATGAGTTATAAGAAACTTATTGCTATAACACATTGAAAGAATTTTTAGTGGTATATTTTAATTGCCACATGTAGACATCTCTATACTTGCAGGTAAACTAAGAAAAATAGTACAAAATAATGTAATAAGAAGTACAAGGGGAAGAGTTAAGATGGCAGAGGAGTAGGGGGACCTTAAGCTTTACTCATTCCTTGAACACAGCTAGATAGTTATCAAATCATTCTGAAGAACCAAGAAATCAATCGGAGTTTTGAGAGAACAAAACCTGCAAGTCTACAAGTAGAAAAGCAACCACCTTTTGGAAGGTAGGAGGTGCAGAGTGTTGACATGGGGGAGACATAGCTGTGGATACAGTGGCAGGGAGGGAGTTTGTTTACAGAAGCTACCACAAAGTATTATAAGCAGCAGAGTGCAAAATCTGAACTTTTAGAAGTCTGCTATAGTGGGGGACGTGGCTGGCTTAAAGGTGCTCAGGTAGTGAAGCAAGACAGATTCCCAGGAGTGACAGTGTGGTCTGAGAATCCCCTGGGTCACAAGAAGAATGGATGGTGTTAATTCCTGCACTGTTCCCAAGCATAAGAGTGAGGAAGTCAGGTGAGTGAGTCTTGGTGCTGCCTTTCTACTCTGTTTTGCCGTAAACTGAAAATCGCTGTATGGTCATGCAACTGCTTTCCTGAGACTGGCTAGCAAATGGCAAAAGCATGGCAAGACCCTCCCCCAGAGGAACAATGTGGGTCCATGCCATGGGAGTCCCTGAAATTTGGAGTTTTGAAACTCAGTTGCATACCTAAGATAAAACAAAACAAACAAAAAAATAAAAAAAAATGCCTCAGACACAGGCAGGGAGAACATAGGGTTCAGATGGAAACTGGGGACACAAGACAGGTGATTGATTGCTCTCCTGTGAGGGTTCACTGAAGAGTGGGGAGTGTAGACTTCCTGCTCCAGGACTAGGGAGCAAGGCACCAACATATTCATCCCACCCATCAGTGATGAGTCTTCAGGGAGCAAAACAGCACCACCTAGTGATGGCCAGAGCCAGTTACACCAAGCTCCAAACCCCTGCATCCTGGAGGCATGTTTCCACTCAAAGAAGCTGGCCTGAGAATCTGCACAACAGGCCCCCGCCCCAGAAGACCAGCACAAACAACTCCCTTGCAGGAAAGCTACTGACCATAGAGTGATACAAAGCTCAAGCTCTAGGGGAAATAAGATCTACCTTTTTTTTTTACTTTTATTCTTTATTTCTGTATTATTATTTTTTCATTTATTTTCTTATTTTTTCAATTACTTTTTAAAATTTATATATGTATATATATTTGTTTATTTTCATTTTATTTATTTTTCATTTTATTTTGGATCTAGATTCTTTTAACAGGAAGACCAAAACAAACCAAGGATCTAGGTTTTTCTTTTTGTTGTTGTTTCATTTTGTTTTGTTATTTTTCTTGCTTTTTTTTTTCTTCTTTTCTTTTCTGGATGAAATGATGAGATGGAGAAGTTTACACCTAAAGAAAGAACAGGAAGGAAAATTCACATCCAGGGATTTAATCAATACAGATATAAGTAAGATGTTGGAACTAGATTTTAAAACGATTATAAGGATACTAACTGGCCTTGAAAAAAGCATAGAAGACACTAGAGAATTTCTTACTGCAGAGATAAAAGAACTAAAATACAGTCAGGCTGAAGTTAAAAATCCTACAACTGAGATGCAAACCCAAATGGAGGCCTTAAAAGCAAGAATGGATGAAACAGAGGAGTGAATCAGTGATACAGAAGATAAAATTATGGAAAATAAAGCTGAAAAGAAAAGAAATAGAAGGTTATGAATCAGGAAGTTAGAGTTAGGGAACTCCATGACTTATTAAAATGTAATAACATTTGTATCATAGAAGACCTAGAAGAGGAAGAGAAAGAAAAAGTGGCAGAAGATTTATTTGAACAAATTATAGCTGAAAAGTTCCTTAATCTAGGGCAGGACACAGATGTCAAAACCTAAGAAGCACAAAGAACTCCCATTAAATTCAACAAAAGCCGACCATTGCCAAAGCATATCACTGTCAAATTCACAAAATACACAGACAAGAAAAGAATCTTGAAAACAGCAAGAAAAAAAAAAGGCCTTAACCTACAAGGGAAGACATGTCCTGTTTGCAGTGATCTCTCCACAGAAACATGGCAGTTCTGAGGAGAGTGACAGGAACTACTCAATGTGCTGATTTGGAAAAATATGCAGCCAAGAAATTTTTATCCAGCAAGGCTGTCATGTAGAAGAGAAGGAGAGATAAAGAGTATCCCAGAAAGACAGAAACTAAAGGAGTTCATGATCACTAAACCAGCCTGTAAGAAATTTTAAGGGGGACCCTTTGAGTGGAGAAAAAAGACCAAAAGCAACAAAGACTAGAAAGGACCAGAGAACATCACCAGAAACACCAACTCTACCGGTAATACAATGACACTAAATTCACATCTTTCAAAAAAAAATAAATAAATAAATTCACATCTTTCAATAATCACTCTGAATGTAAATGGACTAAGTGCTCCAATCAAAAGACATAGGGTATCAGAATGAATAAAAAAAAAAAGAAACATCTGTGTGCTGAGTATAAGAGATTCATTTTAGATCTAAAGTCACCTGCAGTTTGAAAGTGAGGGGATGAAGAACCATCTATCTTGCTAACGGATGTCAAAAACAAAACAAAACAAAAGAAAACAAACCTGGAGTAGCCATACATATACCAGACAAACTAAATTTTAAACTGAAGACTGTAACAAGAGATGAAAAAGGGAATTATATCACAATGAAGGGGTCTATTCATCAAGAAGATACAACAATTGTAAATATTTATGCCCCCAACTTGGGAGCACCCAAATATATAAATCAATTAATAATAATCATGAAGAAACTCATTACTATAAATACAATGATAGTAGGGGACTTTAACACCCCATTCACAGCAATTGACAGATCATCTAAGCAGAAGTTCAACAAGGAATCAACTTTGAATAACACACTGGACCAGATGTACTTCACAGATATATTCAGAACATTTCATCCTAAAGCAGCAGAATACACATTCTTTTCAAGTGCACATGGAATATTCCCCAGAACATATCACATGCTGGGTCACAAATTAGCACTCAACAAGTACAAAAAGATCAAGATCACACCATGCATATTTTCAGACCACTATGCAATGAAACTTGAAGTCAACCACAAGAGAAAATTTGTAAAGACCACAAATACATGGAAAGTAAAGAACATCCTACTAAATAATGAACAAGTTAACTAGGAAATGAAAGAAAAAATAAAGAAAAAATTCATGGAAGCAAAAGAAAATGAAAACCCAACAGTCCAAAACCTTTAAGATGCATCAAAGGCACGCCTATGAGGGAAGTATATTGCAGTACAGGTCTACCTCAAGAAGGGAAAAAAAGTCTCTGGGGCTCCTGGATGGCTCAGTCAGTTAAACATCTGCCTTCAGCTAGGGTCATGATCTCAGGGTCCTGGGATTGAGCCCCACATAGACTTCCCTGCTCAGCAGGGAATCTGCTTCTCCCTCTCCCTCTGCTCCACCCTCAGCTCATGCTCTCTCTCTCCTCCCCCTTCTCAAATAAACAAATAAAATCTTAAAAAAGAGAAGGAAAAAAAGTCTCAAATACATATGAAAAGATGCTCAACATCACTCATCATCAGGGAAATACAAATCAATACCACAATGAGATACCATCTCACACCTCTCAGAATGACTGAAATTAACAACACAAGAAAGAACAGATGTTGGCAAGGATGTGGAGAAAGAGTAACCCTCTTGCACTGTTGGTGGGAATGCAAATTGGTGCAGCCACTCTGGAGAACAGTATGGATGTTCCTCAAAAATTTAAAAATAGAACTACCTTATGATCCAATTGCACTACTATGTATTTACCCAAAGGACACAAAAATATATATTCAAGGGATACATGCACCCTGATTTTTATAGCAGCATTATCAACAATATCCAAACTATGAGAGCCCAAATGTCCATGGACTGATGAATGGATAAAGAAGATGTGGTGTATATATACACAATGGAATATTACTCAGCCATCAAAAAATGAAATCTTGGGAGGCCTTGGTGGCTCAGTTGGTTAAGTGATCTTTGGCTCAGGTCATGATCTCAGGGTCCTGGGATCGAACCCTGTGTTGTGCTCCCTGCTCAGAGGGGAGTCTGCTTCTCCCTCTCCTTCTGCTCTCCCCAACTTGTGCAATCTCTCTCTCTCAAATTAATAAATAAAATCTTAAAAAAAAGAAATCTTGCCATTGGCAATGATGTGGATGGAATTAGAATGTAGTATGCTAAGTGAAATAAGTCAGTCAGTGAAAGACAAATACCATGTCGTCTCACTCATATGTGGAATTTAGGAAAGGAAAGAGATGAATATATGGGAAAGGGAAATAGAAAAAAAAAAGAGGGAAAAAACCCATAAGAGACTCTTTTTTTAAAACATTTTTAAATTTAAATTCAATTAATTAACATATAATGTATTATTGGTTTCAGAGGTACAGGTTTGTGATTCATCAGTCTTATATAATACCCAGTGCTCCTGACATTACATACCCTCCTTAATGTCCATCACCTAGTTACTGCATCCCCATACCCCCTCCCTTCCAACAATCCTCAGTTTGTTTCCTATGATTAAGAGATTTTTATGATTTTCTCTCTCTCTGGTTTCATCTTGTTTATTTTTTACTCCCTTCCCCTATGATCCTCTATTTTGTTTCTTAAATTCCACATATCAGTGAGATCATAAGATAGTTGTCTTTCTCTGATTGACTTACTTCACTTAGCATAATACCCTCTAGTTCCATCCACATCATTGTAAATGGCAAGATTTCATGTTTTTTGATGGCTGAGGAGTATTCCACTGTATGTATATATATGTGTGTGTGTATATATACACACACACACACACACACATCTTTTTTATCCCTTCATCTGTTGATGGGCATCTGGGCTCTTTCCATAGTTTGGTTATTGTGGACATTGCTACAATAAACATTGGAGTGCAGGTGCCCTTTCGTATCACTATATTTGTATCTTTGGGGTAAATACCCAGTAGGGCAATTGCTGAGTTGTAGGGTAGCTCTATTTTCAACTTTTTGAGGAACCTCCATACTGTTTTCCAGAGTGGCTGTACCAGCTTGCATTCCCACCAACACCAATGGTGTAAGAAGGTTCACCTTTCTCTACATCCTTGCCAACATGTGTTGTTCCCTGACTTGTTAATTTTAGCCATCCTGACTGGTGTGAGGTGGTATATCATTGTGGTTTTGATTTGTATTTCCCTGATGCCAAGTGATGTAGAGCATTTTTTCATGTGCCTGTTGGCCATTTGTATGTCTTCTAAATATGAGAAAGGAATCCATCAAAATCCTAGAGGAGAGCACAGGCAGCAACCTCTTCAACCTTGGCACAGCAACTCCTTGCTAGACAGGTCTCCAAAGGCAAGGTAAACTAAGGCAAATTGAACTATTGGAACTTCATCAAGATAAAAAGCTTTTGCACAGCAGAGGAAACAGTCGACAAAACCATAAGACAACCGACAGAATGGGAGAAGATATTTGCAAATGACATATCAGATAAAGGGCTAGTACCCAAAATCTATAAAGAACTTATCAAACTCAACACCCAAAGAACAAATAATCCAGTCAAGAAATGGACAGAAGACATGAACAAGCATTTCTCCAAAGAGATTCTTTTTTTTAACATTTTTTATTTATTGACTTGAGAGATGAGAGAGAGAAAGAGAATGAGAAGGGTGAGGGGCAGAGGGAGAAGCAGACTCCCAGCTTAGCAGGGAGCCTGATGTAGGGCCCGATCCTGGGACTCTGGGATCATGACCTGAGCTAAAGGCAGATGCTTAACCAACTGAACCACCCAGGTGCCCCAAGAGATTCTTAACAACAGAGAACAAACTGAGGGTTGATTAAGTGATGTGGAGGGGTGATGGTTATTAAAGAGGGCACTTGTAGTGATGAGGACTGTGTTGTATGTAAGTGATGAGTCACTGAATTGTACTCCAGAAAGTAATATTGTACTCTATGTTAACTAAATGAAATTTAAATAAAATAAATAAATGAATAAGAAATACAAATAAAAGACCTTTAAAAAAGTCTTTTTTAGAGAGAGGGAGAGAGAGAGCATGCACAGGAGCAGGGGGCAGGGGCAGAGGAGGAGGGAGAGAGAGAATCCCAAGCAGGCTCCAAGCTCAGTGCAGAGTCTGACGTGGGGTTCAATCTCATGACCGTGATATCGATGCCTGAACTAAAATCTAGAATTGGATGCTTAACTGACTGAGCCACCCAGGATCCCCTAAAAAAAGTAATTTTAAACTTTGCTCCATTAAACAAAAGGAGTTTTAAAGTTGAATACTATAAAATGATGTTTTGGATTATCCTAACCTAATTTATTTTTGTCCTTGAGATCTCATTTAATCAGGAATTTTATGGAGGATATTCTCATGAACATTTCTCATCCTCCTGCTCATTTTGAACACAGAAGTCCATTATTTCAAGCTTCTCTAATGGAATGAAGTAAAATTCTGAAGAGCAGAAAGCTGTTCTACTGAATATTGTCTTAGTTTTTTTTTTTTTTTTTAAGATTTTATTTATTTATTTGAGAGAGAGAGAGAGAGAAAGCATGAGAGGGGAGAGGGTCAGAGGGAGAAGCAGACTCCCCTCTGAGCCGGGAGCCTGATGTGGAACTCGATCCTGGGACTCCAGGATCATGACCTGAGCTGAAGGCAGTCGCTTAACCAACTGAGCCACCCAGGCACCCAAATATTGTCTTAGTTGTAACAGTTACTGACTACTACTATCTTAATCTAATTCCAGTCATCTAATTTTAACATGTTTTTAATCATTTCCCAGTGCACAAAGTCTCGAGAGATAAAAATATGTTTGAAAAATAGACATATTTTGAAAAATAGACAAAATGCCCAAAGAGCTTAATAACAGGTATTATAGGGAATACATTTTTACACTAATGATAGTAAGGAGGAAAAAAACATTCATTATCTTCTAAAAATTTTATATTGAGTTGGTCATTCTGTTATTAACATGGAATTATTTTAAGTCTTCATAGTTTCAGAATAATTACAATTTCCAAATCTACTTTTAGTAGATTTTCACTCAATACCTTTATTAATTTATGATATTTTATTTTTTTACTAGGTCTGCAATTATGGCAGTAATACTTTTTGCCTTAATTTATCTGCAAAACATTTGTGAGACTGGAGCTAAAATCCTTGTGATGAAATGGTAATTTCTGTGTGAGGGGTGGTAATTACACAAGTCTTTCTATTATCTTAGTTCTCAAACTTATCTATTCCTCCAGTTCCTCTCCAATATAATGGAGAAAATTAAAATTATCCTTTTCAAACAGGCAGGGATATTATAAAAAGTAATGAAATAAGAAAAATATATAAAATTTCCTAAGTGCCTTAAAGTATTGCATAAACAAAAGTTATTGGTTTTGCTCTATAATTTAAGATGAATTGTAGTCTTCCCCAATTTTTTAAAAGTATGATTCACCTTCTTTAAAAAGCTTATTTTATAATTTGAACTTATTTTTCATACATATTTTACACACACACACACACACATATATATATATATATACAGATATGTATATATACATATACAAATAAAAACATGATAGCATCACTCTCCTCAATCAATATCATTGGCTTCACATTTATTTTTGGATTTAGTTCAATTTAAAACAAACTTCCATTTACCTGCTTTAGCTCATCTCTCTCTCTCTCTCTTTTTTTTTTTTTACCTTTCCAAGGATCGAAAATTTATTCAGATAATGTTTGAGAATTCATATATGCCACAATAGGATAATAAGACTTCAAAGGTAGAAATCTCGCACTCTTCCTTAAGCCTGCCCTACTGCCCAGCCAGATTCCAGATACAGTATCATTGTCACTGCCATTTTGCTAAATGGAGGCCCCCAGGCACTAATTACACTGCATGTGTCGTAAAAATGCACAACTTTTCCATGAAAAGCTGTACATCTCTTTCTTTCTGGCTACACTGGTGATTCTCCAGTTAGTTCAATACTTTAAAGGCTGCAGCAGCATGAAAAGGAATTTCATTTCATTTTTTTTTTTTTTTTTTTAAGTTAAGAAAGGTCTCCAGGAGATGGTGAGTTTTATTGTCTTGTCTGGATGGAGGTTTGATTTGCTCTCGAATGTTCCAGGGTGGAGAGACTAGGAAAAAGCACAGGATGCAGAGGTGTATTTAGTGTAATCTCCCTCGTTCTCATCTTCGCCATCAACAGAGAGAGCAGCATACTTGCTTGCAGAACTGAACTTGGAAGCTGGATTTTCTTCAGGTTTCTTTGGCTCAGGTGCAGATCGGGGGTCTTGATCCTTTTTGCCATCTTTCCTGTCGCACTCCTTCCAGTGGTCTTTGTTCCCTCCATCACCGGCACCTCCAACTGACAGTTCTATCCTGCCCACTGCTCCACGGGCTGCTCGGGAACCCAATATCGACTGGAGCCGTCTTCCTAAATCGCCACCCTATACTGCTTTTCTAGGGAACCTGCCCTATAATGTGACAGAAGAATCCATTAAGGAATTCTTTAGAGGATTAAATATCAGTGCGGTGCGTTTACCACGTGAACCCAGAAATCCAGAGAGGTTGAAAGGTTTTGGTTATGCTGAGTTTGAGGACCTAGATTCTTTAGCTCATCTCTTGATTCAAATGTCTCTCTTTCTTCATTTGTCTTGGCCTCCTCCTGGCTCTCCATATGACTATTATATTGCTAATGTGAATATTTTCTCATACACAGCTTCTACCATCTGGAATTTCTTTATTTACATCTCATTCAAATGCCATTTAAAAAAAAATGTCCTGTCCTGTCTTTTTATTCATGATGAAATTTTTTTTCTATTATTTCTTTTCTTGTAAGTCAATCATGATTCTTTTTGCAGTGGATTCTGTTGGAGAGATACGCAATAACAAATTTGAAATTTTTATTTTTAATTTTTCTAAATTAAATAGGTTTTAAATATCATTTTTCAAACAGGATATTTGCTAGAACAAGCCTTTTATGGATGTTAGTATGTTTTTCTAGCTTATGAGGGGACCAAGATATTCTCTGAGGACAGGAGTTTGCTTAGAAGCATCCATTTAAAATAGCGTGGCCAGAGAAAAGGAGAACTTTACTGTCAGTAATGAAAATAATTAAGTAAATGATTAACTGAAAAATAAATTGATGCTCTAAACAATTCAGGGATGCATAAATTAAAAAATAAAAACAATTTAATGGATTATATATAAAGTAAGAAGTGTAGAATTTTATAGATTGCTTTTATTTGAACATAGTGTTTTATTTAAGTCACTGAATGATTATATGAATGAATATGATACTGCATATAGCTATCAAAAAGTTGGAAAATACAATTATTATTGTTACAAACCACTGAATATTCAATATTCATCGTCATTATTATTAATTTATTCAAGTAAATTTAAGTATCATTTAAAAAATATAAAATGAAGGCTACCTATGTTGATTGAATACACAAAAAATTTAAAATTCTGATGATGATTATTACATTCTCTACTTCATTTAGTGGTGTCACATTGCTTTTTTCTCTGAGAATTTAAATATTCGACAGATTTTGCTTGTTTCAATAGGCATTTAAACCTTTTCATTTTACTGTGAAAAAAGTGATTCCTAATGGATCAGCTACCGATAGCCATACCATTTCCTTCACTTCTCAAATACATCATTATTCTAGATTCCAAACCCAATATAGAACTCTCTTGAGTTTGAAATAAAAAAAAGTAATGATGATCATTCTATCATTTTTAAGCCTTTTAAGGAAAACCATTATAATGGTATAGAAATGCATTTTTAAACTAGAAGTATTCATGTACTGGGAAAAATGAAAATTTCCTCATTGGGGATAATATATATGGCACTTAATTGGAGCATTGTTGGCCAGCTTGTAAAGAGACTGACCTAGCTTATCCATCTGCAGCTTTTATGATTCTACCATTTCTCTGAAGTCAATTTTTTTTTCCAGAAATCACACCGTGAATTTTCAGGCATATTCAGGTGCCTGGAGTTTTTCTTTAGTCCTTCAAACAATGTTTAAGATCAAATATCTAAATGATATAATGTATGGTTTTTATAAAGCTAGAGTTCTCATGTAGAAAACCAGTTTACATGCAAAATAACCAGATTAATAAAACTGAGGTTTTAATTACTCTAACTCTTAGAAATCTGATTTATTATTATTTATCTAAAGATATGATTTCCAGAGCTATATTTGTCTACACAAATATAATTATACTATGGCAAATTTAAGTAATTCAGGGTAATTTATAATTTTTCTCCACTTGTTTTTGTGGATGTTTTGCAAATAGTAATATCATTTCAACTATGTATGGTCTTCTATAATCTAAATTAGTAAAGTTTTGAGGCAAGAAACTGACTCCTGTCTGAGATAATGTTCTACATACCCCACAGAATAGTGGCTGGCCTTATTTGGATATTGATGGCTGTGAAAATAGCATTTTACCAAAAAACCTATTGATATTGCCAGACAACTGTGGATTTGGTGAAGCGATTACTTGTATATGTATTTTTTTTCCATCTTAAGGCATCATGTTTTAGATTAGATAAAGCTGTAAGTAAACATAAACTGTTGCCTTGTATAACTTCAGGAGTTATTCCAAAGTATCTCCATCCTTTGTTTGCTACACAGTTCATTGACAATTGTTTCATCTGATGCAGCTGTTAAGCTTTCTTAAACTTGTGATTGCTTCAATGGGTTAGTGATAGTTGATTCATTCATATTTGCAGTGCATTGCCACGATGAATTATCAACAATTCTTTTTACTAACAGCTTTTGTGTTACTGTGATATTGGAAGATTTTTTAAGTTTTTTTTTTTTTTTTTATCACAAATAACTGAATGCATAACTCTATGCTTTCACATGTTTAAAAATTTCTGTTTCACAAATAGCTGGATTTGCTCTCTTAGTTGTAGTTATCAATGTTACTTTAAAAGATAACTGTTTAAACCAAGAAACAGAATCTTAAGTTCAGAGAACAAACTGATGGTTACCAGAGGGAATGTGGGTCAGGGGAATGGGTTAAATAGGTGACAGGGATTAAGGAGTGCACTTGTGATGAGCACAGGGTGTTGTATGGAAGTGTTGAATCACTATATTGTACACCTGAAACTAATATTGCACAGTATGTTAACTACCTGGAATTTAAATAAAAACTTAAAAAAAAAAAGATAACCTTGGGGGAGGGGGTTGGGTAGCTCAGTGGGTTAAGCGTCTGCCTTCCCCTCAGGTCATGATCTCAAGGTCCTGGGATAGAGCCCTGCATTGGGCTCCCTGCTCCGTGGGGAGTCTGCTTCTCCCTCTACCTCTCCCTTCTGCTTGTGCTTGCTCTCTCTCTCTCTCTCTCAAATAAATAAATAAAAATCTTTAAAAAAGATAACTGCTTATTTTAATGATTGCTTAGCCAATATTTGTAGTTACTTTAAATGTTGCTTTCTCTAATAATTTCCACAGTAGCAGTTGACAAATGGTTTGACCTGTAGAGTTCAGATTCAATTTGTAGATTAAAGAAAGAATTATCCTTGTGTGCCTGCATGTAACTTTGTGTATATTTTTACTGCTATTTTATCCTCATGTGGTTTTTTATTTGTGTTATACTAAACAAGTGTTATACTAAACCACATAATCTGCCCTCCAAATAAGGACAACTTTGAAAGTTAAAAGGATCCCTCTTAGTAATTAAACAGGGGCAATTAAAATATATAGTTAGAATTTATAAAATCCAAACAAGTTCCTTGTTTGCCATTTTACATTTTTTTTCTTCTTCCAGAAGGTTTGGACTATATTGAGCCACAGAGTTTGCACGAACTCAAGCTGCATTCTCCATTTATTTTAGCTGAACAACTCTTAGGTTGAGTTAGCTCAACTGGCAAAACATTAGTTTGTGAAGAATTATCTGACAGTAGACATCTTAACATCAAATTCATACAGGGTGAATCCTTTTCTGAGCTGGCATTGTTCATTTAATATAGTGTTTATTAAGGCTAAATATGAAAGATGACATGAAAACATATAATTTCATTAAAATTATTTTATTTTGCATTTCCTTAATTATTATTCAAATATGTGAAGACCATCTCTCCATTACTTCCTTGCACTGACTCACAAAAATTAGGAGGGATTAACCTTTTGGCTAAGTTTCTAAACAACAAAGGTTTCAAGAAGCTAAATGTGTTACCAGTTTCTCCTTTTCTACAGTTTTCCCTGAATAGCTATTTAACTGGAGGTCACTTGAGTACAGCGTAAAAGAGGATAAGCTACACAACCTCTTTCTAAAAAAAAAAAAGAATTAGTTGGTAGATCAAGAACCTTCAGTGGTTTCTGTAGAAAAATAATAACTCTATCTGTATATAAATAGTCTTCAAAAATACTTTTAACAGTTTATATTTTCCTTCATTATACTGGTTTAAGAATAATTGATACCGGGCGCCTGGGTGGCTCAGTTGGTTAAGCGACTGCCTTCGGCTCAGGTCATGATCCTGGAGTCCAGGGATCGAGTCCCACATCAGGCTCCCTGCTGAGCAGGGAGTCTGCTTCTCCCTCTGACCCTCCCCCCTCTCATGTGCTCTCTCTCATTCTCTCTCTCAAATAAATAAATAAAATCTTTAAAAAAAAAAAAAGAATAATTGATAGCATCAATACAGTAACAAATTGTACTCTGTTGTTGTTTCTCCATTCACTAACATTAAAAATTATGATGTCACCAATAATCAATTAATTGTTTTCTAGCATATGTTTTGGCTTTCTTCATGGATTTGCCTGGATTTTTCACTCAGGATTTTGGAGACTGTGTGTGTGTGTGTGTGTTTGCATACATACACACACCTACATATATAAATATATACATACACCTATAAATATATTTTAAAAGTATAGGGGCACTTGGGTGGCTCAGTCATTAGGCAGCTGCCTTCATCTCAGGTCATGATCCCAGGGATCGAGCCCCACATTGGGCTCCCTGCTCCACAGGAAGCCTGCTTCTCCCTCTCCCACTCCGCCTGCTTGTGTTCCCTCTCTCACTGTGTCTCTCTTTGTCAAATAAATAAATAAAATCTTAAAAAAAAGTTTAAATATGGGCACTTAAGTCAACATCAGAAGATATATTTAGGTATCTATGCCTACATCTCTATTTATCTAATATGTATATAAATGACGTATATTCTCATGGTAACTTGAGTGCCTGTGTCCTATTCTAGAGGAGTTGATCATTTTTCTAAAGATAAATTTAAATATTTCCCCCCAAAATGTTCTATATGGATTGACTCATTGAACCAGATATGATGCAGAATTCTATTTGAAAAGTCAATTGTGCATATCAGGATTCCCTATCTTTTATGTCACATTATTCATGAAAAGTAAAGCAGGGGCACCTGGCTGGTTCATTTGGAAAAGCATGCAACTCTTGATTTCAGGATCAAGAGTTTGAGCTCCACATTGGGTGTAGAGATTACTTAAAACTAACTAAATTGCGGCGCCTGGGTGGCTCAGTTGGTTAAGCGACTGCCTTCGGCTCGGGTCATGATCCTGGAGTCCCGGAATCAAGTCCCGCATGGGGCTCCCTGCTCAGCGGGGAGTCTCCTTCGCCCTCTGACCCTCCCCCCTCATGCTTTCTCTATCTCATTCTCTCTCTCAAATAAATAAATAAATAAATAATCTTTTAAAAAAACCTAACTAAATAAGTAAATTGAAAAAAGTGAAACAATTCAATGAATTAGTAAACACATTTTAGGTAGGTTTATTTTGAAATTTACCTTTAATTCTTAGAGTTGGCTTAAATATTTTAGCATGGTCCCTAATACAAATAATTGAATTAGATTAAAGTATCTAGTTAATAGGGTTGATAGCAATTGCTGCTCCAATTCCTAAGTAATTCTGGTGATAATACAAATCAAGTTAAATACAAAATGTGGCAGAGCATTCAGTTAGTTTAATAATCCAGTGCTTGAGTTTAGAGTAATGATGTTATGAAATGCAACTTGCTTATTATTAGGTTCCTTAACTTTATATTAGTTAAGTGTGCTTCCACTTCTCGGCAGTTTGCCAAAATCACAAACAATTTTGATCAGAGAAAAATATTCTTTTTCAGAAGTTAAAATCAGTACTTACTAGATGTTTACCAGTCTACTATCATTGATAGGGTTTTACTATAGTTCACAAATATATATCTAAGTGTTGTCCAATTTTTGAGAAATTATGATTTTACTAGAATTATTAGAATTATAATACAACAATCAAAACACAACTTCAAAGTCTAAGTTATTGGAATTGAGGATGGTAGAGTAGTAGGAGGGCCCTGTGTTTGCCTTGTCCCTTGAACACAGCTGAAAAAATATCAAATCATTCTGAACACCCAAGAAATTGATCTGAGGACTGAGAGAAAACACTGCACAAATAGAGGGAGACAAAAGGACACATCATGGAAGGTAGGAGGTGTGGAGATGTGATTTAGGGGAAAAAAGGATTGTGGGTCCTGCACAGGGGAGGGGTTCCTGATAATGGAGAGAGGAAAGGGGGAGAACAGCACACAGGGGATTGTACAAGAAAAACATTTCCTCAAAACTATTGACTGGGAAAAAGAGAGGGGCTTATTATCATGAGTTTTTACAACCAGTGGAGCTCAAACATGAGTTTTAGAAATCTGCACCATGGTCAATGTGGAGAATGGTGGGCACAGGGATGCTCCTGTGGAGAAGGAGGGCAGAGGCTAGGGAACCAATGGCACCATCTGAGGGTCTCTTGGGAAGCAATGGGAGACATTTTCCTCTTCTTGGACTGCATCTGGGAGAGGTGGCATGCCTCTCAGGGGACAAGAGAGCTGGAGAGCTGGTGGGTGGCATACCATTGCCTTGCTCCTTAGCATAGGGGCAGAGAAACCTGCTGAGAGCAGCTAACCTGGATGCTGGCTTTTTGCTGTGCATTTCTCTAAACTTCAACCCCCTGTGCATTTGGTGTGATGCCCTTCTGGGACAAACCAGCACCAGCATCAGCATGGTGACATCTTCACCCCAGAGGACCAGCATGGTCTGTTCTGCTTCGGGCCCCTAAAGTTGGGAGTTTTGAAACTCAGCCAGCATGTCTGAGATAAAACACAGGTGCACTGCACTGCTGGGTGGGTAGATGGCTGGACACAGATGGGGTGAAGGCAGGGATCTGAGGGATGCCTGGGACACATGAGGGGAGATTGTTCAGTCTTCAGTGAGGGCTCCTAGGACATCAGGCACGGACTCCCCTCTCTGGAGATGAGGGAGAAGGCTGGCTCCATTTTTCTACCCTCTGCATCAGCATGTACCATCTTCAATAAGCAGAACAGTGCCAACAGTGGGGGCCTCAGCAGCTTACATCAACCCCACACCTCTGCAATCTGCAGGTGTTTCTTTACTAGAGCAAGTGTGCCTGAGACACAGAACAGTGGGCCCCTCCCCAAGAAGACCAGAACAAACCCCTCTACACACCAAGTATACTGACCACAGAGTGATGCAAAGCTTCAGCTTTAGTGGTAATAGGATCTGGCCTCTTTTAACAAGCAGACAAGAGCATACTTTTTTTAAAACTGGCCACAC
Organism: Halichoerus grypus; assembly: GCF_964656455.1. Taxonomy (NCBI): domain Eukaryota; kingdom Metazoa; phylum Chordata; class Mammalia; order Carnivora; family Phocidae; genus Halichoerus; species Halichoerus grypus. The sequence continues at coordinate 54,789,233 of NC_135727.1, read as the reverse complement.
TCTGGCCAAGGTCCATACACTCCCCACTGCAGGCAAGGAGAACCTCTGCAGAGGACTTAACTGAGGGAAAGTGCAGCCAAAACACAGCCACAGAATGCACATACCATATACCAGAGACACTTCCTGAAATGCGAGGCCCTGGATAGTATACAACCTCTTCTCAATAAAGCCATTACTTTCAGACGCAGGAAGCACAGTAGGTTTTCCTAGCCCAGAGACAGAGACTTAGACAAAATACAAAGATGGAGTAATTCATTCCAAAAGAAAGAACAAAGAAAAGTCAGAGCCAGGGGTCTAATCAAAGCAGATATAAGTAATGGGCCTGATCCAGAATATAAAACAACAATAATAAGGATCCCAGTTGGGCTTGAGAAAAACATAAGAGACACCAGGGAGTCAGTCCCTTAACAAAGAGATAAATGTAAAAACTAGTTAGGCTGAAATGAAAATTGCTAAAACTGGGATGCAAAATCAACTGGTGTAATGACTGCAAGGATGGAAGAAGCAGAGAAATGAATAAGTGATATGGAAGAAAAATTTGGAAAATAATGAAGCTGAAAAGAAGAGGGAAAGAAAAATATGAGATCACAAATGTATACTTAGGGAATTCATCAACTCCATAAAGCATAGTAACATTCATATGATAGAAGTCCCAGGAGAAGAGAGGGGAAAAGGGGATAGGAGGTTTATTAGAGTAATTATAGCTGAAAACTTCCCTAATCTGGGGAAAGAAATAAACATCCAAATCCAGGAGGCACAGAGAATTCCCATCAAAATCAGCAAAGAAATTATAGACATTATTGACAATATAGATATTGTGAAAATGTCTATGATACCCAAGGCAATCTACTCACTTAATGCAATCCCTATCAAACTACCAACAGCATTTTTCACAGAGATAGAACAAACAATCCAACAATTTGTCTGGAACCACAAAAGACCCCGAATAGTCAAAGCAATCTTGAAAAAGCAAAGCAAAGTTGGAGGCATCACAATTCCGGGCTTTTAGCTGTATTACAAAGCTGTAGTCATCAAGACAGTATGGTGTTGGCACATAGACAGACACAGATCAGTGGAACAGAATAGAAAATCCAGAAGTGAACCCACAACTATATGGTCAACTAATCTTCAACAAAGCAAGATAGACTATCCAATGGAAAAATGACAGTCTCTTCAACAAATAGTATTGGGAAAACTGGACAGCCACATGTAGAAGAATGAAACTGGACCACTTTCTTACACCATACACAAAAATAAATTCAAAATGGATGAAAGATCTAAATGTGAGAAAGGAAACCGTTGAAGTCTTAGAGGAGAACACAGGCAGCATCCTCTTTTTTTAACTTTTTAAAAAAAGATTTATTTATTTAGGAGAGAGAGACAGAGAGAGAGAGCATAAGCAGGGGGAGGGGCAGAGGGAGAGAAATTCAAGCAGACTCCGTGCTGAGTGGGGGACTATTCATGTCTTATGCCCATTTCTTAACTAGATTATTGGAGTTTTGGGGGGTGTTGAGTTTGATAAGTTCTTTGTAGATTTTGGATACTAACCCTTTATCAGATATGTCTCTTGCAAATATCTTCTCCCATTCTGTAGGTTGTCTTAGGTTTGTTGATTGTTTCCTTCACTGTGTGGAAACTTTTTATCTTGATAAAGTCCAAATAGTTCATTTTTGCTTTTGTTGCCCTTGTCTCTGGCGAGATTTCTAGTAGGAACTTGCTGCCCGTGTTCTCCTCTAGGATTTTGATGGTTTCCTTTCTCACATTTAGGTATTTCATCCATTGTGAATCTATTTTTATGTATGGTTTAAGAAGTGGTCCAGTTTCATTCTGCATGTTGCTGTCCAGTTTTCCCAACACCATTTGTTGAAGAGAGTGTCTTTTATTCCATTGGATGTTTTTCCTGCTTTGTCAAAGATTAGTTGGTCACCTAGTTGTGGATCCATTTCTGGGTTCTCTCTCCTGTTTCTTTGATCTATGTGTCTGTTTTTGTGCCAGTACCATACCGTCTTGATCACTACAGAATTGTAATATACCTTGAAGTCCAGAATTTTGATACCTCCAAATTTGCTTTTCTTTTTCAAGATTGTTTTGGATATTTGGGGTGAAATAAATAGGCATACGAATCAGCAATGAAGAAGTCAAACTTTCACTATTCACAGATTACATGATATTCTATGTAGAACACCTGAAAGACTCCATCAAAAGTGGAGTCTTGATAGTTTTCAGAATACAGATCTCTTACCTCTTTGGTAATGTTTATTCCTAGGTATATTATGGTTTTGGTGCAATTGTAAATAAGATAAATTCCTTGTTTTTTTGTTTTTTTGTTTGTTTGTTTTCCTGCTGCTTCATTACTGGTGTATAGAAATTCAACAGATTTCTAGGGGCACCTGGGTGGCTCAGTCAGTTGAGCATCCAGCTCTTGGCTTTGGCCCAGATCATGACCTCATGGGATGTGGGATAGAGCCCTGATTAGGCTCTGTGCTCAGCAGAGTCTGCTTGAAGTTTCTTTCCCTCTGCCCCTCTCCCCATACTCTCTCTCTCTTTCTCTAAAATAAATAATTCAATCTTAAAAAAATAAATGCAGCAGATTTCTATATGTTGATTTTTTTTTTTAATTTCGACTTTATTGAAATCCTGTATCAGTTCTACCAATTTTTGGTGGAGTCTTTCAGGTGTTCTACATAGAGTACTGCATCATCTGCAAATAGTGAAAGTTTGACTTCCTCACTGCTGATTTGGATGTCTTTTATTTATTTTGGATGTCCTTTATTGTCTGATTGCTGAAGTTAGGACTTCCATACTATGTTAAATAACAATGGTGAGAGTGGACTTCCCTGTCTTGTTCCTAACCTTAGAGAAAAAGGTCAGATTTTCCTCATTAAGGATGATATTAGCTGTGAGTCATTCAAATATGGCCTTTATGATATTGAGGTATGTTCCCTCTATCCCTACTCCATTGAGGATTATTATCAAGAATGGATACTGTACTTTGTTAAATGTTATTTCTGCATCTATTGAGAGGATCATATGGTTCTTATACTTTCATTTTTTAATGTGGTATATGACATTGATTGATTTGTGAATATTGAACCTCCCTTACAGCCCAGGAATAAATCCAACTTATCATGATTAATAATTCTTTTAATGTACTGTTGGATTCGATTTGCTAGTATTTTGTTGAGAATATTTGCATCCACATTCATCAGGGATATTGTCCTGTAATTCTCCTTTTCAGTGAAGTCTTTGTCTGAAATCAAGGTAATGCTGGCCTCATAGAATGAGTTTGGAAGCTTTCCTTTCATTTCTATTTTTTGGAACAGTTTCAGAATAGATATTAACATTTTTCTTAAAAAGATTTTATTTATTTAGTTGAGAGAGAGAGAGAGCAAGCCTGAGTGGGGGAGAAGTAGAGGGACAAGCAGACTTCCTGCTGAGCATGGAACCTGACATGGGGCATGATCCTAGGACCCTGAGTTCATGACCTAAGCTGAAGTCAGACATTTAACTGACTTGAGTCATCCAGGCACTCCAGGTATTAACTTTTTTTTTTTTTAAATGTTTGGTGGAATTCCCCTGGGAAGCCATCTGACCCTGGAGTTTTGTTTGCTCAGAGATTGTTGATTACTGATTCAAATCCTTTGCTGGTTATGGGTCTGTTTAGGTTTTCTATTTCTTCCTGTTTCAGTTTTGGTAGTTTATATGTTTTTGGGAATTTATCCATTTTTTCCAGATTGCCCAATTTGTTGGCATATAATTCTTAATAATGTTCTTCTATAATTGTTTGTATTTATGTGTTGTTTGCAATCTGTCCTCTTTCATTCATGATTTTATTTATTTGGGTCCTTTCTCTTTTTATTTTCATATATCTGACTAGGGATTTACCAATTTCATATTTTCTTTCAAAGAACCAGCTCCTTGTTTCATTGATCTATTCTACTATTTATTTTTGTTTCTTTTATTTGTTTTATATCCTTTATTTCAGCTCTAATCTTCATTATTTATCTTCTTTTGCTGGCTTTAGACTTTATTTGCTGTTCCTCTTCTAGGTCCTTTAGGAGTAAGATTAGGTGGTGTATTTGAGAATTTTCTTGTTTCTTAAGGTAAGCCTGTATTGCTATATATTTCCTTCTTATGACTGTTTTATTTTTCTTTCTTAAAGGCTATTACTTCTTTTTTTAAATTTAATTTTATTATGTTATGTTAATCACCATAAAATATATCATTAGTTTTTGATGTGGTGATCCACAATTCATTGTTGCTGTGTAACAATGAGTGCTCCATGCAGTACGTGCCCGACTTAATACCCAGCACCGGGCTAACCTATCCCCTCACCCCCTCCCCTCTGAAACTCTCAGTTTGCTTCTCAGAGTCCATAGTCTCTCATGGTTCATCTCTCCCTCCGATTTCCGCCCCCTTCATTTTTCCCTTCCTTCTCCTAATATCCTCCATGCTGTTCCTTATGTTCCACAAATAAGTGAAACCATATGATAATTGACTTTCTCTGCTTGACTTATTTCACTTAGCATAATCTCCTCCAGTCCCATCCACGTTGATGTAAAAGTTGGGTATTCATCTTTTCTGATGGCTGAGTAATATTCCATTGTATATATGGACCACATCTTCTTTATCCATTCAACTGCTAAAGGGCATCTCAGCTCTTGCCACAGTTTGGCTATTGCGGACATTGCTGCTATGAACATTGGGGTGAATATGGCCCTTCTTTTCACTACATCTCTGTCTTTGGGGTAAATACCCAGTAGTGCAATTCCTGGGTCATAGGGTAGCTCTATTTTTAGTTTTTTAGGCACCACCACACGGGTTTTCCAAAGTCGCTGTACCAACTTGCATTCCCACCAACAGGGTAGGAGGGTTCCCCTTTCTCCACAACCTCTCCAACATTTGTTGTTTCTTGCCCTGTCAATTTTTGCCATTCTAACTGGTGTAAGGTGGTATCTCAATGTGGTTTTCATTTGAATTTCCCTGATGGCTACTGATGATGAACATTTTTTGATGTGTCTGTTAGCTATTTGTATGTCTTCTTCACAGAAGTGTCTGTTCATGCCTTCTGCCCATTTCTTGACTGGATTATTTGTTTTTTGGGTGTTGAGTTTGAGAAGTTCTTTATAGATCATGGATACCAGCCCTTTATCTGTAGTGTCATTTGCAAATACCTTCTCCCATTCTGTGGGTTGCCTCTTTGTTTTGTTGACTGTTTCCTTTGCTGTGCAGAAGCTTTTTATCTCAATGAAGTCCCAAAGTTCATTTTTGCTTTTGTTTCACTAGCTTTTGGAGATGTTTCTTGAAAGAAGTTGCTGTGGCCGATGTCAAAGAGGCTATTGCCTATGTTCTCCTCTAGGACTTTGATGGATTCCTGTCTCCCATTGAGGTCTTTCATCCATTTTGAGTTTATCTTTGTGTATGGTGTTAGAGAATGGTCGAGTTCCATTCTTCTGCATGTGGCTGTCCAATTTTCCCAGCACCATTTATTGAAGAGACTGTCTTTTCTCCATTGCATATTTTTTCCTGCTCAGTTGAAGACTATTTGACCATAGAGTTGAGGGTCCATATCTGGGCTCTTTATTCTGTTCCATTGGTCTATGTCTGTTTTTGTGCCAGTACCATGCTGTCTTGGTGATCACTGCTTTGTAATATAGCTTAAAATCAGGCAACGTGATGCCCCCAGCTTTGTTTTGATTTTTCAACATTTCCTTGGTGATTCGGGGTCTTTTCTGATTCCATACAAATTTTAGGATTGTTTGTTCCAGAACGTTGAAAAATGTCATTGGAATTTTGATTGGGATAGCATTGAAGGTATAGATTGCTCTGGGTAGCATAGACATTTTAACAATGTTTATTTTTCCAATCCGTGAGCATGGAAAGTTTTTCCATCTTTTTGTGTCTTCTTCAATTTCTTTCATGAGTGTTCTGTAGTTCATAGAGTATAGATCCTTTACCTCTTTGGTTAGGTTTATTCCGAGGTATCTTATGGTTTTTGGTGCTATTGTAAATGGAATCGTTTCTCTAATTTCTCTTTCTACAGTTGCGTTGTTAGTGCATTAGAAAGCAACTGATTTCTGTGCATTAATTTTGTATCCTGCTACATTACTGAATTGCTGTATGAAGTCTAGTAAACTGGGGGTGGAGTCTTTTCGGTTTTCCACATAAAGTATCATGTCATGTGCGAAAATAGAGAGTTTGACTTCTTCTTTGCCAATTTGAATATATTTTATTTCCTTTTGTTGTCTGATTGCTGTTGCTAGGACTTCTAGTACTATGTTGAACAATAGTGGTGAGAGTGGGCATCCTTGTCATGTTCCTCATCTTAAGGGGAAGGTTCTCAGCTTTTCTCCATTGAGGATGATATCCACTGTGGGTTTTTCATAGACTGATTTTATGAACTTGAAGGATTTTCTCTCTATACCCATACTCGGAAGAGTTTTAATCATGAAAGGAAGCTGTATTTTGTCAAATGCTTTTTCTGCATAATTGAGAGCACCATATGGTTCTTCTCCCTCCTCTTATTAATGTGTTCTATCACATTGATTGATTTGTAAATGTTGAACCACCCTTGCATCCGGGGGATAAATCCCACTTGGTTGTGGGGGATGATCCTTTTAATTTATTGTTGGATCCTATTAGCTAGGATATTATTGAGGATTTTGGAATCCATATTTATCAGGGATATCAGTCTGAAATTCTCCATTTGATGGGGTCTTTGCCTGGTTTGGGGATTAAGGTAATGCTGGCCTCAAAGAATGAGTCTGGAAGCTTTCCTTCTGTTTCTATTTTTTGAAATAACTTCAGGAGAATAGGTATTATTTCTTCTTTGAATGTTTGGTAGAATTCCCCAGCGAATCCATTAGACCCTGGACTCTTGTTTTTTGGGAGGTTTTTGATCACTGCTTCAATCTCGTTACAAGTTATTGGCCTATTCAGGTTGTCAATTTCTTCCTGTTTCAGACTTGGCAGCTTATAGGTTTCCAGGAAGGCATCCATTTCATCCAGATTGCTCATGTTATTGGCATATAGTTGTTGATAATAATTTCTAATAATTGTTTCTATTTCCTTGGTGTTAGTTGTGATCTCTCCCCTTTCATTCATAATTTTATTAATTTGGGTCCTTTCTCTTTTCTTTTGGATAAGTCTGGCCAGTAGTTTATCAATCTTATTAATTCTTTCAAAGAACCAGCTTCTAGTTTCGTTGATCTGATCTACTGTGTTTCTGGTTTCTAATTCATTAATATTTGCTGTAATCTTAATTTTTTTCTCTTCTAATGCGTGGCTTAGGCTTCGTTTGTTGCTTTTTCTCTACTTCTTTAAGGTGTAGAGTTAGTTGGTGAATTTGGGATTTATCTACTTTTTTGAGTGAGGCTTGGATGGCTATGTATTTCCCCCTTAGGACCACCTTTGGAGTATCCCATAGGTTTTGGACTGATGTGTTTTCATTCTCATTGGTTTCCATGAATTGTTTAAGTTCTTCTTTGATTTCTTGGTTCACCCAAACATTCTTGAGCAGAGTGGTCTTTAGCTTCCAAGTGTTTGAATTTCTGCCAAATTTTTTCTTGTCATTGAGTTCCACTTTTAAAGCATTGTGGTCAGAGAATATGCAAGGGATAAGCTCAATCTTTTGGTATCGGTTCAAACCTGATTTGTGACCCAGTATGTGGTCTATTCTGGAGAAAGTTCTGTGTGCACTCGAGAAGAATGGGTATTCTGTTGTTTTAGGGTGGAATGTTCTGTATATATCTATGAGGTCCATCTGGTCCAGTGTGTCATTCAAAGCTTTTGTTTCTTTGTTGATTTTCTGCTTAGATGATCTGTCTATTGCTGAGAGTGGACTATTGAGGTCTCCTACAATTAACTTATTGTTATCAATATGACTATTTATTTTGGTTAACAGTTGGCTTATGTAGATGGCTGCTCCTATGTTGGTGTCATAGATATTTACAATTGTTAGATCTTCTTGTTGGATAGACCCTTTAAGAATGATATAGTGTCCTTCTTTGTCTCTAACTACAGCCTTTAGTTTAAAATCTAATTTGTCTGATATAAGAATTGCTACCCCAGCTTTCTTTTGAGGTCCATTGGCATGGAAGATGGATCTCCATCCCTTCACTTTCACTCTGGATGTATCTTTAGGTTCAAAATGAATCTCTTGTAGACAGCATATGGATGGGTCCTGTCTTTTTATCCAATCTGCAACCCTGTGCCATTCTATGGGAGCATTTAGGCTGTTCACGTTGAGAGTGATTATTGAATGATATGAATTATTTGTCATCATGTTGCCTGTGAAGACCTTGTTTTTATAGATTGTCCCTCTAAAATTTTCTTGCATATCACTCCTGGGGTTTTCCTCCTAGAACCCCCCTTAATATTTCTTGCAGGGCCGGCTTAGTGGTCACATATTCTTTCAGCTTCTGTCAGTCTTGGAAGCTCTATATCTCTCTATCCATTCTAAATGACAGCCTTGCCAGATAAAGTATTCTTGGCTGCATGTTCTTTTCGTTTAGTACCCTGAATATGCCTTGCCAGGCCTTTCTGGCTTGCCAGGTCTCTGTGGATAAGTCTGACGTTATTCTGATGTTCCTCACTCTGTACGTAAGGAATCTCTTCCCCCTAATTGCCCTCAAGATGGCTTCCTTGGTTCTAAAATTTGTGAATTTTACTATTACACGCCAGGGTGTTGGCCTGTTTTCCTTGATCTTGGGAGGGGTCCTTTCTGCCTCTAGTACATGAATGTTTGTTTCATTCCCCAGATTAGGGAAGTTCTCAGCTATGATTTGCTCAAATACATCTTCTAGCCCTCTCTGTCTCTCCACCCCTTCTGGGATTTCAATAATTCTGGCATTGGAACATTTCATGGTTTCACTTACTTCTCTGATTCTATTTTCATGGATTCTGAATTGTTTTTCCCTGGCCTCCTCTTTTCCCTTTTTATCTGTTAAATTGTCTTCCAGGTCACTAATTCGTTCTTATGCCTCACTTACCATAGCTGTTAGATTATCTGGATTGGATTGGATCTCACTGATAGCATTTTTAAGTTCTGCCAATTCAGCTTTCATCTGCCCTTAGAGACTCTATGTTGCCATTAATTGATTTCTCCATTCTAGCTGTTGTCTTCACAACTGCCAGCCTGAATTCCATCTCTGACATCTTGGTTATATGTGAATCCATTTGTAAATCTGTGGCATAAGTCATAATCTCTGAGTCTTTCCTATTTTTGGGGTTCCTCCTCCTAGTCATTCTGTTGATGGGTGGTTGAGGGAATTTATAGAGTCCAAATTATTGACCACAACCCAAGCAAGATGCACCTGTTTTCTAGGGACTTTAGGGTTGCCAGCCTCTTGTTCTCCAGCCTGTCTTCTGGGGGAGGGGCTTGCCACAGTGTTACTCAGGCAACCCTGTTTGGGCGGAGTTGCCCTGCCCCCTGTGGCGGGGCATGGGCTCAGTGGGAACTGGTTTTTTGGGGCTTTTGTTCTCTGGTGGCTTTCCCTGGCGGATTTCTGCATCTCTTCCAAGAGCCAGAGCAGAAAAGACCATTTCCAACCCTCTGCCTCAGAGCAGAGAGATCACCGCCTGTTCTTCAGTGAGCTCTCCAAGCCACATTGTCTCTGTTTCTGTCTGTGCTGCTATATACTGCAGCGTCCTGGGTTTTGCACCCCTCCATAGCGCTCCTAGTCCTCGCCTCCAGGTCGGGGCATGTCTCTGCCCTATGTGCTTCTAAAACCACCAGCTGCCCCCAGTTCGCACATGCAGCCCCTCCGTACCGGGTTTCTGTCTAAGGGGCTGCCCTGAAGTCCTTTCCCTGCTGCTACCAGTCTTCTGCGAGTCTGTGCCGCAGCCCCAGTGCTAGAGGCTATTGCTCACCAGCGGTGTTGGATCCCCATGGCTGGGCTCCTTCCCACTGCCATTTATCCTCCAATATCTGCCCACAGAATCACGGCTCCCCACTTCATACCTCAAAACCAACTGCCTGCGATATTCTGTTTGTAGAGATCCAGATCTATCTTCTTACATATCAGGCTGATTTCGTGGGTGTTCAGAGTGGTCTGGTAGATAACCTGCTCAATTCTGGGGACCAGTTGGAATCAGGTCCCCTACTCCTCTGCCATCTTTTCCCTCGCCCCTAAAAATACACTTTATTTTCTCTTCTGACTGCTTTTGCTGCATCCCAAAGGTTTTGGAATGTTGTGTTTATTTTCATTTGCTTCCATGTATTTTTTTTTTTACTTTCTTTTTTAATTTCCTGGTTAAACCATTCGTTCTTTAGTAGGACATTCTTTAACATCCATGTATTTGTGGTCTTTCCAAATTTTTTCTTTTTATTGGTTCATTTTTCATAACGTTGTGGTCAGAAATGATGCATGGTATGATTTCAATCTTTTTATACTTGTTGAGGCCTGATTTGTGACCCATTATGTAATCTATTCTGGAAAACGTTCCATTTACAATAGAAAAGAATGTCTATTCTGCTGCTTTAGGATGAAATGTTCTGAATATATCTGTGAAGTTCATCTGGTCCAGTGTGCCATTCAATGCCATTGTTCCCTGGCTGATTTTCTGCTTAGAAGGTCTGTCCATTTTATGTACGTGGGGGGTTAAAGGTCCCTACTACTATTGTATTGTTATCAGTGATTTACTTTATGCTAGCTATTAACTGATTTATATAATTGGGTGCTCCCACGCTGGGGGCATAAATATTTATAATTGTAGATCTTGTTGGACAGACCCCTTTATTATGATATAGTGTCCTTCTTCATCTCTTGTTACAGTCTTTGGTTCAAAATTTAGTTTTTCTGATAGGTATGACTACTCTGGCTTTCTTTTGATGTCCATTAACATGATAGATCGTTCTCCATTCCCTCACTTTCAATCTGCAGGTGACTTTAGGTCTAAAATGAATATCTGTAGGCAGCATACAGATGCTTCTTGTTTTTTATCCATTCTGGTACCCTATATTTTTTGTTTGGACCATTTAGCACATTTGCATTCAGAGTGATTTTTGATAGATATTAAATTAATATCATTGTATTACCTATAGAGTTGGTGTTTCTGGTGATGTTCTCTGGTCCTTTCTATTTTTTGTTATTTTTGGTCTTTTCTTCCCCACTCAGCATCCCCTTAAAATTTCTTGTAGGGCTGGTTTAGTGATCACAAGCTCCTTTAGTTTTTGTTTGTCTGGGAAATGCTTTATCTCCCCTTCTAACCTGAATGACAGCCTTTCTGGATAATGTATTCTTTGCTGCATTTTTTTTTTTTTTTTTCCATTCAGCACGTTGAATATATTATGCCACTTTCTTCTGGCTTACCGAGATTCTGTGGAGATATCTGTTGCTAACCTTATTTGTCTTCCCTTATAAGTTAAGGATTTCTTTTCCTTTGTTCCACTCAGGATTCTTTCCTTAGCTCTGTATTTTTGTACTGAGGTATGTCTTGGTGTTGGCCTGTTTTTGCTGATTTTGATGGGAGTTCTCTGTGCCTCCTGGATTTGGATGTTTATTTCCTTCCCCTGATTAGGGAAGTTTTCATCTATAATTTCCTCAAATAAACCTTCTGCCCCTTTTCCCTATGTTATTCCTCTGGGGAATAATATGAATATTATTACACATTATGTAGTCACTGAGTTCCCTAATTCTACATTCTGTTCCAATATTTTTCTTTCCCTCTTCTTTTCATTATTTTCCGTAATTTTATCGTCTATATCACTTATTTGTTCCTCTGCCTCTTCCATCCTTTTGATCATTATATTCAGTCAGTTTTGCTTTTTGGTTATAGCATTTTTTTATTTCCGCTGACTTGGTTTTTAGGTATTTTATCTCTGTGTTAAGGGACTCCCTGGTGTTTCCTATGCTTTTCTCAGGCCCAGCCAGTATCCCTATGATTGTTGTATTAAATTTTAATTCAGGGGGCACCTGGGTGTTTCAGTCAGTTAAGTGTCTGCCTTCAGCTCAGGTCATGATCCCAGGGTCCTGGGATTGAGTCCTGCATTGGGCTCCTCTTTGGGCTCAGCGGGGAGCCTGCTTCTCCCTCTGCTTGCACTCCCCCTGCTTGTGCTCCCTCTCCCTCTCTCTAACAAATAAATAAATAAAATATTTATGAAAAAAATCTAATTCAGGCATAGTACTTATTTCTGCTTTGATTACATCCCTGGCTATGACCTTTCCTTGTTCTTTCTTTTGGGATGAATCACTCCATCTTGGTATTTTGTCTAGGTCTCAGTCTCCTCTGTGTTAGGAAAGCCTATTATGTTTCCTGCTCCTGAGTATAATGGCTAGTATTTTAAGAAGTTCTCATATACTGTCCAGGGCCTGACACTTCAAGAAGTGTTTTTGGTATGTGCTGCATGCACTCTGCTGTTGTGTTTTGGCTGCCCCCTCCCTCAGGTCAGTCCTCAGCAGTTTCTCCTTGCCTGCAGTGGGGAGTGTTTGGGCCTTGTCCATTGTGTGGTGAATTTTAACTGGGTGTGTTCTGGTTTGCTTGTTAAAAGAGGCTAGATCTTATTTCCCGTAGAGCTGAAGCTTTGCAGCCCTCTATGGTCAGTAGACATAAATGTGCAGGTGGATTCTGCTGATCTTCTGGGGGAGCAGCCAGCTGCTGCTCTGACTCTCAGGCACATTTGCTCTTGTAAAAAAGAACCTGCGGAGCACAGGAGTGGGCTTGCTGTAAGTGGCTCAAGCCTCCACTGTGGGTGCTATGCTGCTCATTGATGTATGTCTGTGCTGATGGGCGGGGGTAAAAATGGTGTCAGCCTGCTCTCTTATCCTTGCAGAGGCAAGTCGGCACCTGCTGCTGTTTAGGAAGCCCTCACAGAAGATTATACAATCTCCCCTCATTTATCCCAGGCTTTCCTCAGATCTCTGCCTTCACCCTGTCTGTGTCTGGAACATCTGCCCATCTGGCTGAGTGGTGCACCTGTGTTTTATCTCAGGCTTGCTGGCTGGGTTTCAAAACTCCAAATTTTAAGGACCCACTGTGGCAAGGACACACGCTGATCCTCTGGAGGAAGGTCTCATTATGATGTGGTTGATACAGATTTGTCCCAGAAGCACAGTTGCATGTACATGCAGGGGCTTGGAATTTATGGTAAAGTGAAGCAAAAAGCTAGCATCCAGGTTAGGTGCTCTCAGTAGCTGCCTCTGCTCCTATGTTAACAAACAGGGCAGCTCAACAGTGCCTGCTGGCTCTTTTGTCCCCTGAGAGACAGTGGCACCACTCTCAAATTCACTCCAAGGGGGATTGTCTCACCCAATGCGACCCAGGGGATTCTCAGTCCATGCTGTCCACTCCCAGGTCTCTGCCCTCCTCCAAAGGAGCATCTCTATGCCTCCCAGGCTCCAACCCAGTGATGGTGCAGACTTCTCAAACTTCAGACTTTGAGCTCTGCTTCTTGTAAAAACTTGCAATTATCAGCCCCTTTCATTTTCCCATCAATGGTTTTGGGGAAACACATTTCTTGTGCAATGAACTGTGCCTTGCTCTCTCTCTCTCTCTCTCTCTCCCTCTCTTTCTCTCCTTTCCCTGATCAGGGCTCCCTCTCCCACCAGCACTGGTGTTTCTTTTCTCTCCCAAATCACATCTCTGCACCTCCTATCTTGCACAATGTAGCCTCTTTTCTCCCTTTAGCTTGGCTATTTGTTATCTCAGTCCTCAAATCGATTTCCTGGGTGTCCAGAATGATTTGATATTTATCCAGTTGTGGTCCAGGGAGGAGGTAAGCATAGGGTCTTCCTACTACTCTGCCACCTTAACTACACCCCTCTCTATTTCTGCTTTAGCCTTTATTATTTCCTTCTTTCTGCTGGATTTGTGTTTTGTTCATTGTTGTTTTCTAGCTCCTTTAGGTGTAAGGTTAGGTTTTTTATTTGAGATTTTTCTTGCTTCTCGAGGTAGGCTTGTATTGCTATAAACTTCACTCTTAAAATTGCTTTTATTAACCTCAGAGGTCTTAGACCGTTGTGTTCTCATTTTCAGTTGTTTCCATGTACTGTTTTATTTCTTCTTTTATTTCTCATTGATGCATTCAGTGTTTAGTAGCATACTATTCAACTTTCACATATTTGTGTTCTTTTCATATTTTTTTCTTGTAGTTGATTTCTAGTTTCATAGAATTGTGGTGAGAAAAAGATGCATGGTATGACTTTGGTCTTTTTTAATCCATTGAGACTTGTTTTGTGGTCTAATGTGTGATCCATTCTAAAGAATGTTCCATGTGCACTTGAAAAGAATATGTATTCTGTTCTGTTATGATTGAATGTCCTGAATATATATGTTAAACCCATCTGGTCCAGTGTATCTTTGAATGCCTCTGTTTCTTTACTGATTTTCTGTTTGGATGAATTGTTCGTTGATATAAGTGGGGTGTTAATCTCCCCTATTATAATTGTATTATTATCGATTAGTTCCTGTGTGTTTGTTATTAACTGTATTATATATTTGGGTGCTCCCTTGTTGGGTACATAAGTATTTACAATTGTTATATTTTCTTGTTGGATTTTCCCCTTTATTATTATTATTAGTAGTAGTAGTAGTACTGTATCCCTTTGAATTATTATTATTATTTTATTCTTTGGGTAAATACCTTGTAGTGTGATTGCTGGATAATAAGGTTGTTCTATTTTTAACTTTTCTAGGAAACTCCATACTGTTTTCCAGAGTGGCTGCACCAGTTTGCTTTCCTATCAACAGTGCAGGAGGGTCTTTGGAACTCTTTTTAGTACTTACTGGCACTGTATGCATTTTCTGGGCAAGCACACCAGATTTATAACTCTGGAAGTGCTGTGTTATTTATTACCTTCCAATGTGCAATGAAGGGTTGACTTGCACATGTATATGAAAAAAATGTTAAAGTTTTGTACAATGGTTTGGTTGTTTTCTGGAACAATAGACAAAAAATAGCTTTTATTTGGCAACAAATATACTTTATTCATTTTTTTCAAAAGCAAGTATACTTCTCTTTGAAGTTTTATATCCAATGACAACCTTTTCTTCTTTAATTTTATAAATCAAAAGAATTAAAGAATTAAAGTCTCAGATGAAATTAACATCTTGCTTATTTTAGCAGTTTTCATCTGTGTTTGGAAACACTAAGCTTATTCTTGAATTTAGGAAGAAATATTTTAAACAAATGAAATTAAGTCTTTTGCATTACATGAGGTTATTAAAAAGCCCACAATTTTGAAAAGATTTATTTATTAATTTTAGAGAGAGAGAGAGACAATGGGGCAAAGGGGCATGATCTGATCCAAAATCTAGTTAGATGCTTAACCAACTGAGCCACCTAGGCACCCCCACAATTTTTTTTAACTTGAACTGGAATGTGCTGTTTTGTGTACTTGAGGTAAATGTCATTTAAGATAGCAAAATCTAAAATCAACACATAATGTGTTTCATCCAATTCATATAATATGTTGTTTTCTACTCTGAGATCTTGTTTTATTTTTTATTTTTTTATTTGTACATATGTATATTTAAAAGATGTAGAGTTTTGTATTTTGTAAATAATGCACTGGCCACTTGCCATGCAGTATTTATCATCATTTCTTCTGAAAATAAAGGTTTACTAGTAGGTTGTAAATTTTTACCAGAGATTGATACTTTAGCTTGCTATAACCCTAACAGAAAAAAAAAAAAGTTGTTTTAGGGGTGCCTTGGTGGCTTGGTCGGTTAAGCAGCCAACTCTGGATTTCAGCTCAGGTCATGATCTCAGGGTCTTGGAACTGAGCCCCAAGTCAGGCTCCACGCTCAGGTGGGGAGTCTGCTTGAGGATTGAGAGGAGTCTATCTCCCTCTCCTTCTGCCCTCCTCCCACTCTCTCACCATCTCTAAAAAAAAAAGTTGTTTTATAAAATAATTTTGAAGTTGTTTTGGGGAGAATTTTATTGTTGACTTCATTTTTTTTTTCCTTTTATAGTGTATTAAGGCTTAAGTAAATTAATGAGAGAAACACATATGAATGATATTTAGTGTCTTCACCAAAAGACGAACACTTGGGAAAATTATCTGAGGTTTTTCTCAGGAAAAGTTTGTCCTTGTAAACAAGGGTAAATAATTTTATATAGGTTTGGAATTCAGGATATTCAAGTATCCCAAACTTTTTACTTTTTTCTGTACATAAGACATATCTCTGTTAATGTTTGTGAGGTGATGAATTAAGGAGCCATGCATCTTTATTTGCCTTTTCACTTTTCCCACTATTCTCAAGTTATAGTCTAACATACGGCAAAAGCTTCAGTTTGTTTTTTTTTTTTTTTTCATTTCTCACATGGGTTTGAATGCCAATTGAATAACTACTATCAGGGTAGCACGAATGATGGATCCATGTGTTAGTCATTTTTTATCCCTAAAGGAGAGAAGGCAGAGGAACCACCTTGGAAGAGTCATTCAATAATGATAGTGAGCTCATGTTGGCACCACACTTGGGCATCAAACTTAGATATCTGGCCAAAACTTTATTGAAAATTATGTCTCGCATGTGGGCAACTCCTCTTCAATTCCTTGGACAGTATGAAATTTAAATATGTAAATCAGCAAATCATTCATAGAGTTGTAAATATCTGTGGGAGGTTCACATGTAATCACCTAACTGAACATAAATTTTTGTTAAAGAAAAATATAATATCGGGACGCCTGGGTGGCTCAGTCAGTTAAGCGGCTGCCTTCGGCTCAGGTCATGATCCCAGGGTCCTGGGATCGAGTCCCACATCGGGCTCCTTGCTCAGCGGGGAGCCTGCTTCTCCCTCTGCCTGCCTCTCCCCCTGCTTGTGTTCTATCTCTTTCTCTGACAAAGAAATAAATAAAATCTTTAAAAAAAAAAGAAAAGAAAAATATAATATCTTAGAACAGTATAGTCCAACAGAACTTCATGCAATAATGGAAATGTTGTATATCTGTGCTGTTCAATGCACTAGCTACTACCCACATATAGGTATGAAAACTTAAAATGTGGCTGGTTAGACTAAGGAACTGATATTTAGATTATATCTAATTTTAATTAATTAAAATTTATATTTAAATACTTGTGCCTAATCACAGCCATATTGGACAGAACAGTTGTAGAAGACAGAAGGGCAATATGGACATTACCCATTATCTGGCATGTATATCCTATTAACACCTTGAAATATGAAAAATATTTCAGTGCTCACTTTGGCAGCACATATACTGAAAAATATTTCATATAAAATAATGTCACTTCATATAAAATAATTAAAAGACAATGAAGATTCTGTTCTTGGATTTTTCAGCCTGTACAAACTTGCCTTCATTTGCTTGAGAAAGCAAAGGCCAATTCAAAATCCAGGCCAATGCGTAAGACTAAACTCTGAACAAATAACAAAACTATACAAACATAAATACATAAACTTAAAAATTAAAACTAGCACATTTTTTCCAGTTATGTATTATAGTCATAAATTAGATAATTGGTGTGAAACTAAAAGCTTAAGAGTATTTACTTGTTCTTTTCACATTATATTATATATGCTAGTTTCTCCTTATATAACTTCTAATAATAATTTGTATTCTCCCTCTATAGCTCTTATTAAAAGTGTAATTATTCTTTAATTAATATAAATGTTAGTATCAGTAACATTATTAAATGCTTAGATTGTCATCAATTTTTTCTCATCTTAACCAAAATTTAATTTTTATTATATTTGTAAAATATCTTTACTCACTACCATCCCCAATGCCTATAAGAATGTTGTGACTGTATTAACCACTAAATATTGTGTTTGCCAAGAATTAGCAAAATAGTATTAAGTGCCACGGATTTTATGAAGTGCAATTTAGAAACTATTTTTTCTACCCATAGATGAGACACTTCAGGTTTGAGCCTTCCTCAAAGCCTTTTGAAATATTTTTACAAAAATAAAATTATCACTAATAGCTGTTTATTTAGATCAAATTATAATATGAAATATTGTATTTGTGTTTGTCATTATGGTCATAAAATTACATTTTTTCTTAAAGTATACAATTGAAGAATAGTTGATAACTTTTGCACTTGTAAATAGAAATGATATGGAAAATGTTTCCCTTGCTAAACATTCTATTCAAAGGAAAGGCAAATTATTTTTTGGTTTATATTAATAAAATGTTCATTCTAGTATGAATTTAAAATAAGTTAACCAATACACATGGATTACTGAATTTGATTTTTTAAAATTCACATTGAAGCAAATCGAGGAGAGAGGAAGATGGCAGCAGAGTAGGATGACCCAAACTGGTACTATTTCAGAAATGCCACCTTAAATTTAAGAATAAATGTTTAATTCTTCAACTGAGATATATTATGGTTCCAGATTTGAATAAAAATGTAAGTGAATCTCAGCATAAAAAAATCCAAAACTTTGCAGAATTATCTTCAAGCAGTTCAAGAGGAAAAAGACAAATGTATTTGAGTATTGTACAAGATCATCTATAGACAATTATAATACTTTGGTAATTAAAAAATATAACCATATAATCTCACCATATATTCTAGTGAATGCATGTTAAATATTTTACAATTTTATATTAATTACACTTCTTCCTTAGAGGCTTAGGAGGAAGCCAGAACTAGGGAAGACTTTTTTAAAAATTCCCATAATCTGACTCCATGGACATGAAGAGAAAATCGGTGCTGTTCCAAGTTATATTTTCCAATTTGACATTTTGACTTGTGATTTTCAGTCCAATTGTGTTTCCTCATTTAAAAAAATAATAATAAAGTTAATTAAATAACATTGTGTTGTTAATTTCCAAGAAAACTAAAATTTTAACACCTGTTTCTACAGGAAAAAAAAGGAAATTCTGTGTGTTTTACACAAGGTTTTATTCTTATCAGAGTTTGTGTATTTTCTCCCTCTACCGGAGATTTTTAGATATATGCTCTTGTCTTGGATGGATATTTTATACTTGATTTTTACTTTTAGGGGTGAAAAAGCATCCTAGACAACTGAAATCTACAGTAAAATATTTTAATTCATTTGGAGTAACCATGGTTAATTATTTTTTTATTTAAATTCAATTAGCCAACATATAGTACATCACTAGTTTCAGATGTAATGTTCAATTATTCATCAGTTGTGTATATCAACCAGTGCTCATCACATCACATGCCCTCCTTCATGCCCATCACTCAGTTATGACATCACCCCACCCTCCTACCCTTCCACAACCTTCAGTTTGTTTCTCAGAGTCAAGAGTCTCCCATGGTTTTTCCCCCTCCTTGATTTCTTCCCATTCAGTTTTCCCTCCCTTCCCCTATGATCCTCTGCATTATTTCTTATATTCCACATATGAATGAAACCATATGATAATTGTCTTTCTCTGATTGAGTTATTTAACTTAGCATAATCCCCTCCAGGTCAATCCATGTCAATGTAAATTGTAGGTATTCATCCTTTCTGATGGCTGAGTAACATTCCATTGTATATATAAACAACATATTCTTTATCCATTCATCTGTTGAAGGACATCTCAGGTCCTTCTACAGTTTGGCTATTGTGGACATTGCCGCTATGAACATTGGGGTGCAGGTGCCCCTTCGTTTCACTACATCTGTATCTTTGGGGTAAATACCCAGGAGTGCAATTGTTGGGTCATAGGGTAACTCTATTTTTAACTTCTTGAGGACCATCCATCCTGGTTTCCAGACTGGCTGTACCAGCTTGCATTCCCACCAACAGTGTGAGAAGATTCCCTTTCTGCACATCCTTGCCAACATTTGTTGTTCCCTGCCTTGTTAATTTTAACCATTCTAACTGCTGTAAGGTGGTATCTCATTGGGGTTTTAATTTGTATTTCCTTGATGCCAAGTGATATTGAGCATTTTTTCATGTGTCTGTTGTCCATTTGTATGTCTTCTTTGGAGAAATGTCTATTCATGTCTTCTGTCCATTTCTAGACTGGATTATTTGTTTTTTGGATGGTGAGTTTGATAGGTTCTTTATAGTCTTGGATACAAGCCCTTTATCTCATACATCATTTGCAAATATCTTCTCCCATTCAGTAGGATGCCTTTTAGTTCTGTTGACTGTTTCCTTTGCTATGCAGAAACTTTTTTTATCTTGAAGTCCCAATAATTCATTTGTGCTTTTCTTTCCCTTGCCTCTAGAGATGTGTCTTGCAAGAAGTTGCTGCAGTGAAGGTTGAAGACGTTGCTGCCTGTGTTGTCCTCTAGGATTTTGATGGATTACTGTCTCATATTTAGGTCTTTCATCCATTTTGAATTTATATTTGTGTATGCTGTAATAGTCCAGTTTCATTCTTTTGCATGTGGCTGTCCAATTTTCCCAACACCATTTATTGAAGAGACTGTTCTTTTTCCATTGAATATTCTTTCCTGCTTTGTCGAAGATAGTTTCCATAGAGTTTAGGGTCCATTTCTTGGTTCTCTATTCTGTTCCATCAATCTATATGTCTGTTTTTGTGCCAGTACCATGCTGTCTTGATGATCACATATTTGTAATATAGCTTAAAGTCAGACATTGTGATGCCCCCAGCTTTGGTTTTCTTTTTCAATATTCAATGGCTATTCAGGGTCTTTTCTGGTTCCATACAAATTTTAGGATTGTTTGTTCCAGCTGTGTGAAAAATATTGATGGTGTTTTGATAAGGATTGCATTGAAAGTGTAGATTGCAATGGGTAGGATAGACATTTTAACAATATGTGTTCTTCCAATCCATGAGCATGGAATGTTTTTCCATCTCTTTGTGTTTTCCTTAATTTCTTTCATAAGCATTCTGTATTTTTTAGAGTACAGATCTTTTACCTCTTTGGTTAGGTTTATTCCAAGGTATCTTATGGATTTTCTTGCTATTGTAAATGGAATTCATTCCTTAATTTCTCTTTCTTCAGTCACATTGTTAGTGTATAGAGATGCAACTGAATTCTGTGCATTGATTTTGTATCCTGCCACATTGCTGAATTGCTGTATGAGTTCTAGCAATTTTGTGGTGGAGACTTTTGGGTTTTCCACATAAAGTATCTTGTCATCTGCAAAGAATGAAAGTTTGACTTCTTCTTTGCCAACTTGAATGCCTTTTATATCTTTTTTTTGTCTGATTGCTGAGGCTAGGACTTCTACTACTCTGTTGAACAATACTGGTGAGAGTTAACATCCCTGTCTTGTTCTGATGTTAGGGGAAAAGGTCTCAGCTTTTCCCCACTTAGAATGATATTCATTGTGGGCTTTCCATAGATGGCTTTTATGATATAGAGGTATGTTCCCTCTATCCCTAAACTCTGAAGAGTTTTAATCAGGAAAGGATGCTGTGTCTTGTCAAATGCTTTTTCTGCATCGAGTGGGAGGATCATATGGTTCTTGTCTTTTCTTTTATTAATGTGATCTATCGTGTTGATTGATTTGTGACTGTTGAACCACCCTTGCATTCCAAGAATAAATCCCACTTGGTCATGGTGAATAATCCTTTTAATGCACTGTGGGATCCTATTGCCTAGTATTTTGGTGAGAATTTTGGCATCCATGTTCATCAGGGGTATTGGTCTCTAATTCTCCTTCTTGGCAGGGTTTTTGTCTGATTTTGGGATCAAGGTAATGCTGGCCTTATAGAACGTGTTTGGAAATTTTCCTTCAAATTCTATTTTTTAAAACAAGTTCAGTAGAATAGGTATTATTTTTTCTTTAAATGTTTGATAGAATTCCTCTGGGAAACCATCTGGCCCTGGACTTTTATTTTTTGGGATGTTTTTGAATACTGCTTCAATTTCCTTTCTGATTATGCATCTGTTCAGGTTTTTTATTTCTTCCTGTTTCAGTTTTGGTAGTTTATAAGTTTCTAGATTGCCTAATTTGTTGGTATATAGTTACTCATAATGCGTTCTTATTATTGTCTGTATTTCCGTGGTGTTGGTCATGATCTCTCCCCTTTCATTCATGATTTTATTAATTTGGGTCCTTTCTATTTTCTTTTGGAGAAGTCTGGCTAGAGGTTTATCTATCTTCTTAATTCTTTCAAAAAACCAGCTTCTAGTTTATCTGTTCTACTGTTCTTCTGGTTTCTATTTAATTGATTTCTGCTCTAATATTTATTATTTCTCTTCTGTTCAGTTTAGGCTTTATTTGCTGTTCTTTCTCCCACTCCTTTAGGTGTAAGATTAGCTTGTGTATTTGAGACTTTTCTAGTTTCTTGAGAAAGGCTTGTATTCCAATGTACTTTTCTCTTAGGACTGCCTTTGCTGCATCCCAAAGGTTTTAAACAGTTGTGTTTTCATTTTCATTTGTTTCCATGAATTTTCTGAAATTCTTCTTTAATTTTCTGGTTGACCTATTCATTCTTTATTAGGATGCTCTTTAACCTCCAAGTGTTTCAGTTCCTTCCAAATTTCGTCTTGTGATTGAGTTCAAGTTTCAAAGCATTGTGGTCTGAACATATGCAGGGAATAATCCCAATCTTTTGGTACTGATTGAGACCTGATTTGTGACCCAGTATGTGATATACTCTGGAGAAAGTTCCATGTGCACTCGAGAAGAATGAGTATTCTGTTGTTTAAAGAGGGAATGTTCTGTATATATCTTTGACATCCATCTGGTCCAGTGTGTCTTTCAAAGCCCTTGTTTCCTTGTTGTTCTTCTGCTTAAATGATCTGTCCGTTTCTGTGAGTTGGGTGTTGAAGTCCCCTACTATTTGTGCATTATTATCAATGTGTTTATTTACTTTGGCTATTAATTGGTTTATATAATTGGCTGCTCCCATGTTGGGGGCATAAATATTTACAATTGTTAGATCTTCTTGTTGGATAGACCCTTTAAGTATGATATAGTGTCCCTCTACATCTCTCACTGCATTCTTTGGTTTAAAATCTAATATTTCTGATATGAGGATTGCCACCCCTGCTTTCTCTTGAGGTCCATTAGTGTGGTAAATTGTTCTCCACCCCCTCACTTTCAGTCTGGAGGTGTCTTTAGGTGTAAAATGAATCTCTTGTAGAGAACATATTGATGGGTCTTGCTTTTTTATCCAATCTGTTACTCTGTGCCTTTTGATGGGAGTATTCAGCCCATTTACATCCAGAGTAACTATTGGAAGATATGAATTTAGTGCCATTGTATTGCCTATAATGTCCCTCTTTCTGTAATTTTCTCTATTTCTCTCTGGTCTATGTTACTCTTGGGCTCTTTCTTTGCTTACAGGATCCCCCTTAATATTTCTTGCAGTGCTGGCTTAGTGGTCACATATTCTTTCAGTTTCTCTCTGTACTGGAAGCTCTTTATCTCTCCTTCCATTCTGAATGACAGTCTTGCTGTGTATGTATTCTTGGCTTCATATTTTTCTCATTTAGTACCCTGAATATATCATATCCGCCCTTTCTGGCTTACCAGGTTTCTGTAGATACGTCTGATGTTAGTCTGATGTCCCTCCATCTGTAGGTAAGGAGACTTTTGTCTCAAGCTGCTTTCAGGCTTTTCTCTTTCTCTAAAATTTGTAAGCTTCACTATTATGTCGGGGTGTTGATATATTTTTATTGATTTGGGGAGACATCCTCTCTACCTCTTTGACTTGAATGCTTGTTTCTTTTCCCAGATTAGGGAAGTTCTCAGCCATTATTTGCTCAAATATACCTTCTGGCTCTTTCTCTCTTTCTTCTCCCTCAGGCACCCCAATAATTCTGACATTGGTATGGCATTATTAATTTCTTGAATCCTTTTCTCATGGGCTATTACTTGTTTTTCTTTATTTTCCTCAACTTCCTTCCTTTTCTTAAGCCTGTCTTACTTACTCTCTCTTCTGCTTCATTCACCCTAGCTGTTAGAGTATCTAATTTAGACTGTATCTCAGTGCAGATTTTTTAAAAGATCTTTATTCATTTTATTTGAGAGAGAGAGAGCATGAGCACAAGTTGGGGGGAGAGCAGAAGGAATGGGAGAAGCAGACTTCCCGCTGAGCAGGGAGCCTGATGTGGGGCTCAATCCCAGGACTCCAGGATCATGACCTGAGCCAAAAGCAGATGCTTAACCAACTGAGCCACCCAGGCACCCCACAGTTAGTGCATTTTAAATTTCAGCCTGATTAGATCTCATTTGTTCACTAAGAGATTCTCTACTGTCTTTTATGCTTTTTTCAAGCCCAGGTATTAACTTTATTATTGTTATCCTGAATTCCATCTCTGACCTTTTACTTATATCCATATCAATTGGATCTGTGGCAGAGAACATTACTTCTTGTTCTTTCTTTTGTTGTGAATTCCTCCTTTTAGTGATCTTGCCCAGAGAAGAATGGATGAGCTCATGAACCGAATCAAAAATATCAACCACATTCCAAGCAAAATACACACTAGACAAATCTGAAGCAGTCAGAAACCAAAACAGATAAGCAAAATAAAACAAAACAACAAAAAGTGGGGGAAAGAATATAACCTCACAGGGTGGACAAAACACACTGGTCCACTTGTTCCTGAGTGAATTTTGGTCTGTGTTAGAATACTCTAAATCTCAAAATTGCAAAGAAAGCAAAACTTACATATATACAAAGTTAAAATTGAATAAAGTGAAAAAAGGCCAAAATGCAACATATATCTAAAAAATATAGATGTAAAAAATAAATGTTAAAAAGCAACTTAAAAACAAATCATTGATAAAATAAGAAACTAGTTGAAAAGAGAAAAAGGGAAAAAAAAAGGAAAAGAAAAATTTTGGACTAAAAAATAAGTGAATCATGAGAAAAAAAACCTCGAGTTCTATATACTATATTCCCCTAGCCCTGGCGTTTTACAGTTTTGTGGGATCCATAAGCTAGTTGTGCACCTGTTCTTCCAATTGGTCTTCTGAGGGAGGGGCCTGCTATGCTGCTTCTCAGGTGTTTTTGCCTATGCAGAGTTGCACCTCCCCTTGCAAGGGGGTTGGGCTCACCATAAGCTGGTCCTCTGTATGGCTTTTGTTCCCTGAAGGCTTTCCGCGCCTCTTCAGATGATCAAAATAAAGATGGCCCTGGGCTGACCTCCAGCTCCAGAGCCAAAAGTTCACAGTCCTCCCTCTTCAGTAAACCCTCTGGGATCAACAGTGTTCACTTTTGTGTGTACTAAACTCCAAAGACTCCTTCGGTGTGTGCCCACAGTGATCCTCCTGGGGGGAAATCTGAGGGTCCCATGTTACTGCCCTTTGTTTTGCCCTGACGCTGAGAGCGGTCACAGGATCATTGCATGTACCTGCTCCACTCTGGCTCCTGGGGGATGGCTGAGTGTCGCCATACTGTCCTTTATGGGCCTGCCACCCTGAAACTATTGCCTGGTTGTGGGCACACCCGTTCTGTCCCTCCTGGAGGATGACAGATGGTCTGCACGGTCCAGTCCTTTGCAGGGTTCTCAGGCAGCAAGCAGTCACTTGATGGCCCAGTTTGCAGTTTATGGTGACCAGAGCTAGGAGTCCCCTCCTGGGCTCGCTGACCATAACCAGTTTCTCCACTCCACTGCTTGGGCACTCTATCGGCTCAGGCATCCCCATTAGTTCTATGACT
The DNA here is from genome assembly GCF_964656455.1 of Halichoerus grypus. Taxonomy (NCBI): domain Eukaryota; kingdom Metazoa; phylum Chordata; class Mammalia; order Carnivora; family Phocidae; genus Halichoerus; species Halichoerus grypus. The sequence continues at coordinate 54,763,773 of NC_135727.1, read as the reverse complement.
TCTAGGATCCTGAGACCACAATGACCCACCTAGAATTCTGTCCTTTCCATCCCCTGAGCCCCTTCAGACAGGGATGTCTCTCACTGGAGCAGATTTCTAAGGGTTCTGAATTTATCCTCCAAGGCTATATCACTTTCTGGTAGCCAGCTTATGGAGGCTTCCTCCCCCCCCCCCGTTTATCTCTTGATATCTCCCCTCAGATTCACATCTCCACACCTCCTACCTTGCAAAAAGCAGTGGATTTTCTAACTGTAGAGTTTCAGATATTTTTTTCTTACATCTCAGGCTGAGTTCATGGGTGTTCAGAGTGGTTTGATAGTTATCTAGTTAAATTCAAGGGTCCAGATGAAATGAGGTACCCTACTCTACTGCCATCTTGCTTCAGTCAATTCACTCATAACTGAATTCACCATATGAAACACTGACAACTCTTTATACTTTTTCCTTTTGTATACTTTAATACTTTATATCAGTGAGTTACACTTATTACCATAAAATGCCATGAACTGAAAAGCCCTCAGACCATCTTAAAGCACAACTCTCTAATTTTACAAATTCATGGAGATGTTAAGCAATTTGTTTGTGGTCACAATACTAGTTACAGACAGATTCGGGACTTAGAACTTAAGTCTTCTGACACCTATTTCTGAGCTGATCCTCTGTCATGTGGCTTCAACAAATTGAACACTGGTCTCATTACGTAAGTTAAAATATGTTTCATTGTATGTTTTCTAGGGTCAAAGTATTTTTGGACTTGATGTCATTGAAACACCAGAAGGGGACAAGATGCCACAACTGATTGTTCAAAAGGAGTTAGATAGGGAAGAGAAGGATACATATATAATGAAAGTAAAGGTTGAAGATGGTGGCTTTCCTCAACGATCCAGTACTGCTATTTTGCAAATAAGTGTTGCTGACACAAATGATAACAGCCCAGTCTTCAAGGAGGATGGGATTGAAGTCAACATACCAGAAAATGCTCCTGTAGGTACTTCAGTGACACAACTTCATGCCACAGATGCCGACATAGGTGAAAATGCCAAGATCCACTTCTATTTCAGCAATCTAGTCTCCAACATCGCCAAGAGGCTATTTCACCTCAACACCACCACTGGACTTATCACAGTCAAACAACCACTGGATAGGGAGGAGTCACCAAACCACAGGTTACTGGTTTTGGCAAGTGATGGTGGATTGATGCCGGCAAGAGCAATGGTTCTAGTAAATGTTACAGATATCAATGATAATGCCCCATCAATTGACATAAGATACATCATTAATCCAATCAATGGCACTGTGGTTCTTTCAGAAAATGCTCCCCTCAACACCAAAATTGCTCTCATAACTGTGACAGATAAAGATGCTGACCACAATGGCATGGTGACATGCTTCACAGATCATGAAGTCCCTTTCAGATTAAGGCCAGTATTCAGTAATCAGTTCCTCCTGGAGACTGCTGCATATCTTGACTATGAGTCCACAAGAGAATATGCCATTAAATTACTAGCTGCAGATGCTGGCAAACCTCCTTTGAATCAATCATCCATGCTCCTTGTCAAAGTGAAAGATGAAAATGACAATGCTCCTGTTTTCACCCAGCCTTTCATAAGTCTTTCTCTTCCTGAGAATAACTCTCCTGGCACCAAGTTGACAAAAATAAGTGCAACGGATGCGGACAGTGGGCACAGTGCTGAGATCAATTATCTGCTAGGTGTTGATGCTCCATCTGAATTTAACCTAGATAGTCATACAGGCATTCTGACTGCAGTGAAGAAACTGGATAGAGAAAAACGGGAAAAATATTCCTTCACAGTTCTGGCAAAAGATAATGGGATGCCATCCTTAGTAACCAATGCCACAGTTTTAGTGACCATTCTTGATCAGAATGACAACAGTCCAATTTTTACTCACAGTGAGTACAACTTCTATGTTCCAGAAAACCTTCCAAGACATGGCACAGTAGGACTGATCACTGTAACTGATCCGGATTATGGAGAAAACTCTGCAGTCACTCTCTCCATTTTAAATGTGAATGATGACTTCACCATTGATCCACAGACTGGTGTTATCCAACCAAATATTTCATTTGACAGAGAAAAACAAGAATCTTATACTTTCTATGTAAAGGCTGAGGATGGTGGTAAGGTATCACATTCTTCAACTGCCAAAGTGACAATAAATGTGGTCGATGTCAATGACAACAAACCAGTTTTCATTGTCCCTTCTTCCAATAACTCCTATGAATTGGTTCTACCATCCACTAATCCAGGCACAGTGGTCTTCACAGTACTTGCTGTTGACAATGACACTGGCATGAATGCAGAGCTTCATTACAGCATTGTAGGAGGAAACACAAGAAGTTTGTTTATAATTGACCAAACAACAGGCAACATCACACTAACGGAGAAATGTGTCGTTACAGACCTTGGTTTACACAGATTGATAGTTAAAGCTAAGGACTTAGGACAACCTGAATCTCTCTTCAATGTTGTTATTGTTAATCTATTTGTGAATGAGTCAGTGACCAATGCTACATGGATTCATGAACTGGTGCACAAAAACATTGAAACACCAGTGACCCCAAATATTGAGACAGCTGATGCATTCTCACCCACCAGTGACTATGTCAAGATCATGGTTGCTATTATTGCTGGCACCATAACTGTCATCCTTGTTATCTTCATTACTGCTGTAGCAAGATGCCATCAATTGCCACACATTAAGGCTGCTCAGAAAAACAAGCAGAATTCTGAATGGGTTACTCCAAACCCAGAAAACAGGCAGATGATAATGATGATGATGATGAAGAAGAAGAAAAAGAAGAAGAAGAGGAAGAAGAAGCATGCCCCTAAGAACTTGCTGCTTAACTTTGTCACTATTGAAGAAACTAAGGCAGATGATGTTGACAATGATGGAAACAGTGTCACACTAGACCTTCCCATTGAGCTGGAAGAACAAACCATGGGCAAGTACAACTGGGGCACTATACCTACTACATTCAAGCCTGACAGCCCTGATTTAGCCAGGCACTACAAATCTGCCTCTCCACAGCCTGCCTTCCATATCCAGCCTGAAACTCCCCTGAATTCAAAGCACCACATCATCCAGGAACTGCCACTTGATAACACCTTTGTGGCCTGTGATTCCATCTCTAAGTGTTCCTCCAGCAGTTCTGATCCTTACAATGTTTCTGAGTGCAGCTATTCAGTGACAACTTTCAAAACTCCTGTGTCTGTACACACTAGACCGGTAGGTAATGCAAGTTTCTAACTAACCTTTCTAACTTTATTTTTTAAAATTATTTTCAGTTGAAGTAGAACTTTACAGAATCTATTGTATTGACTCCAACAATCAAAATGACTATATTCTGCAGAAGTATCAAAATAAATACATGGTTTCATTTTAAGTTTGGTAGAAAATCATGGTAAAATGACTCCTGATGGTAGGAAAATTTGGTTCCGAATGATGACTATAACAGGGGCAGTGTTGTCTGCAAATGGAAGTATGACACATCTTGCTAGAGAATATACTTGAAAGACCTTAGAATAAAGGTCCTGGCTCTGTCCTCAGTATCATTATGTGCATGAGGATCAAAACAGTCAGGGCTAGATACATCACAGTAAAGCTTTTTAGAATCTGGTAAGAAGGTCTTGGTGTTTAATGGAGTTGAGAATCCCAGCTTCACTTGGGAAAAACTGTGTCTGCTCAGGAAAATAAAATAGCATCAATATATCCTCCCTACCCATATGCTCCCAAACTGCCACAATGAAAAGAGAATGTTATTTTTAGATTAGGAACCCACCTTTATCCTGTTTCATAAAATCTTTATTTACACAATGTAACAAGAATAGGATTAGAAAAATAAAGACATGCTGCTCATTCTTATCTTCAAGCCAAAACATGAAATATATATGAGATCTCTATTTTGGACATCGATTTAAGTATTTGCATATTTGTCCAAGGTATTGAAAACCCTCCAGAAGACATTCTTAAAAGATAATGACTTTTGGATAAGAAAATATGTTTGCTTTCTTTAATGGGCCTGAAGGAAAGTATGGGCATATTAAGACCTAAGAAATCTATGTATAATAATTTAAAACCCAATAAACTTATGAAAACAAGAGCTTATACAGTGATTTTTATCTATATTCTGTGGAGAAATGATTACAAATTTATCTAGAAATTCATAAGTAAATTAAATGATTTAAGGATGGTTACTTCTTTAATAAAGTCAAGCAATAGAATTTATCTACATCTTTTCTCTTGAAATTATATCACATGTTGATTTTATTGTTTTGTCTGTGTTACTTTTAAAAAAGATCTTCATCTCTGTTTCAGTGAATAAAGTTTTTTGAAAATCTATTCAGGCTTAATAAAATGGTTGTAATGTTGAAATCAAACTGGATATCTTCTCACCAAAGTTAGAAATACTAAATAAATCTATCAGAATTCAAAATAACAATGAAGATAATAATTTACCATAATTTAGGAAATGGTTTTAAGATCGAGGTCATTCAAGAATATGCATATTTAAATTATACAATAACATTATCCATTCTTAATCACACAGTAAAGTAAGATATCACTCCAGTTGTGGGTGCATTTTTGTTACAATAGGTCCACAATTATGCTATTGCAGATAGTAAAATAGAACCCTATTCTTTGTATACAGAGTTCTGTTATGCTTTGAATGAGTTTACAAGGTACAAGGTGTGAGATGCCTAACATCTCCTCAAGGTTTGTTTTTGTTTATATGTAATCATTTATAAAGGTGCTATCATTTTCTAATTTTTACTGCTATTATTTTATTATAAACATTTCTCAATAGGAAATTATTTTTTATGAACAACAATTTCTGTGTGTTGTGTATCTTTGTGTGTGTGTGTGTGTGTGTGTTGTGTATCTTAATAACACTTTCCCCTGGACTAAATTTGTGGCTCACTTAAAAATGTATACAAAGCGGGGATGGTTTGTGAATTACATTAGCAGATTATCATTTTTGCTAGATTGGCTCATGAAGTTTGTTAAAAGAGTAAATTCTGGTTTCAACGGTTTTTGAAGGCATGGAGATGTTTTACGGGTTAGATTTATTATACTTGAGAATATAAATGTACAGTAAGCAAGGCATAAATGAAGAAAAAATTGAAATATTTTCCAAATATCCTCCTCTTTTTATTTGTATTTTTTGATATTTTGTAATTCTTAAAAAGTCAAATAAATTAACAACTTTTTCCACAATGACATTTTCTTTTGTTTAGCTAAGAGATCTTTTCCTAAACACAGGACAAATAACTTCATGAGATAGGCAAAATATGAAAAGTAAATGCTAATTAGAATAAGTTCTTTGTTATCACTAGGTTTTTATTAGCTAAAAGGACCATCCTACAATCAATTTTCAGATGACTTATTTTATTTTTTCACATCTTAAAAAAATAGATAAATTATATATTTTCTGTCATTGGTTCACATTACTAAATTACTAAATATCTGCTGGACATGAATTGGTAAACTTAGGCAAATTAATATAATATTAAAAATAATTTGATTCTTATATTTTGTGCTACATTTGCAATATTCTTCATCCTTTCTATATATTCTTCAATTTCTGATTAATGCCAGGAGAGGCATCTTATATTTACTGATGTCGCAGAATGCTAAGATAAGTGAGCACTGAAGAAGAATATATGTATTTAAAACTTTCGGGCGCCTGGGTGGTTCAGATGGTTAAGCATCTGCCTTCGGCTCAGGTCATGATCCCAGACTCCTGGGATCGAGTCCCACATCGGGCTCCCTGCTCAGCGGGGAGCCTGCTTCTCCCTCTGCCTCTCTCTCTCTCTCTCTCTCTCTGTCTCTTATGAATAAATAAATAAAATCTTTAAAAAAAAAAAAACTTTCAATATAGGAGGTGTGTTCTTTTTAAAGAAACATCACACAAAATGGGGAAAAGTGTCAACCAACACAACAAAAATTCATTGTTCCTTAAGGAAATTCTGACAATGAAATAAAATATTATTGTTAGCAGAGGGCAAAACTGTTCCAATTGATTTTAAACAAAGTGTAAAGTACATTTTCAAAAGGAGACTTTGGGATGATATTTACATTTAGCTCATCATTCACTTAAATAGAAAATGAAAGTGAAGAAGTGAAATGGTTGTAGTAGGCTGTAATATATAAGAAGATTTATGAGAAATTTCATGTTTTCAACAGGGAATCAAATATTTTCTTTTTTTTTTTTAATATTTTATTTATTTATTTGAGAGAGAGAATGAGAGAGAGAGCACATGAGAGGGGGGAGGGTCAGAGGGAGAAGCAGACTCCCTGCTGAGCAGGGAGCCTGATGTGGGACTTGATCCCGGGACTCCAGGATCATGACCTGAGCCGAAGGCAGTCGCCCAACCAACTGAGCCACCCAGGCGCCCCAAATATTTTCTATAATTATTTTGACTCAGATGTTCTGAAAAATGATAGAGTATTCATTAGAAATATATCTGTTTGGGGGCACCTGGGGGCTCAGTTGTTAATCATCTGCCTTCGGCTCAGGTCGTGATCCCAGGGTGCTGGGATCGAGCCCTGCATCGGGCTCCTTGCTCCACCGGAAGTCTGCTTCTCCCTCTCCCACTCCCCCTGCTTGTGTTCCTGTTCTCGCTATCTCTCTCTCTGTCAAATAAATAAAATCTTTAAAAATAACTGAATTTGGAGTCAGTCAACCAGTAACCACTATTTTGTACAATATTTACTAATATATTTGTTTCAACACAAAATAATACTGCCTCATTTTATTATTTTAATGCCTGCACTCATCACTGTTCAAATAGATGTTGTAATTGTGTATCTATATAGGCATGATATGAAGGTTGATCTCAAAAGAAATGATACAGGAAAAGCAGATCTTAAGAAACCTTACATGAAATTAATCCACACCTTGTAAATGCTTCCTATATGTGCTCTTATGTAATAGACAAGTTGTTTTAGACTTTTTTTGTAGCATAGTTTTTGTCTACATTAAATAGTATATAGATTTAAGTATCTAGCATATTCAAAGCTGCTGTGATAATATAAAGCTTTGTGTGTTGTGTATAATTACTATTTTTTAATTTTTTTATTATGTTATGTTAATCACCATACATTACATCATTAGTTTTTGATGTAGTGTTCCATGATTCATTGTTTGCGTATAACACCCAGTGTTCCATGCAGAACGTGCCTTTTTAAAGAGAACTATTGACCAATTATTTCTTCATGTATTATGTTTGTTCCTACATTATTTCTGTGGTTTTATGTGGTATTTGAAATAGACATAAAATTCTAAGTTAGTCATAAACTTTTATTTTTATTGCACATGCAATATACCTTCATTGTAAAAAATAAAATTGTAGATGTATTTATGTGAAGAATTATTTAATTATTTGTTTTTATTTGAAGCTATATTAGTAAGTTTTTCTTTATAACTTAGTAATTTTGTTTAAAAGTTTCTATAACTTTTGGAAGTGTTGCACTTTAAAATTACAAAATTATTTTCTTCTTTTTATATTATAAACTATACATGCAGGATTTTTTTTACATATAGTGGTAATTCACTGATTTATTACATATATTATTTATTTCTATAGATGAATTATTGGACAAATTGATGTAATAGTATAGTTTGATTAGTTAAAAGTGTAATACAGAGGCATGCTATATATTACCACCACAAGACTAACCTCCACTCACTGAAAATACCAAGTTTGATGAAAAAAAATTTTTTTTAAAGATTTATATATTTTAGATAAAGAGAGCACAGGGGAGAGGAGCAGAGAGAGAGGGAGAGAGAGTCTGAAGCCGACTCCACGCTGAGAGTGGAGCCCAATGCAGGGCTTGATCTCATGAGCCCTGAGATCACAACCTGAGCTGAAATCAAGAGTCAGACAATTAACTAACAGTGCCACCCAGGTGCCACCCCCCAAAAAAGTTTAAAATTAAAAAGAATGCCATTTAAATTTCTGCCAAAATTTCCTTTAGAACAACCAAGTTAGGGGCGCCTGGGTGGATCATTGTTAAGTGTCTGCCTTCGGCTCAGGTCATGATCCCAGCATCCTGGAATTGAGTCCCGCATCGGATTCCCTGCTCAGCAGGAAGCCTACTTCTTCCTCTCCCACTCCCCCTGCTTGTGTTCCCTCTCTCACTGTCTCTCTTTCTGTCAAATAAATAAAAAATCTTTAAAAAAAAGAACAACCAAGTTATTTAATCATTTCTAGGAATTATAATCAACTTTTACCTTTTTCATATTCTAGCTAATCTCAATCCAAATTGCTTTAAACTGTCTCTTTTTTAAGTGATTAAGTATATTGGATTATCCACATATACAGATACTATTCATGTAGGAGTAAAATTTTTTTGTCAAGTAAAAAAAAAATCACATTGCATTAGGTTTCAGGTAGTCAAAATGATGTAATAATGAAAAAGAAGTATTTCAATGGACATTCTAGAGACATTTGCACTTTCCCCCCTGTTCTGGAGTATTAAATTTATTAATTATTTGTTGACGTACTTCATAGAAATGCTATTCTTTTGACATACAGTTAATAAGAAGGACTTCCACTTTTTTGTCTTAATACTTGAAAAACATGAGACAACAAAACAATGCTTTCATTAGATAAACTATTAGAAAAATATTTATGAAATACTACTTTTACTCTATTTCATGGTAGTCAGAAGTAAATGAATATGCAACTCTGGTCAAAAATATCATTTTTCACAGTCCATAAAATGAACTTTAAAATGTATTTACTTGTTTTATTACATATCAGTTCGAAACACTGACACCTTACACAAAAAATATTTCCAGTAATTGAAGCACAAATAGCTGTTCAGTGTCACAGCACAAATAGCTGTTCAGTGTCACAACCTTGAAGTAATTAAGAATTTAAAAATAAAATCTGACCAGCTCTTTAGGTATGTAAACACAGACCTAGTGTCATATTTATTTTTTTAAGGGTATTATTTATTTTAGAGAGAGAAAAAGAGAGAGAGGGAGAGAGCACAAGAACAGGGCAAGGAGCAAAGGGAGAGGGAGATAATCTTCAGCAGAATCCACACTGAGCACAGAGCTCAATGTGGGGCTGGTCCCACAACTCTGAGGCCATGACAGCCAAAACCAGGAGTTGGATGCTTACCCTACTGAGTCACCCAGGCGACTCTAGTCCCATATTTAAAGTGGGGGAAAAAAACACAGAAAACTAGAATTGCATGGACTCTGGAAAATTAACTTCTGAGTTCCTTAATTAGAGATTATGTTTCATTATTGATTTTATTCTTTTGATCACACCATTCAAAATTATGTATTGGGTGCGTTTTGCAGAAAACTGTATATATTATTCATACTGTTCAGAATGCATAATATTTTTTTTTCACACAAATACAGTTATTCAAGAGGAGGTACAGGGTTCTCTTCCAGATAGGTATCATGGCTTTGAAAATGTACCAAAACATCTGGATGTAAAATAGAGTTTAAACATGGGGAACTTTTGTCTACCTGGCAAATTTGTTTGAATTCATAAAGACAAAGACTTTACCTATTACTACAGAAAAAATATAATTGTTTCATTTTACATAGAAACAAATAATTTGACATGATATATAATTATCATTATATGAATTAAGAGTGACTGATAACATTTAACAACAAAGTTCCACATGGAACTACAATTCAACTTTACATATATAAATTTTAGATATCTATGGAGCTATGCACACATTTATTTCAAAAGTCACACGATTTATAGAAATAAGGAGGAATGTAAAATTGACTTTTAAGTGTGATAATTGAAAGATAGACACATCAAAGTCTAGAAATTAATATACTTAATTGTGTGTTTAGAGGAAAATTTATTTTAATTTGATTTTTAAGTTATTCCAATATAGTGGGATTAAAATGGGTTAATATATAATAAACACAGATATGTTGGCATTTATGTGTATACATTTGTGTGTTATTTTGTTTAAATTTAAGTTAGTTAATTTATAGTGTATTACTAATTTCAGGGTAGAATTTAGTGACTCATCAGTTGGATATAATGCCCAAGTGTCCTCTTTAATGCCAATCACACAATCATCCCATCCCCCAACCCACCTCCTGTCCAGCAACAATCAGGTTGTGCTCTATAGTTAAGAGTCTCTCATGGTTTCTCTCCCTCTTTAATTTTGACCTATTTTATTTTTCCCTCCCTTCTCCTATGCTCATCAGTTGTGTTTCTTAAATTCCACATATGAGTGCAATCATATTGTATTTGTCTTACTCTGACTGACTTATTTAACTTAGCATGATGCACTCTAGTTCCATCCACATGGTAGCCAATGGAAAGATTTAATTCTTTTTGATGGCTGAGTAATATTCAATTGTATATAAATACCACTCTTCTTTATCCATTCATCCATTGATGGACATCTGGGCTCTTTCCATAGTTTGACTATTGTGGACATTGCTGCATTAAGGTGCATGTGCCCCTTCAAATCACTATGTTTGTATCTTTTGGATAAATACCTAGTAGTGCAATTGCTGGGTCACAGGGCAGTTCTATTTTTAACTTTTGGAGGAACCTCCATACTGTTTTCCAGAGTGGCTGTACCAGTTTGCATTCCCACCAACAGTATAAGAAGGTTCCCCTTTCTCCATATCTTCACCAACATTTGAGTTGTTCATTTTAGCTGTTCTGACTGGTATGAGATGGTATCTCATTGTGATTTTGATTTGTATTTCCCTGATGCCAGATGATGTTGAGCATTTTTTCATGTGTCTGTTAGTCGTTTCTAATGTCTCCTTTTAGGAAATATCTGTTCATGTATTCTACCCATTGCTTGACTGGGTTTTTTTTGGTTTGGTTTGGTTTGGTTTTGGTGTTGAGTTTAAGTTCTTTATAGATTTTGGATACCAGCCCTACAGCCAATATATCCTTTGCAAATATCTTCTCCTATTCAGTAGGTTGCTTTTTAGTTTTGTTGATTGTTTCCTTTGCTGTGCAAAAGCTTTTTATCCTAATGAGGTCTCAATAGTTCATTTTTGTTTTTGTTTCCCTTGCCTCTGGAGACATGTCTAGCAAGAAATTGCTGTGGCCGAGGTCAGAGTTTGCTGTCTGTGTTCTGCTCTAGGACTTCAATGGATTCCTGTCTCACATTTAGGTCTTTCATCCATTTTGAGTTTATTTTTGTGTATGGTGTAAGAAAGTGGTCCAGTTCCATTCTTCTTCAGGTGGCTGTTCAATTTTCCCAACACCATTTGTTGAAGAGACAGTCTCTTTTCCATTGGATATTCTTTCCTACTTGTCAAAAATTAGTTGACCATAGAGTTGAGAATCAATTTCTGGGTTCTGTATTCTGTTCCGTTGATCTATGTGTCTGTTTTTGTGCCAAGACCATACTCTCTTGATGATTACAGCTTTGTAATATAGTTTGAAGTTTGGAATTGTGATGCCTCCAGCTTTGCTTTTTTCTTTTTCCATGTTACTTTGGCTATTCTGGGTCTTTTCTGGTTCCATGCAAATTTTAGGACTGTTTGTTCCAGCTCTGTGAAAAATGCTGGTGGTGTTTTGAAAGGGATTGCATTAAATGTGTAGATAGCTTTGGGTAGTATAGACATTAAACAGAATTTTTTCTTCCAATCCACGAGCACAGAGTATTCTTCCATTTCTTTGTGTCTTCTTCAATTTCTTTCATAAGTGTTCTATAGTTTTCAGAGTATGGATCTTTTAGCCTCATTGGTTAGGATTATTCCTAGATATCTTATGAGTTTTGGTGCAATTATAAATAGGATCGATTCAGTGATTTCTCTTTCTGCTGCTTTGTTGTTGGTGTATAGAAATGTAACAGACTTCTGTGTGTTGATTTTATATTCTATGACTGTATCAGTTCTAGCAATTTTTTGATGGACTCTTTTGAGTGTTCTATACAGAGCATCAAGTCATCTGCAAAGAGTGAAAATTTGACTTCTTTGACAATTTGGGTGCCTTATATTTCTTTTTGTTGTCTGATTGCCAAGACTAGGATTTCCAGTACTACATTGAACAACAGTGGTGAGAATTGTTATCCCTGTCATGTTCCTGACCTTAGGGGAAAATCTCTCAGTTTTTCCCCATTGAGGATGGTATTTGCTGTGGGTCTTTTATATATGGCCTTTATGATTTTGAAGCATGTTCCTTATATCTCTAATTTATTGAGGGTTTTATCAAGTAAGGATGTGTTTTTTTGTCAAATGCTTTTTCTGAATCTTTTGAGATGATCATATGGTTCTTGTCCTTTTTTTATCAATGTAGTGTATCACATTGATTGGTTTGCAGATGTTGAACCACCCCTGCAGCCTGAGAAAAATCCCACTTGGTTGTGGTGAATAGTTCTTTTACTGTGCTTATTGGATCTGACTAGCTGGTTTCTTCTTTAGAATTTTTGCATCCATGTTCATCAGGGATATTGGTCTCTAATTTTTCTTTTTAGTGTGGTCTTTGTCTGGTTTGGGAATCAAGATAATGCTGGCCTCATAGAATGAGTTTGCAAATTTTCCATTCATTTTCATTTTTTGAAACAGTTGCAAAAGAATAGGTATTAATTATTCTTTACTTTTTATTTATTTTTATTTATTTTTAATTTTGTTATATTATTTATGTTAGTCACAATACAATACATCATTAGTTTTTGATGTATTGGTTCACAATTCATTGTTTTCGTATACAACCCAGTGCTTCATGCAGTATGTGCCCTCCTTAATGCCCATCACCGGGCTAAGCCATTCCCTCACCCTCTCCCCTCTAAAATCTCAGTTTGTTTCTCAGAGTCCATAGTCTGTCATAGGTCACCTTTCCCTCCCATTTCACCCCCTTCATTTTCCCTTCCTTCTCCTAATGTCCTCCATGCTATTCCGTATGTTCCACAAATAAGTGAAACCATATGAAAATTCTCTTTCTCTGCTTGACTTATTTCATTTAGCATAATCTCCTCCAGTCTCATCCATGTTGATGTAAAAGTTGGGTATTCATCCTTTATGATGGTTGAGTAATATTCCATTGTATATATGGACCACATCTTCTTTATCCATTCATCTGTTGAAAGGCATCTTGGCTCTTTCCACAGTTTGGCTATTGCGGACATTGCTGCTATGGACATTGGGGTGCATATGGCCCTTCTTTTCACTACATCTGTGTCTTTGGGGTAAATACCCAGGAGTGCAATTCCTGGGTCATAGGATAGCTCTATTTTTAATTTTTTGAGGCATATCCACACTGGTGTCCAAAGTGGCTGTACCAACCTGCGTTCCTACCAACAGTGTAAGAGGGTTCCCCTTTTTCCACAACTTTACAACATTTGTTGTTTCTTGCCTTGTCAATTTTTGCCATTTTAACTGGTGTAAGGTGGTATCTCAATGTGGTTTTCATTTTAAATTCCCTGATGGCTAATGATGCTGAACATTTTTTCATGTGTCTGTTAGGCATTTGTATGTCTTCTTCAGAGAAGTGTCTGTTTATCTCTTCTGCCCATTTTTTTGACTTGATTATTTGTTTTTTGGGTGTTGAGTTTGAGAAGTTCTTTATAGATCTTGGATACCAGCCCTTTCTCTGTGGTGTCATTTGCAAATATCTTCTCCCAATCTCTGGGTTACCTCTTTGTTTTGTTGACTGTTTCCTTTGCTGTGCAGAAGCTTTTTATCTTGATGAAGTCCCGAAACTTCACTTTTGCTTTTGTTTCACTAGCCTTTGGATGTATCTTGAAAGAAGTTGCTGTGGCTGATGTCAAAGAGGTTATTGCCTATGTTCTCCTCTAGGATTTTGATGGATTCCTGTCTCCCATTGAGGTCTTTCATCCATTTTGAGTTTATCGCTGTGTATGGTGTTAGAGAATGGTCTAGTTTCATTCTTCTGTACATAGCTGTCCAATCTTCTCAGCACCATTTATTGAAGAGACTGTCTTTTTTCCATTGCATATTTTTTCCTGCTTTGTCAAAGATTACTTGGACAAAGAGATGAGGGTCCATATCTGGACACTCTATACTGTTCCATTGGTCTATGTCTGTTTTTGTGCCAGTACCAAGCTGTCTTGGTGATCACTGCTTTGTAATATAGCTTAAAATCAGGCAACGTGATGCCCCCAGCTTTGTTTTGATTTTTCAACATTTCCTTGGTGATTTGGGGTCTTTTCTGATTCCATACAAATTTTAAGATTGTTTGTTCCAGCACTTTGAAAAATGTCATTGGAATTTTGATCAGAATAGCATTGAAGGTATAGATTGCTCTGGGGAGCATAGACATTTTAACAATGTTTATTCTTCCAATCCATGAACATGGAATGTTTTTCCATCTTTTTGTGTCTTCTTCAATTTCTTTCATGAGTGTTCTGTAGTTCCTAGAGTATAGATCCTTTACCTTTTTGGTTAGGTTTATTCTGAGGTATCTTATGGTTTTTGGTGCTATTGTAAATGGAATCGTTTCTCTAATTTCTCTTTCTACAGTTGCATTGTTAGTGCATAAGAAAGCAACTGATTTCTGTGCATTGATTTTGTATCCTGCCGCATTACTGAATTGCTGGATGAGTTCTAGTAATTTGGAAGTGGAGTCTTTTGGGTTTTCCACATAAAGTATCATGTCATCTGCAAAGAGAGAGAGTTTGACTTCTTCTTTGCCCATTTGAATATATTTTATTTCTTTTTGTTGTCTGATTGCTGTTGCTAGGACTTCTAGTACTATATTGAACAACAGTGGCGAGAGTGGGCATCCTTGCCGTGTTCCTGATCTTAAGGGAAAGGCTCTCAGCTTTTCCCCATTGAGGATTATATTCACTGTGGGTTTTTCATAGATGGATTTTATGAACTTGAGGAACGTTCCCTCTATTCTTATACTCTGAAGAGTTTTAATCAGGAAAGGATGCTGTATTTTGTCAAATGTTTTTTTGGCATCAATTGAGAGGACCGTATGGTTCTTTTCTCTCCTCATTTAATGTGTTCTATCACATTGATTGATTTGAAAATATTGAAGCACCCTTGCATCCCGGGGATAAATCCCATTTGGTCGTGGTGGATGATCCTTTTAATGTACTGTTGGATCCTATCAGCTAGGACTTTGTTGACAATTTTGAAATCCATACTCATCAGTAATATCAGTCTGAAATTTGCCTTTTTGATGTGGTCTTTACCTGGTTTGGGGATTAAGGTAATGTTTGCCTCATAGAATGAGTCTGGAAGCTTTCCTTCTGTTTCTATTTTTTGAAACAGCTTCAGGAGAATAGGTATTATTTCTACTTATTTCTACTTGAAATGTTTGTTAGAATTCCCCAGGGAATCCATCAGGCCCTGGACTCTTGTTTTTTGGGAGGTTTTTGATCCCTGCTTCAATCTCGTTACTGGTTATTGGCCTATTCAGGTTGTCAATTTCTTCCGTTGAGTTTATAGGGCGTTATAGGTTATAGGTTTCCAGGAAGGCATCCATTTCTTCCAGGTTGCTCAATTTATTGGCATATAGCTGTTTATAATTTCTAATAATTGTTTCTCTTTCCTTGGTGTTAGTCGAGATCTCTCCCCTTTCATTCATAATTTTATTAATTTGAGTCCTTTCTCTTTTCTTTTGGATAAGTCTGGCCAGTGGTTTATTGCTCTTATTAATTCTTTCAAGAGCCAGCTTCTAGTTTCATTCATCTCATCTATTGTGTTTCTGGTTTCTAATTCATTGATCTCTGCTCTAATCTTAATTATTTCTCTTCTAATGCGTGGCTTAGGCATCATTTGTTGCTTTTTCTCTAGTTCTTTAAGGTGTAAAGATAGTTGTTGAATTTGGGATTTTTGTATTTTTTTGAGTGAGGCTTGGATGGCTATGTATTTCCCCCTTAGGACTGCCTTTTCAGTATCCCATAGGTTTTGTTCTGATGTGTTTCCATTCTCATTGGTTTCCATGAATTGTTTAAGTTCTTCTTTGATTTCCTGGTTGATCCAAACATTCTTGAGCAGAGTGGTCTTTAGTTTCCAAGGGTTTGAATTTCTCCCAAATATTTTCTTGTGATTGAATTCCCGTTTTAAAACATTATGGTCTGAGAGGATGCAGGGAATAATGTCAATCTTTTCGTATTGGTTGAAACCTGATTTGTGACCCAGTATGTGGTCTATTCTGGAGAAAGTTCCATGTGCCCTCGAGAAAAATGAGTATTCTTTTGTTTAAGGTTGGAATGTTCTGTATATGTCTATGAGGTCCATCTGGTCCAGGGTGTCATTCAAAGCTCTTGTTTCTTTGTTGATTTTCTGCTTAGATGATCTGTCTATTGCAGAGAGTGGAGTATTGAGGTCTCCTACAAATAGTGTATTGTTATCAATATGACTTTTTATTTTGGTTAACAGTTGGCTTACGTAGATGTTTGCTCCCATGTTGGGGGCATAGATATTTACAATTGTTAGATCTTCTTGTTGGATAGACCCTTTAAGAATGATATAGTGTCCTGGGCTGCCTGGGTGGCTCAGTTGGTTAAGTGACTGCCTTCGGCTCAGGTCATGATCCTGGAGTCCTGGGATCGAGTCCCGCATCAGACTCCCTGCTTAGCAGGGAGTCTGCTTCTCCCTCTGACCCTCCACCATCTCGTGCTCCCTCTCTCTGTCTCATTCTCTCTCTCAAATAAATAAATAAAATCTTTAAAAAAAAAGAATGATATAGTGTCCTTCTGTGTCTCTAACTACAGTCTTTAGTTTAAAATCTAATTTGTCTCATATAAGAATTGCTACCCCAGCTTTCTTTTGAGGTCCGTTGGCATGGAAGATGGATCTCCATCCCTTCACTTTCAGTCTGGATGTATCTTTAAGTTCAAAATGAATCTCTTGTAGACAGCATATGGGTGGGTCCTGTCTTTAATCCAATCTGCAACCCTGTTCCGTTTTATGGGAGCATTTAGGCCATTAACGTTGAGAGTAGTTATTGAAAGATATGAATTTATTGTCCTCATGTTGCCTTTGAAGATGTTGTTTTTATAGATTGTCCCTGTAAATTTCTGTTGTATATCACTCTTGGGGTCTTTCTCATTTTCTAGAACCCCCCTTAATATTTCTTGCAGGGCTGGCTTAGGGGTCACATATTCTTTCAGTTTCTTCCAGTCTTGGAAGCTCTGCATCTCTCCTTTCATTCTAAATGACAGCCTTGCTGGATAAAGTATTCTTGGCTGCAAGTTCTTCTCATTTAGTACCCTGAATATGTCTTGCCAGCCCTTTCTGGTTTGCCAGGTCTGTGGATAGGTCTGACTTTATTCTGATGTTCCTCCCTTTGTACGTAGGGAATCTCTTCCCCCTAACTGCCCTTAAGATGATTTCCTTGGTTCTAAGATTTGCCAGTTTTACTATTACATGCTGGGCTGTTTGCCTGTTTTCCTTGATCTTGGGAGGGGTCCTCTTTGCCTCTAGGACATGAATGTTCGTTTCATTCCCTAGATTAGGGAATTTCTCAGCTACGATTTGCTCAAATATATCTTCTAGTCATCTCTCTCTCTCTCCACCCCCTCAGTGATCCCAATAATTCTGACACTGGAACGTTTCATGGTGTCACTTATTTCTCTGATTTTATTTTCATGGATTTTGAGTTGTTTTTCCCTGGCCTCCTCTTTTTCCTTCTTGTCTATTAATTGTTCTTCTGGATCACTAATTCTTTCTTCTGCCTTGCTTACCCTAGCTGTTAGATTATCTAGATTAGATTGGATCTCATTAATAGCATTTTTAAGTTCTGCCAGTTCAGCTTTCATTTCTGCCCTTAGAGACTCTGTGTAGCCTTTAATCGATTTCTCCATTCTAGCTATTGTCTTCACAATTGCTACCCTGAATTCCATCTCTGACATCTTGGTTATATCTGTATCCATTTGTAAATTTGTGACAGAATGCAGTCTCTGAGTCTTTCCTATTTGGGGGGTTCTTCCTCCTTGTCATTCTGTTGAGGGGTGTACAGAGTCCAAATTATTGACCACAACCCAAGCAAGATGCACCTGTTTTATAGGGACCTTATTGTTGCCAGCCTCTTGTTCTCCCAGCCTGTCTTCTGGGGGAGGGGCCTGCCATGCTGTTACTCAGACAACCCTGTTTGGGCAGAGTTGCCCTACCCCCTTTTGCAGGGGATGGGCTCTGAAAACCGGTTTTTGGAGCTTTTTTTCTCTCGTGGTTTTCCTTGGTTGCTTTCCACATCTCTTCTGAGAGTCAGAGCAGAAGAGACCGTTTCCAACCTTCTGCCTCAGAGCAGAGAGATCGCCGTTTGTTCTTCAGTGAACTCTCCAGGCCGCGCTATCTCTTTTTCTGTCTGTGCTGCTATAAACTGCAGCATCCTGGGTTGTGGGTCCCTAAGCTGTGCTCCCAGTCTTCATCTCCAGGTCAGGGCTTGTCTCTGTGCTTTGTGCTTCTAAAACCTCCAGCTGCCCCCAGTTCCCCCACACGGCCCCACTGCCCTGGTTTCAGTCTCAGGGGCTGCCCTAAAGTCCTTTCCCCGCCCCTACAGCTCTGTGAGTCTGTGCCTGGTCACCAGCGCAGGAGGCTATCACTCACCGGTGGTGTAGGATCGCCAGGGCTCCCTCCCCCTCCGTTTATCTTCTGATATCTGCCCATGGAATCATGACTTCCCACTTCATACCAGGAAACCAACTACCTGTGATATTCTGTTTGTAGAGATCCAGATCTATCTTCTTACATCTCAGGCTGATTTCATGGGTGTTCAGAGTGGTCTGGTAGATATCCAGCTCAATTCTGGGGACCAGTTGGAATAGGGTCCCCTACTCCTCCATCTTTTTGAAACTTGATTCCCAGGTGTTTTTGCCTGGGCAGAGTTGCACTGCCTCTTGCCAGGGGACTGGGCTCAGTGTAAGCTGCTTCAGGTTGTTCTATGTTCCTTTTGTTCCCTGATAGCTTTCTGGTCCACTTTGGAGGAAGAAAAATAATAAAACATTGGGCACCTGGATGGCTCAGATTGTTTAGTGTCTGCCTTCGGCTCAGGTCATGATCCCAGGGCCCTGGGATCGAGTCCTGCTTCTCCCTCTGCCTCTCTCTCTCTCTCTGTCTTTCAAGAATAAACAAATAAAATCTTTAAAAAAAAAAGAAAAAAACCCCACAGAAATGGCAGGATCTGGATCTCCCGCCCCAGAACCCAATGATCCCAGCCCCTACTCCTCAGTGCACCTTCAGGGAAAAACAGTCAAGCCCCTTTTTATGTGCCAAACTCCAAAGACTCCTGAAGTCTTTGGTGCACACCTGCACCAAACCTCCCTGGGTTTGGGTGGTTCTCACCAGTGCCTCGCTGTTCTCTGGTCCCTTGCCATGAGAGTGGTTGCCTGATCATGCATGCACCTACACTGCTCCTCCCAGGGGAAGGGTTCTGCTGCTTCCTGGGCCCCTGCTCCGGAAGCAGTTGCCAGATCATGTGCATACTGGGCAGCTCCTCCTGGAGGAGAGAGGGCTCTCAGCAGTTTTGCTACTTGTTGGGCCCCTGCTTGGAGAACTGTCACCTGGTCATGCCTCGGTTCATGGTTTATGGCATACCTAGCTGAGAGCCCACTTTTGGGCTCACTGATTGCAGCTGGCTTCCCTGCTTGGATGCCTGGGAACTGCAACACTCAGGCACCCCTGCTCTTTCTGTGACCCCAGGGATCCTGAGACCATACTGTCCCACCTATGATTCAGCCCCTCTTCACCACCTGAGCACCTTTCAGACAGGGATGTCCCTCAGAGGAACAGACTTCTAAAAGTTCTGATTTTGCACTCTGCTGCTATATCAGTTTTCAGTAGCTGGCTTAAGAAGGCTCCTTCTTTTATCCTGCAGTTTATCTTCCAATATATCCCCTCAAATTCACTTCTCCACACCACCTATCTTGCAAAAAGTTGTCACTTTTCTATTTGTAGAGTTGCAATTCTTTTCTTAGATCTCAGGTTGAATTCACAGGTGTTCAGAATGACTTGATAGATATCTAGCTGAATTCAAGGGACAAGACTAAATGGGAGTCCCCTATTCTTCCATCTTCCCCAGTTCTCCCATATCTTTTTTTTTTTTTCCCCCAAGATTGTTTTGGCTACTCTAGATTCTATTTATTTCCATATGATTTTTAGGATCACCTTCTCTCAAAATTATGCAGTTGGAATTATAATAGTTACTACATTGCATCTGTAGATCAGTTTGAATAGTTTTGTCATTTTAACAATATTAAGTGTTCTTATCTATGAACACAAATATCTTTCCATTTATTTAGAAATTCTCTAATTTATTTCAATAATATTTTCAATTTCCACTATACAAGTTTTGTGCTTCTTTTACTACATTTATCCCTAAGTATTTTATCCTTTAAATCTTATTGTAAATTAAATTATTCTCATTTTTATTTTTGGATTGTCAATTCTACTGTATAGAAATTCATGTAGGATTTTTTATATCCAAGACCCAGTCATCTTCACATAGAGGTAGTAGTACTTCTTCTTTTCTAAGCCAGATGATGTTTATTTCTTTTGCTTGCCTAATTGTTCTACCTAGAATTTCCAGTGTAATGTTAAATGTTAGAACAGATATGTATATATTTTATCTTAGCAAGGAAGTATTTGGTCTTTCATCATTAAATATGATGCTAGCTGTGGTTATTTTATTCTTGACCTTTATCAGGTTGAGGATATTTCCTTAGAGTTCTTATTTATAGTTTTTATCAACAAGCTGTATTGACCTCATTGTGATTTTAGTTTAAAAAAAAAATGACTTTAGATTACTAGTGAACCTATATGTCCCATTGCCCAAAATTCACTAGAAGAGAAATAAAACAAAACAAAACCTTGTGAACATAATGTTTAATCCATGCACATCTCAGCACACAGTTAAAACTGGTTAAATGTAGAATATTGATATGAGCAGTGGATGTATTCCAACAAAAATTAGGTGCTTAGAAAAACCAAGAGATTGTTCTTAAAGGAATATAGATTTCTATGTTGAAAATGAAGGAGTCTTGAGACACCTGGGTGGCTCAGTTGGTTAAACATCTACCTTCAGCTCAGGTCATGATCCCAGGATCCTGGGATGGAGTCCTGCATTGGACTTCTTGCTCAGCAGGGAACCTGCTTCTCGCTGTGCCTGATGCTCCCTCTGTTTGTGCTCTCTCTCTCTCTCTCTGACAAATAAATAAATAAATAAAATCTTAAAAAAATGAAGGAGTCTTATCATTACATATTTGGAAATATTACAGTCATGGTGTTATTGAACTCAAACCTGTCCATGAACCTGATGCAACATTCCTGTCTTTCTCCTCAATATCAAAATTATTCTTATGTATGTATATAATGAATGAGAACTGCTTTTAAAATAAAATTACAATGAGTTTAGTAAATAAATAAATATTTTCTCATTACATTTGTTGAGAAATTAAGAATAATAACAATCATAAAGTTTTTGATTTATGAAATATTTGCTTTTCAAAAATCTAGATCATTCTTTACTTTTACTCATTTTTTTATTTAAAGATTTTTATTTATTTATTGAGACAGAAAGAGAATGATAGAGAGAGAGCATGAGAGGAAGGAGGGTCAGAGGGAGAAACAGACTCCCTATTGAGCAGGGAGCCCAATGCGGGACTCGATCCTGGGACTCCAGGATCATGACCTGAGCCGAAGGCAGTCACCTAACCAACTGAGCTACCCAGGTGCCCCACTTTTACCCATTTTAAGTACTCCTTAAAGACCACTTACTATAAAATATGCTATGAAATAAACTGAAGAGATTTTAATCTAGCTTCTTAAATTAGAAAATCTAATATAAAGAGACACAGTCATCATGTTGGTGTTTTTGATGCTTTTCTTATTTATTATTATGATGATATAACATGCAAATCTATCCTAATGACTGAACTACCCTTACAAATTAAACTTCAATTTAAAAATCCCTTTTTCATATTTGCTATTTTATTCATTTTGTTTTGGTCAAGGTAAACTTGTTCTAATTAAGCTGATGTGGATTTTATTTTGTTTTTGTTATTTACAGTAGAATATTGTGCCTATCTTCAGCTACCTCCTTAACTTCAACAGATAATTGCTCAGAATAGGGGTGTAGTTATATAGGTCATATCTTTCTTTTTGCCTACATTTTTTCCAGTCATATTTCAGAAAGCTAACTTCTTTTTTTCTTACTAATTTTATTTACTTATTTATTTATCTCTTCTCCATTAACAATTTTATTTTTATTTTTTATTTAAATTCTAGTAAATTAAGTTATACTGTAATATTGCTTTCAGGAGTAGAATTTAGTGATTCAACACTTACATATAACACCCAGTGCTCATCACAACAAGTGCTCTCCTTAATACCCATCACCCATTTAGCCCCACACCTGCTCACCTCCCCTCCATCAACCTTCAGTTTGTCCTCTGTAGTTAAGAGTCTCTCATGGTTTCCCTCCCTCTCTTTTTTTCCCCTTTCCCTTATGTTCATCTGTTTTGTTTCTTAAATTCCACATATGCATGAAAACATACTGTATTTGTCTTTCTCTGACTGACATATTTCACTTAGCATAGTACACCCTAGCTTCATCCATGTCCTTGCAAATGGCAAGATTTCATTCCTTTTTTATGGCTAAGTAATATTCAATTGTAAATATATATTGTGATACACACACACACACACAACATTTCTTCTTTATCCATATGTCAGTTGATGGACATTTGGGCTCTTTCCATAATTTGGCTATTGTTTATAATGTTCTTATAAACATTGGGGTGCATGTGCCCCCTCCAGTCTGTATTTTTGTATCCCTTGGGTAAATACCTAGTAGTGCAACTGCTGGGTCATAAGGTAGTTCTATTTTTAACTTTTTGAGGAACCTCCATACTGTTTTCCAGAGTAGTTGCCTGAGTATACATACCCACCAACAGTGAAAATGGTTCTCCTTTCTCCACATCCATGCCAAAATCTATTCTTTCCTGTGTTGTTAATTTTAGCTATTCTGACAAGTATGAGGTGGTACCTCATTGTGGTCTTGATTTGTATTTCCCTGATGATGAGTGATGTTGAACATCTTTTCATGTGTTTGTTGGCCATATGGATATCTTTGGAAAAATGTCTATTCGTGTCTTCTGCCCATTTCTTCACTGGATTGTTTGTTTTGGGGGTGTTGCATTTGATAAGTAATAGATTTTGGATATCAGATTTGTCATTTGCAAACATCTCCCATTCTGTAGGTTGTCTTTTAGTTTTATTGTTTCCTTCACTGTGCAGAAGGTTTTTATCTTGACAAATTCCCAGTAGTTCATTTTTGCTCTTGTTTCCCTCGCCTTGGGAGATGTATCTAATAAGAAGTTGCTATGGCTGAGGTCAAAGAAGTTGCTGCCTGTATTCTCCTCTAGGATTTTGATGGATTCCTGTCTCACATTTAGGTCTTTAATCCATTTTGAATTTATTTTTGAGTCTGGTGTAAGATAGAGGTCCAGGTTCATTCTTCTGCATGTTGCTGTCCAATTTTCCCAACACCATTTGTTGAAGAGAATTTTTTTTTTTATTGGATTTTCTTTCCTGCTTTGTTGGAGATTAGTTGATGATATAGTATGGGTCCATTTCTGGGTTTTCTCTTCAGTTCCACTGAGCTGTGTCTGTCTTTGTGCCAGTACCATACTGTCTTGATGACTTCAGCTTTGTAATATAGCTTGAAGTCCAGAATTGTGAAGCTTCCAGTTTTGCTTTTCTTTTTCAAGTTTGCTTTGGCTTCTCTGCGTCTTTTGTGGTTCCATGCAAATTTTAGGATCATTTGTTCTATTGTTATCCTCAATTGGGAAAACCTGAGAGCTTTTCCTCTATGGTCAGGAACAACACAACGATGTCCATTCTCACCATTGTTATTTAACATAGTACTGGAAATCCTAGCCTCAGCAATCAGACAACAAAAAGAAATAAAAGGTATCTAAATCAGCATGGAGGAAGTCAAAGTTTCACTCTTTGCAGATGACATGGTACTCTATGTAGAAAACCTGAAAGACTCCACCAAAATTTCCTAAAACTGATACATGAATTCAGCAAAGTCACAGGATACAAAATCAATGTACAGAAATCTGTTGCATTTCTATACACCAATAATGAAGCAGCAAAAAGAGAAATAAAAGAATTGACCCATTTACAATTTCACATTGGAAACCATAGAAGATAAACTATGAATCCATAATTCCATTCTCTATTTAATAATTGTATCATCGTTTTAATATCTGAATGATGACAAGTTAGAGAAGATACATATTATACAATTATTATTCATTTATATTTGGCAGACCAGTTTAACACTTAGAAATTTTATTATTATTATTATTTTAATATGCAACTAAAAGAGAGAGTTTTCATTTGCCATAATCAAATGAACATAATCATATGTAACTAAAAGGGAGATTTTTCATTTGACATAATCATTAGAAGACTTCTGGCAAGCAAGATTATAGACTGATGGTAGTGATAAAGACATTATTTGTCTGTGTGTTTTGTCTGGGGAAAGGTTAATTAATCTTTACCAAAGATTGGGGGTGTGAATAATATTAGTACTTATTGATATTCAGCAGATCCTCTTCGTGGTGCAAGTATATAGTTTATATACAGTAGTTTATATAAAGTAGATTCCCTTTATGATTTTTTTTAAGTGGAGACAAAAATGATGCCAATAACCTAAGCTGTCCTCATGGTATTATGTTTTTCATTGCAGGAAATAGTTAAATCTTCAGTAGTTTAGCTTCATCTATATCGTATTTATTTCTCTGAATAATGGGGACATTATAATTTTTGATTAATTGCAATCACATTTACTATTTTGAGCACAGATTTGCCCTATAAAATTGCTGCATTTTTCTTTCTGATTTCAAAATCATACTTTTATATTTTAAACACTGCTGCAACATGTAACAAATTATTGTATATTTCTCCATTAAAGAGATTTATGCATGGAAAGGCTTCCAAGTGAAAGACACACTTTTAAAAGTGCGTGGTAAACATATGAATTATTTCTATTCTCACACTTCTTAGAAAAATTTAAAAATAAATGTTTATATAAAAATCTGGGGCACCTGGGTGTCTCAGTGATTAAGTGGCTGCCTTCTGCTCAGATCATGATCTCAGAGTCCTGGGATTGAACCCTGCATTTGGGGTCCCTGCTCAGCAGGGAGTCTGCTTCTTTCTCCCCTTGCTCGTTCTCTCTCTCTCTCTCTCTCATGTAAATAAATAAAATCCATTTAAAAATCACCCTATATCAAGCTGCTGAATAATCAATTGACCTCAGGGGTTTTTAGCTCATTCAATTCCTATTGGAAAAGGGTATTTTAAAGCAAGGGCTTACCACCACCCCTACCCATGCTCTAACAATTTAAAAAATCTTTGAAAGTGTATTACTGCTATTTCTGAATTATATGTTTAGAATCCACTATCAAAGCATTAAAAACTTTCATAGTCACCTTTAAGGAATTAGAAGTCATTTATGAGATTAGCCCATATTTTGGGGCGCCTGGGTGGCTCAGTCGTTAAGTGTCTGCCTTCGGCTCAGGTCATGATCCCAGGGTCCTGGGATCGAGCCCCGCATTGGGCTCTCTGCTCCGCGGAGAACCTGCTTCTCCCTCTCCCACTCCCCCTGCTGTGTTCCCTCTCTTGCTGTGTCCCTCTCTGCCAAATAAATAAATAAAACCTTTAAAAAAAAAGAGATTAGCCCATATGCTGCATACATGGTGTATTCTTAGGAATTTATGGTAACAACAATGACAATAATTACTTTGAAAATAAAGACTAAATGAAGTTTATAGTAGTGTGTGCATGTGTGTGCACATGCATATATTTGTCTTTATTTGGGTCTAGTTCATGAAAAAATAATCAGCAGTCATTAGTTTGAAATATCTGCATCTACTTTGAGGAGCAATTTTCAGCCAATCTCAGAAAGGTGAAATCAAGAAATAATCTAATTAATAAGCAAATATAAAGTATTCTTTTAAGGTGTTAAACGTAATTTACTGATATTTTCTGATATTTCACATATGAAAGTTCTGATGATCTGGTGTTATATAATCTGATGACTGCATAACTCTTTCACTGAATATTTGAGGCTCATTATGGCACATACCTTAATTGGCTTTCAGTTAGAAACATTGAAATGTGAAGATATATATAGAAATATAGTTCTGTTTAGTTACTTTTTGGTCTTTATTGTGTTAATTAGAATATGTATTTTAAAGTTTAGTAAGCTTAAGTTATGAAAAAACTCCTTCAAACAAATTTGATAAGCTAAAACTAAATATAAATTACTTGAGAAATAAATATTATATTTTATTTTTTTCTAGAGATGCCTGTGACAGATTCAATCTCTCCTAAGTGCCCTGAGGCAGGCCACCTTATAGAGACATATGATCACTGGGTCTTGCTATCTAGATCTGAATAATTGTCAAGATCAGAACTCTTCACAGAAGCATTAAGAAAAAGCTTTTTCAATGTGAACATTTCAACAATTACAGATAATCTACATGAAAAGCATTGTTCTTCTATGGATAATTTATTTGCACAGAGTGATAGCTTTATCCTTTTTCACATCATTTTGTTTGCTGGAGGAATATCCTGCTGTGCTACATCATAATAACATGTAATCTTCTTGCTCAGTTTAGCTGAGATTTATGGAGACTCTGTCCATAGAAGTTGTTCTTTAAAGGTTGATCTATAATTTTGTAGAATCACCCTAGCAGAAGAGCAAGAGGCTTTACAAGAGAGATACAACCATTAAAACTCTTAAATGAAGATTATTTTCAAGTTTTATAATCCAGTACCAAACCATCCTGCAAATCTCATGTCAGGTTTTGTTAAACTTCTGAGTTTCCTAAGTGTTAATTCATCCCTTTCTATAGCATTCCTCCTTTTTTAAACACACATGCATACACTTGACTTGTTGATGATTAAGATCTAATTAAGTGCCCCATATTGTTGATTTTTCCACCTGGTGATTTATTACCCTTGAAGACAATTTAAAAATAGCTGAGGGGCGCCTGGGTGGCTTAGTCTTTAAGCGTCTGCCTTGGGCTCAGGTCATGGTCCCAGAGTCCTGGGATTGAGCCCCGCATCCGGCTCCCTGCTCCGTGGGAGGGCTGCTTCTTCCTCTCCCACTCCCCCTGCTTGTGTTCCCTCTCTTGCTATGTCTCTGTCAAATAAATAAAATCTTAAAAAAAAAAAAATAGCTGATTGCTTTTGGCAAGAGCCTTGGAATCTTTATGGATAAATGAGTATGTTTTTCCCAAATTAATGCCGTATTTTTGTCACATTTACCT
The DNA here is from genome assembly GCF_964656455.1 of Halichoerus grypus. NCBI lineage: Eukaryota > Metazoa > Chordata > Mammalia > Carnivora > Phocidae > Halichoerus > Halichoerus grypus. Next base: position 54,736,527 of record NC_135727.1, on the reverse strand, counting down.
TAGGTCTTACAACATCCAGAAGAAGGACAATCATATTCTTATGATACTAAACCATTTCAGAGAGACTCAGACCAGTCTGGAAAATATTGGACAAGTCTATGGAATAACTCAACACTGTTTTCCCTAAGACCTCATCATTTTAGTTTCAGTGATGGCCGTTATCCCAGAAAAAAAACGTATAGTCTTAAAATAAATTTTAGTTTAGATTAACCTAGTGTTAAATCATTTCTGCACCATTCCATCCACTGCTATCAAATTTGTGCTTTGCTTTTAGAAGTCCATGTATCTTGACACCAATGTGAAAGTAAAAAACAAAAACAAGCAAAAAACATACAAACAATAAGGGAGGATTATCTATAAGACATAGTGTTCCAGATTCACAATGTCCTGGCTGTGCCAGAATGCTGATAAACATAGGTTTGCATGTCCCTTTTATTCAATTAAAGGGTTTTTTTCCCCAAGGCTTTTAATGTGCAATCCTTTAAGTATATTGTGGGCAAAAATAAACATCAAATTACACTTCATATTTGTGAACTTTACCATAGTTTTGATGGATATTATTTCCATAGTAAGAATCTTGATTTCTTATATGGAAGTAAATGAGAATGAGGCTATTTTTATAAAAGTAATCATTAGAAAGATTACCAACATACTTATATGTCTTTAGGCACATATCATTTTGATAAGTATTAAATAGGATTCTCCAAAAAATGTTTCATATGATGCTTTGACTTTTTTTCCCCCCTAACATGTCAATATGTCAACTATATGACAATAAAATAAAAATAATCTATCAGTTAAACCCACTTGTAGTCTTTGGTAAGTGAAATTAAGTGATGTCTATGACAATTTAGAATGTCACATTTCTGCAATATCTGACATTCCTGGGGTGTGAATGATTACTGTGAAAATGGAAGCATACTCAATATTTTCAGCAGAAAACATGTTACATTTGAGAAAAATGTAATTGCTGAATACAATGAAGCTCCTCTAGATTCTCTTTTTGCCATATTTTGAAACAATAATGTAATATTGAGACTGTAGTCAGAAATATCATGATCTTATTCTAGCTATGATTTTCTTACCATTAGGTTTGAATGGCAATAAAAATTCCAAGTGGGAGAATAAAGGATATAATCCACATTTGTCCTTAAAATGATCACTAAATCAGTCTGAGTTAACCTCATCCAGTAGTTTCAGCATTAGTCAAGTTAAGCAATGCAGTTAACACATAAAGTCATTAAGCTCAGATTCTGTGTGTGACACAGTCAGGAAAATATTTGAGAGCAGTTAGAAGGTCCTGTCAGATTTAGAAGTTTCAATCACATTATGGTGCATTTTTTTGCAAGGCAGTTATATGTTGGGAAGTGAATTTTACTTTTTTTTTTTACATCATCTGTAACAGTTTATTATTTTCCTGAAAGGTTAAATATGTTGGAAGCTGAAAATATGTTCCCATTTATCACAAAAGCTATATCACTGTACATATTTTGAGCTATAATTCACATTTCTGTGAATGGAAATTTGAAAATTTCCTTACTTCTTGCCTCAAACAAAAAAAAAAAAATTGAGGGAGATTTCATAGAATTTGGGGCATTTACTTGAATCAATGCTCCTTATGAGCCAGTCTCTTCTCACATTCATAAATAAAATTATTCAAATAGAATACAATTTTTAAGCCATGAAATTTCTGGATTCTGAAAAGTGAAATAATATAAATGACCATCCTTTTTTCATATATGTCTATTTCATCAGGCCAACAAGGTATCACTGGTGAAATAATGTATTATTGCTTAAAGGATTTAATACATTTTAAAACTACATCAAATTCCCTTCCAATGTCTAAACTACCAACTAGTAATATTTGACTCAGGAATAATAAGATTCAATATCTATCCATCCGTCTCCTGAAAGTATTTTTTTTTTTAATTTTTAGCAACAATGCCAGTGGCACTTCTCAAAACTCTAAGATTAGTGGTAAGACGTATTTCTCACTTTTTACTATTCGAGCACTCTCTTAATATGAATTGGGTTAAAATGAGACTTAAATCTGTAAAGAGTAATTATAAAGCACTTTACCCTTTTCTTAACAGCTTGACATCAGATTCCAAAAAAGGAAAATACAATTTGGTTCAGTATGTGGTGCATGTAAGGAAACAGAAATGCAGATGTGCATTTTTATTTCTCAGGTATCATCAATGAACTGTGTTTCCTTTTCTTAAAGAAGTCAAGAATATAAAAAAAAATGAAATCTTGCCACTTGCAGCAACATGGGTGGAACTAGAGGGTATTATACTAAGTGAAATATCAGTCAGAGAAAGACAAATACCATATTATTTCAGGAATATGTGGAATTTAAGAAACAAAAACAGATGAACATAGGGGAAGGGAAGGAAAAATAAAGAAAGATGGAAACAAGGAGGGAGGCAAACTATAAGAGACTCTTAACTATGGGAAACAAACAGGGTTGCTGGAAGGGACATTTGTGGGGGGATGGGGTAATTGGGTGATGGGCATTAAGGAGGGCACTTGAAGTAATGAGCACTGGGTGTTATATGCAACAGATGAATCACTACATTCTACCTCTGAAACTAATAATACAGCATATGTTAACTAAATTGAATTTAAAATTAAAAATTAAAAAAATAAGTCAAGCATAAATGTATTTGAGCACTAATATTTCCTAGAATTGCCATTTCTCCTATTTACATTGTAGTTAATCCTCAGCAGTTCTTTATATTGAAGCTATTTTATTAGATGATTTCCTCATTATTAGTTTTATAACTTGGATTTGGTGGAAGGGGGAGGGGTAATGGGAAGAACATCGTCAGGGATGGGAGTATTATTTTACTCTTAAGTTGTCATTTTTGTGTAAAACAAAATTCAATAAATTTTCCTAATATTTGAATGTTGAAGTGTATAATATAATAGAGATGTTTAGTTGCCAAATTTAAATGGACAAAATACATCCACATAGCTTTAAACATTTAGCCACCAAAAATACCATCTTTACTTAATTCAGTGGACATTTGAAAATGGCATTATACATTTGAGGGCAGCCCAGACAGACATAAAACTTCTCACAATTGACAGAAAATGTTTAAACCAGATGCTTAAAATATGTATGGGAAATGCAACTCTAAGAGACTTGGTTTAAAAATAAAATTAAATCTGAGATCTTAGCACAAATCTTCTTAGAAAGTCCTGTAGCACACAATACTTTGCTCAAATACATTAGAATATTTCTACTTTGCTTACTGTATGGCTATAAAATCACCAGCTAACTTTGCAAGTCCATCAAGAGTATGTGATTAATTCACTTTCTTATATGTTTGTCCCACCATACAGCTATATCTCTATGACACTCCAGTCATACTAACCACATCCTGGGGTTTCTTGCCTTGGACCATATTGCTTTTTATGCAAACAACCACAACAACAACAAAACTTTTCTTCACTCTCTGCATCTAATATCTACCAGACTTATTTTATAGACCTGTCCATTAATCAGAGTTATTAGTCTGTTTTTCCTTTTCCCCTAGATGGGGGTCAGAAAACTTTTTCTGTAAAGGGCCAGAATAGATATTTTTATAACATGAGAAAACAAATTTCCACAAAATTTCAATTGATGATATTCGAATATCAATTATGCACAATTTGTTATGTAATATAGACCTCCTAATAAGATAAATGGACTTGTATATCTGATCTCTGGAAATGTCTTTCCATACAGATAGTTACTGCCAAATACTGATATCAATCCATAAGCATGTAGTTTTATTTCAACATATCTATTTCTTAGAAGGCATGTAAAGTATTCTATTAGATTATTTTCTTCATACTTTCCATTTAGCATGCCATCACATTGAAGATTAATAATTTCTTTTTTAAAAAATATTTTATTTATTTGTCAGAGAGAGAGAGAGCACAAGCAGGAGGAGAGGCAAGGGGAGGGAGAAGCAGGCTTCCCACTGAGCAAGGAGCCTGATGCAGCACTCAATCCCAGGACCCTGGGATCATGACCTGAGCCGAAGGCAGATGCTTATCTGACTGAGCCACCCAGGCATCCCAAAGATTAATAATTTCTAATTGAAGGTTAGGTAAAAGCTCCTCAATTGCATATTTGTTCTACAATGCTAGAGTATATAATGTAACTTGACATTACTTGTTGTTCAAACAATTGCAGTTGTCATCAAAATGACTTTACTGCTGTATAGGTCTTACATATAAGCATTATATTACCTTATAATTTTAGCTAGATTTGTTAAGACACTTTATCAAGTTTGTAGCAAAAAAATAATTTCCAAAGTAATTCAGTGTTTGATAATAGTGGTCAAGGGTGCTTCTCCTTTGACAAAATTTCAATATTGGCTTTGAGCTCAAAACAAACAAACAAAAAACAAAAACAGAACTCAATAGAATTTTGCCACTGCCAAACCATCCAACAGCTTCTGTGGTAGGGCAAATCAGGATATTCGACTTGTATTTTTGACAAAAGTTCACAGAATAACAATTGTGCCATTAACAATAGTAAATGAAGCTCACTATTGACCTTACACATGATAGACTCAAACATTTTCCACGAAGTACCTGCTGATGTGTAATACAACAATAACTGTAGGCTTTGGATGACTTATATTTTCCCAAGCCTTATAAATTTGCCCAACTAAACTTTTTTCTGCGCCACATATATTTTACTCACCATTAGTTATAACACTTCTTAGCAGATCCCACTTCAAGTTTTACTGAATTAGTGTTTTCTCAGCTTCATTGGAAATACTTTTGCCTGTTCTGTTCCACACAGACTATTCATTGATAGAGGCTAATTCTTTAGTCACTTCAAACTTGGCATTGCTTCCTCAAGTAAATAACAGCTAAACATTGTTGGTAACATCTGTTAACTCATTAGAAGATTAAAAAAAAAAAAACACTTGAATTATTTACCGGTACTTTTTTAAATTCAGTATTGATATTGTTTTTAATGTTCTCAACTTTTTGAGTAACTGTATTTGTTGAAAAGCTAACAATCTTAAGTTTACTTTCTTTAGATAAGTTTATTTGGCTGTTGTAAACAAACACAACTTAATTAGTTCACCATTAGTAAGTTTTTTCTCTGCTTGACTAACAAAGGGACTTTTGGAAACTTACTTTGGTCACTGTCTAATTTTCATTTTTTTAAAACATTTTGTGAAGAAATTCTGCTGTGATGAAATGTTCCATTTTAACTGTCTAATTCTTTTGACTGCTGTTTTCCTGTGAGTTGGAATATTGTGATGAGTGATCAGTCTGGTAATATCAGTGTGTACTGTATTCTTTTTTTTTTTAATTTTATTATGTTATGTTAGTCACCATACAATACATCATTAGTTTTTGATGTAGTGATCCACGATCCATTGTTTTCGTATAACACCCAGTGCTCCATGCAGTACGTGCCCTCCTTAATACCCATCACCAGGCTAACCAATCCCCCCCTCCCCCCTCCCCTCTAAAACCCTGTTTGTTTCTCAGGTCCATAGTCTCTCATGGCTCATCTCTCCCTCCAATTCCCCCGCCCATTTTTCCCTTCCTTCTCCTAATGTCCTCCATGTTATTCCTTGTGTTCCACAAATAAGTGAAACCATATGATAATTGACTTTCTCTGCTTGACTTATTTCACTTAGCATAATCTCCTCCAGTCCCATCCATGTTGATGTAAAAGTTGGGTATTCATCTTTTCTGATGGCTGAGTAATATTCCATTCTATATATATGGACCACATCTTCTTTATCCATTCATCTGTTGAAGGGCATCTCGGCTCTTTCCACAGTTTGGCTATTGCGGACATTGCTGCTATGAACATTGGGGTGCATATGGCCCTTCTTTTCACTATATCTGTGTCTTTGGGGTAAATACCCAGGAGTGCAATTGCTGGGTCATAGGGTAGCTCTATTTTTAAATTATTTTTTTAAGATTTTATTTATTTATTTGAGAGAGAGAGAATGAGAGAGAGCACATGAGAGGGGTTAGGGTCAGAGGGAGAAGCAGACACCCTGCCGAGCAGGGAGCCTGATGTGGGACTCAATCCAGGGACTCCAGGATCATGACCTGGGCCGAAGGCAGTCGCTTAACCAACTGAGCCACCCAGGCGCCCTCTATTTTTAAATTTTTGAGGAATCTCCACACTGTTTTCCAAAAAGTGGCTGTACCAACTTGCATTCCCACCAACAGTGTAAGAGGGTTCCCCTTTCTCCACAACCTCTCCAACATTTGTTGTTTCTTTCCCTGTCCATTTTTCCCAATCTAACTGGTGTAAGGTGGTATCTCAGTGTGGTTTTGATTTGGATTTCCCTGATGGCTAATGATGATGAACATTTTTTCAGGTGTCTGTTAGCCATTTGTATGTCTTCTTCAGAAAAGTGTCTGTTCATCTCTTCTGCCCACTTTTTGACTTGATTATTTGTTTTTTGGGGGTTGAGTTTGAGAAGTTCTTTATAGACTTTGGATACCAGCCCTTTATCTGTAGTGTCATTTGCAAATATCTTCTCCCATTCTGTGGGTTGCCTCTTTGTTTTGTTGACTGTTTCCTTTGCTGTGCAGAAGTTTTTATCTTGATGAAGTCCCAAAAGTTCATTTTTGCTTTTGTTTCACTAGCTTTTGGAGATGTATCTTGAAAGAAGTTGCTGTGGCCGATGTCAAAGAGGTTACTGCCTATGTTCTCCTCTAGGATTTTGATGGATTCCTGTTTCACATTGAGGTCTTTCATCCACTTTGAGTTTATCTTTGTGAGTGGTGTTAGAGAATGGTCGAGTTTCATTCTTCTGCATGTGGCTGTCCAATTTCCCCAGCAACATTTATTGAAGAGACTGTCTCTTTTCCATGCATGTTTTTCCTACTTTGTCAAAGATTATTTGACCATAGAGTTGAGGGTCCATATCTGGGTTCTCTATTCTGTTCCATTGGCCTATATGTCTGTTTTTGTGCCAGTACCATGCTGTCTTGGTGATCACAGCTTTGTAATATAGCTTGAAATCGGGCAACGTGATGCCCCCAGCTTTGTTTTTTTTTCAACCTCTCCTTGGCAATCCGGGGTCTTTTCTGATTCCATACAAATTTTAGGATTGTTTCTTCCAGCACTTTGAAAAATGTCATTGGAATTTTGATTGGGATGGCATTGAAGGTATAGATTGCTCTGGGTAGCATAGACATTTTAACAATGTTTATTCTTCCGATCCATGAGCATGGAATATTTTTCCATCTTTTTGTGTCTTCTTCAATTTCTTTCATGAGTGTTTTGTAGTTCCTAGAGTATAGATCTTTTACCTCTTTGGTTAGGTTTATTCCAAGGTATCTTATGGTTTTTGGTGCTATTGTAAATGGAATCGTTTCTTTAATTTCTCTTTCTACAGTTGCGTTGTTAGTGTATAAGAAAGCAACTGATTTCTGTGCATTGATTTTGTATCCTGCCGCATTACTGAATTGCTGGATGAGTTCTAGTAATTTGGGGGTGGAGTCTTTTGGGTTTTCCACATAAAGTACCATGTTGTCTGCGAAAAGAGAGAGTTTGACTTCTTCTTTGCCAATTTGAATACCTTTTATTTCTTTTTGTTGTGTGATTGCTGTTTCTAGGACTTCTAGTACTATGTTGAACAACAGTGGTGAGAGTGGGCACCCTTGATGTGTTCCTGATCTTAAGGGAAAGGCTCTCAGCTTTCCCCATTGAGGATGATATTCACTGTGGGTTTTTCATAGATGGATTTTATGAGCTTGAGGAATGTTCCCTCTATCCATATACTCTGGAAAGTTTTAATCAGGAAAGGATGTTGTATTTTGTCAAATGCTTTTCCTGCATCAATTGAGAGGACCATATGGTTCTTCTCCCTCCTCTTATCAATGTGTTCTATCACATTGATTGATTTGCGAATGTTGAACCACCCTTGTATCCCGGGGATAAATCCCAATTGGTCGTGTTGGATGATCCTTTTAATGTATTGTTGGATCCTATTAGCTAGGATTTTGTTGAGGATTTTGGAGTCCATATTCATCAGGGATATCGGTCAGAAATTGTCCTTTTTGATGGGGTCTTTGCCTGGTTTGGAGATTAAGGTAATGCTGGCCTTATAGAATGAGTTTGGAAGTTTTCCTTCTGTTCCTATTTTTTGAAACAGCTTCAGTAGAATAGGTATTATTTCTTCTTTGAATGTTTGGGAGAATTCCCCAGGGAATCCATCAGGCCCTGGATTCTTGTTTTTTGGGAGGTTTTTGATCCTTGCTTCAATCTCGTTACTGGTTATTGGCGTATTCAGGTTGTCAATTTCTTCTTGTTTCAGTCTTGGCAGCTTATAGGTTACAGGAAGGCCTCCATTTCATCCAGATTGCTCAGTTTATTGGCATATACTTGTTGATAATAATTTCTAATAATTGTTTCTATTTCCTTGGTGTCAGTCATGATCTCTCCCCTTTCATTCATAATTTTATTAATTTGGGTCCTTTCTCTCTTCTTTTGGATAAGTCTGGCCAGTGGTTTATCAATCTTATTAATTCTTTCAAAGAACCAACTTCTAGTTTCATTGATCTGATCTACTGTGTTTCTGGTTTCTAATTCATTGATTTCTGCTCTAATTTTAATTATTTCTCTTCTACTGCGTGGCTTAGGCGTCATTTGTTGCTTTTTCTCTAGTTCTTTAAGGTGTAGAGTTAGTTGGTGAATTCAGGATTTTTCTATTTTTTTGAGTGAGGCTTGGATGGCTATGTATTTCCCCCTTAGGACCGCCTTGGCAGTAACCCATAGGTTTTGGACCGATGTGTTTTTGTTCTCATTGATTTCCATGAATTGTTTAAGTTCTTCTTTGATTTCTTGGTTGACCCAAACATTCTTGAGTAGAGTGGTCTTTAGCTTCCAAGTGTTTGAAATTCTGCCAAATTTTTTCTTGTCATTGAGTTCCAGTTTTAGAGCATTGTGGTCTGAGAATACGCAGGGAATAATCTCAATCTTTTTGTATCTGTGGAGACCTGATTTGTGACCCAGTATATGGTCTATTCTGGAAAAAGTTCCATGTGCAGCTCGAGAAGAATGAGTATTCTGTTGTTTTAGGGTGGAATGTTCTGTAAATATCTATGAGGTCCATCTGGTCCAATGTATCATTCAAAGCTCTTGTTTCCTTGTTGATTTTCTGCTTAGATGATGTGTCCATTGCTGAGAGTGGAGTATTGAGGTCTCCTACAATTAACGTATTGTTATCAATATGACTCTTAATTTTGGTTAACAGTTGGCTTATGTAGATGGCTGCTCCCATGTTGGGGGCATAGATATTTACAATTGTTAGGTCTTCTTGTTGGATAGACCCTTTAAGAATGATATAGTGTCCTTCTGTGTCTCTTATTACAGACTTTAGTTTAAAATCTAATTTGTCTGATATAAGAATTGCTACCCCAGCTTTCTTTTGAGGTCCGCCGGCACGGAAGATAGATCTCCATCCCTTCACTTCCAGTCTGAATGTATCTTTAGGTTCAAAATGAGTCTCTTGTAGACAGCATATTGATGGGTCCTGTCTTTTTATCCAATCTGCTACCCTGTGCCATTTTATGGGAGCATTTAGGCCATTCACATTGAGAGTGATTATTGAAAGATATGTATTAATTGTCATCATGTTGCCTGTGAATACGTTGTTTTTATAGATTGTCCCTGTAAATTTCTGTTGTAGATCACTCTTGGGGTCTTTCTCCTTTTATAGAACCCCCCTTAATATTTCTCGCAGGGCCGGCTTAGTGGTCACATATTCTTTCAGCTTCTGCCGGTCGTGGAAGCTCTGCATCTCTCCATCCATTCTAAATGAAAGCCTTGCCGGATAAAGTATTCTTGGCTGCATGTTCTTCTCATTTAGTACCCTGAATATGTCTTGCCAGGCCTTTCTGGCTTGCCAGGTCTCTGTGGATAGGTCTGACGTTATTCTGATGTTCCTCCCTCTGTACGTAAGGAATCTCTTCCCCCTAACTGCCCTTAAGATGGTTTCCTTGGTTCTAAGATTTGCAAGTTTTACTATTACATGTTGGGGTGTTGGCCCGTTTTCCTTGATCTTAGGAGGGGTCCTCTCTGCCTCTAGGACTCAAATGTTTGTTTCATTCCCCAGATTAGGGAAGTTCTCAGCTACGATTTGCTCAAATACATCTTCTAGTCCTCTCTCTCTCTCCACTCTGTCCGGGATTCCAATTATTCTGACATTGGAACGCCCCATGGTGTCACTTATTTCTCTGATTCTATTTTCATGGATTCTGAGTTGTTTTTCCCTGGCCTCCTCTTTTCCCTTTTTATCTATTAAATTGTCTTCCAGGTCGCTAATTCGTTCTTCTGTCTCAGTTACCCTAGCTGTTAGATTATCTAGATTGGATTGGATCTCATTGATAGCATTTTTAAGTTCTGCCAATTCACCTTTTATTTCTGCCCTTAGAGACTCTATGTTGCCATTAATTGATTTCTCCATTCTAGCCATTGTCTTCACAATTGCTAGCCTGAATTCCATCTCCGATATCTTGGTTATATCTGCATCCATTTGCAAATCTGCAGCATAAGTCATAATCTCTGAGTCTTTTCTGTTTTGGGGGCTCCTCCTCCTAGTCATTCTGTTGATGGGTGTTGGAGGGAATGTATAGAGTCCAAATTATTGACCAGAACCCAAGCAAGATGCACCTGTTTTCTTGGGACCTTAGGGTTGCTGGCCTCTTGTTTTCCCAGCCTGTCTTCTGGGGAAGGGCCTGCCACGCTGTTACTCAGGCAACCCTGTTTGGGCGGAGTTGCCTTGCGCCCCTGTGGTGGGGGATGGGCTCAGTGGGAATCAGTCTTTGGGGCTTTTGTTCTCTGGTGCCTTTCCCTGGCGGCTTTCCGCGTCTCTTCCGCGAGTCAGAGCAGAAGAGACCATTTCCAACCCTCTGCCTCAGAGCAGAGACAGCAGTCTGTTCTTCAGTGAGCTCTCCAGGCCACACTGTCTCCGTTTCTGTCCGTGCTGCTATAAACTGCAGCGTCCTGGGTTTTGTGCCCCTCCGCATCGCCCTCAGTCCTGCCTCCAGGTCGGGGCACGTCTCTGCCCTTTGTGCTTCTAAAACCGCCAGCCGCTCCCAGTTCACATGCGCGCGACTCCGCCGGTAGGGTTTTCCACCCCAGGGGTTGCAGTTCACCTGCGCGACCCCGGCGAACCGGGTTTCCGTCTGGGAGGCTGCAGTTCGCGTGCATGCGACCGTCGCTTTGGGTTTCTGTCCGGGGGGCTGCGGTTTGCGTGTGTGCGACCCCGCCGGTCTGGTTTTCCGCCCCGGGGGCTGCCCTAAAGTCCTTTCCCGGCGCTACCGGTCTGCGAGTCTGTGCCCCGTCCGCAGCGTGCGAGGCTGTCACTCACCGGCAGTGTAGGATCCCCACAGCCAGGCACCCTCCTGCTGCCGTTTATCCTCCGATATCTGTCCGCAGAATCACGGCTCTCTGCTTTGTACCTCAAAACCAACTGCCTGTGATATTCTGTTTGTAGAGATCCAGATCTTCTTACATCTCAGGCTGGTTTCGTGGGTGCTCAGAGTGGTCTGGTAGATATCCAGCTCAATTCCAGGGACCAGTTGAAATAGGGTCCCCTACTCCTCCGCCATCTTTCCCCCCTCCCCCTGTACTGTATTCTTTTTGTCACAACCATAGTGTCATTGCATAATAAACCTGATTTGCCATTTAATTTGATAACAAAATAATTCTTGCTCAACTAGACCTTAAAAGTATATGTTCCAAGTCTGATTGTCTCTTCTTTTCTTGATTTGACATAATGGTCATGCACAAGCAATATAAATAAATAAATAAATAAATAAATAAACAAACAAATAGTCACATTAAGGTGATATGTTGGGGCACTTGAAACTGTGGGGAAGGAAAAATAATTTTCGCTCTACACTTGTAGGTTCTCAACTGAGACCTCCTGTAGTAACAGACAGATTAACAGGAGAAAAACAAACAAAAGTTTAATAACATGTATGCTTCCTATATACATGGAGGATACCCAGAAAAACTGAATAACTTTCTGAAGTGGCCCAAGACATTACCCTAAATCCATCTTCAGCTAAAGACAAAAGATGTTGGGGGGTGGGTGAAACAGTTAAGGAAGGTTACCAGGAAGAGCACAATAAACGTAAAGAATCTGTTATGCAGGTTTAAGTTTGTTGCCTTCTCCAATGATGAGTTGCTAAAAATTTGGTCACCTTTCTCTTGCAGGTACAGAAAAGGAAACATCCTTTTTTCCCTTATAAATATAGTATTTCTTATGAAAGGGTAACTTCTACTCAGTTTTCAGAGCTTTTCTTATGTTTGTTTTTTCTTAAAAATGATCAACCTAAGATAATCTTTATGCCAAAGAAACACATTTTGGGGTGACAAAATCTGCACTCCTTCAAAACACTGTCAAATAATAATTGTATCACTGTAATTTGTAGCACACCAAACAACAGTATGAAGTTCTGAGAGTGTGACATAAGATCTCAAATACACTACTCAACTCTGCTATTATAGCATGGAAACTATCAACATTCATTGCGTTTTTTTCAGCTTCTTGAAAAATCTTTCTTTTTCATAGATCAAAGGATAACTTTTTAGCAAATCCTTTATCCATATACTAAAACCAAATATACAGAAAATGTGTATAGCATGTGTTCATTATTTTAAAAACAGAGAACATACTCTAAGTCTTGAAGAAAATTCAATGGATAAAATCATTATATTTTCAAGACCTTGATAACTATTCTGGGTTGGTAGGTTAGTATCTTTGTATTGGTTCAGAAATTTCTTGGCACTTATTAAATATATTTTTATGTTAGGCAGCAAATTTGTGATGTTCTGGCAAACAGGATAGGTTTTAATTTTAGACCATGGTGAATTCATAAATACAAGCTGTTGAACACATTGAGTTATAACAGCACTGGAGTGAAAAAATCTCTCCAGCTTAAATTTCATCCATTTAAATATTTTAACTTGTCCTCTACATTTCCATTCATATGTTTAATGGAATACTTAAAAGTTACAGTGAAATTTAAGCTCTACGAGATAATTTTTTTTCTCTCTCTATTCCTAGTGTCTAGAGTTTTGCCTGTCATATTACAACTCCTCAATGACTATGATACGTACAGAGATTTACACAGGCACTATTTTATTTACCCATATTTCGTGCATGTGTGCAATGCGCTACATTTTTCACTTTTAACAAACCACTGAAAAAATACTTGTGTTTTATTTCTCCTTCTAAAGCCAATAAAGGAGGTTGTACGATCTCACACCCCAATGAAAGAGTCAACAACTGTGGAGATCTGGATTCATCCCCAACCACAGGTATGAAAGGAAACACTTGATATTTTTCTATTCCTTTTATTTGATTTTTATGAATGTATAAGAAATATTCTTAAATTGTGTTTCTCAATGTGTGTTCCAGGAAGATTCTTTAGATGGTTTTGTGCCAGATGCTAGTATAAAAATATGACAGTAAATACATATTTCTTCCTAGTGTTGTTTGCTAATGATAGTTGAGTTAATTTATTTGTTGAATAAGGTACAAGCATTCCTCAAAAAGTATCTTCTGAATGATTGCCTATTCCACTGATTTTTAAGTCTACTTCTGAAATTTTGGATTGAAAAAAATGACAACTGTTTTTTATAATATGATTTAATATAGGGAAATCTGTATGCTAATTAGGCAAATTTTAGTGAAACCTCATTAAAATCAGTTCGGGTGGAAACAAGTTTGATTTTTTAAATTAACTTATAAGGTACTTTAAAAAAAGAAAAACACTTCTACTCATTTCAATCATAACAGCTCAAAATTTGACTAACAAATCCAACCCCAATTTTTTGCTAAGTAGAGACCCTTAAGGGGGCTTCAAAAATGGAGTGAGCAGACCAATATCTAAATATTTTTACACTATTTGTTATTTTGTGGCTGGTTAACTTACTATTTTTAATAAAGTGAAGGTTCTGAATCTGACCCTTTGGGTGCCAAATTAATAACCATAAATTGAACTCTACCCAGTTATTTTCATATGCATTTCATTTTTTGCAAAGCATATAAATTTAGAAAATGTAGAAAAATAATGCTTAAGTACAATGTTAAAAAACAAACAAACAACTATAATTGTTGCAGGATCATTGAACATGACAGTCAGGAAAGAATTCTTGAGACCTTTTACAGTGCAACTTAGTAAGTTTATTCAAGTAGCACAGGGACAAGACCCATGGCAGAAAGAGCTGAACTTTTACTGTATGAAGCTAGTGGTTATATGCATAGTGCTTGAGTGGGTGGGGACATGCAGGGAGTATTAGATCATAAATGTCTTCTTCAAATTTCTACTCATAAAACCACTTTTCCAAGATTTCTCTGGTGTTTATCATTCAGTACAATATTAACTATCAGTAAGACATACAGGCCATCATGAGACCCTTTAAGAATGTAGCACCCAGCACTTATTTGATCCTTATCAAAACTATGTAGGTTATAGGTCAGCCTTCTGGGCTAAAGGTGAACATTTTTATGCTTCTATCCCCCATCATAATGAAAAGAAAATAACATTTGTTTATTATTTATTATTTCATGTGTGTTTCTGAAATTTATGAAATTCATGTGTTTTGTAAAAATAACATTCTACAATATTTTACAAAGTTAATTTATGCTTTTGGGGAAGAGTTACAGAGTTAATATATTCACTATAGGGAAAAAATGATTAATCAAATAAAGGAACATTACAAGCTGGGAACTGTCCAAATTGTTACAAGTTTTAAATTACTCAAGTCTGACTTGGTGAAGTTTTGCCAAATTTCAAACTGATTTTCAAGCCTTGCACATCTGATTCAGTCTCAAGAAAATTGATAAGCATATGGAATATAAGTAATATGATCTATATTTGTACCCTCAATCAAGAATCTATTACAGTCCTTTAAATTTTGAAGGCATTTGCTATATATAATTGTTCTGCATTTTTAGAAAGTGTTTTCAGGAAGTTAAAAGAATCTGTTGCAGTCTTCAGAAGAGCAGTTTTGAAGAAAAGTACACAATTTTAAAAAATGTACATTAAGTTCCAAAAATCTGAACAACCAGTGTGACATAGGGTATGACAGGGATAATAGAAGTCAGATGGAATTAGACATTATTATGTAACACTCTTTATCTATGAATAAGAAGATGCTCTATCAGCTATATATATATATATTTATATATTTATATATTTTTTTTTTCAAGCAATTATTTTTTATTGTATTCTACTAAATAGAATGCAATGTAATTGTGCTAATTTATGGCCAATTACTGATGCTTTCATCTGGAACTTAAAATCTTTTTAGAGACACATTCATTCCTTATATAGGGGGTGCTTTTTGCTTGAGGCTGTTTTAGTTAAGTAAGTCTTTTAAGTATCTGACAACCTTGAGTGTCCTTACACTCTGAGACTTCAGTTAAAAATTAAAATATGTCAAAAAAATTAAAATATGACATAGAGTGTTGAATTAAAATATATAGTATTACTATGCATTTGATACAGATAAGGACTTTTCAACATTTTTTGGATAAACATTGTGCTTGCCTTTGTAAAGTTTGAAGAAAATATTTGTATTATGAATAAGCTTTTATGGTTCCTTATGAAGTATCTCATTTGACAAGATATTTATTTGCAATATTTAAAAAGCAATAATCAAGGAAAGAATATCCAATAGTAAAAAGACAGTCTCTTCAACAAATGCTGCTGGGAAAACTGGACAGCAACATGCAGAAGAATGAAACTGGATCATTTTATTAAACCATACACAAAAATAAATTCAAAATGGATGAAAGACCTAAATGGGAGACAGAAAGTCATGAAAGTCCTAGAGGAGAACACAGGCAGTAACCTCTTTGACATCAGCCTTAGCAACTTTTTACTAGATACATGTCCTGAGGCAAGGGAACCCAAAGCAAAAATTAACTATTGGGACTTCATCAAGATAGAAAGCTTCTACACAGTGAAGAAAACAATCAACAAAACTAAAAAGCAATCTTCAGAATGGGAAAATATATCTTTTTTGGAGAGATATGGGGAAGGTATGTGCTATGGTGAGCGCTGTGAATTGTGTAAGACTGTTGAATCACAGACCTGTACCTCTGAAACAAATAATATATGTTAAAAAAAAAAAAAAAAGATAGCAGGAAGGGAAAAATGAAGGGGGGAATCGGAGGGGGAGATGAACCATGAGAGACTATGGACTCTGAGAAACAAACTGAAGGTTCTAGAGGGGAGAGGGGTGGGGGGAATGGGCTAGCCTGGTGATGGATATTAAAGAGGGCACGTACTGAATGGAGCACTGGGTATTACATGCAAACAATGAATCATGGAACACTACATCAAAAACTAATGATGTAATGTATGGTGATTAACATAACATAATAATAAAAAAAGAACTTATCAAACTCAAGAACTCAAGACCAAAAAACAAATAATCCAGTTAAAAAATGTGCAGAATAAAGAGAGGAGGCAAGATAGTGGAAGAGTAGGGGATCCTGTTTCAACTGGTCCCCTGCATTTAGCTAGATATCTATCAAACCGTTCTGAACACACACGAAATCAGCCTGAGATGTAAGAATATAGATCCGGATCTCTACAAGCAGAAAAGTGACTGCTTTTTGCAAGGTAGGATGTGCAGTCGTGAACCTGTGGGGAGCTATCAGAAGATAAATATAAGGGGGAGGGAGCCTCCATAAACTGGCTCCTGGAACATGATATAACACCAGAGTGCAAAATCAGAACCCTTAAAAATCTGCTCTAGTGAGAGACATCCTTCTCTGAAAGGGGCTCTGGAAATAAAAAGGCAGAATTCTAGGTAGGGCATTGTGGTCTTGGGAGCTGAATAGCCACAGAGCAAACGGAGGTGCCTGAACCATAAAGTGCCTGAGCAGTGGAGCCGGGAAGCAGGTTATGCTGAGTGAGCCGAGGGCCGGACTCTCAGCTCAGATTGCCATAAACCCCGAGCCAGGCTGGTCTGTAATCGCTCTTTTCCTGAGGAGCCTGAAAAAGACTGGAACCTGCACCCGTGACCAAGCAAAAGCTCACAGGGTGGTAGCAACCCAGAAAGGACATTAGGGTGGCACCCAGACATGATCCAGGAGCTTTGGGTGCACAAGAGAGCCCATGGTAACTCACAGTTTTAGAGTCACAAAGGACAGTGGCACTCTTGGGCCCCTGGGACTACCTCTGAGAGAGTTGCCATTGGCCTGCAGCTCGGGAAGCTGCAGTTTTTGTTGCCTACAGAAGGGAGACTGTTTGTCCCAGAGGGCTGCCTAAAGAGGGCAGACTATGACCTTCTGCTCTGAGCCAGAGTTTTGGGCACAGCCATTTTTGTTCCGATCCTCTGAAGAGGCACAGAAAACCTCCAAGGAACAAAAGCCACACAGAGGACCGTTTCCACTGAGTCCATCCCCCTGACAGGGGTGGGACAACTCTGCCCAGGCAGGAATACCTGAGAAACAGCGCAGCATGCCCCTTCCCCAGAAGACAGGCTGAAAGAACAGGTGGATGACAAGCCTATGGATTCCACAAGACTGTAAAATTCCAACGCCGGGGGAAAATAGTATATTGAGCTCCAGGTATTGCCTCACAACTCGTTTATTTTGCAGATAAAATTATTTTCTTTTCTTTCTTTTTCTTATGCTTTGTCTTTTTTTATACTTTTTCTCATTTCAACTAGATGTTTATTATACCAACTTATATTTCATAGTTGTTTTTAACTTGTATTTTTTCAATCTACATTTTTAAATAGATATGTGCTTCATTTTAGTCCTTTTTTCATTCTCTTCAATTTTATCTTTATATATATATGAATTACTTTCCTTGCGGTTTTGGGATGTAGTGTCTTCTAACACACAGACCAAAGTTAACCCAGGAACAGGTGGAACACCCTGCTTTGTCTACACTGTGAAATTATACTCCCTCTTCCCCTCCCCCCATTTTTTAAAAATTTTTATTCTTGTGTTTAAATTTGGCTTTGTTTTTCTGTGGTTGCTTCTGACCACTCTGGATTTTGCTAGGGTGCATCTTGCTTGGGTCATTTGGACTCTGCTCATTCGCCCACCCATCATTCTCTGGACAGAATGACAAGACAGAGGAACTCACACAAAAAAAGAATAATAGACAGTGTTCTCTGCCATAGATAATCGAAATGGATATAAGTAAGAATGAGAGATAGAATTCACGATAGCAGTCATAAAGTCAATAGATAGGCTTGAAAAAAGCATTAGTGACAACATAGAAACTCTAAGGGCAGAAATGAGATCTAATCAGGCCAAATGTAAAAATGCTATGAATGAAATGCAGTCTAAACTGGATACTTTAATAGCCAGGGGAAATGAGGCAGAAGAGAGAATAAGTGATCTAGAACATAAATTGATGAAAAGGGAGAAGTTGAGGAAACCAGAAATAGACAGCTAGTAGACCATGAAAAAATGACTGGAGAGAATAATGATGCCATGAAATGTTCCAATGTCAGAATTATTGGGACCCCCGAGGGGGCAGAGAGACAGAGAGGGCTAGAAGGTATATCTGAGCAAATCATAGCTAATAATTTCCCTAATCTGGGGAAGGAAACAAACATTCATGTCCAAGAGGCAGAGAGAACCCCTCCCAAAATCAATAAAAATAAATCAATACCCTGACATATAGTAGTGAATCTTGCAAATCTTACAGTCAAATAAACTATTCTGAGAGTAGCTAGGGAGAGGAGGTTCCTTATATATGGAGGGAGGAACTTCAGAATAACATCAGACCTATCCACAGAAACCTGGCAAGCCAGAAAGGGCTGGCATGATATATTCCGGGTACTAAATGAGGAGAACATGAAGCCAAGAATACTTTACCTAGCAAGGCTGTCATTCAGAATGGATGGAGAGATAAAGAGCTTCCACGACAGACAGAAACTAAAAGAATATGTGACCACTAAGACAGCCCTGCAAGACATAAGGTGGATTCGGTAAGTGAAGAGAGACCCCAAGAGTAATATAAATCAGAAAGTAACAGAGACAATCCACAGAAACAGGGACTTTACAGGCAATGCAATAACACTAAATTCATATCTTCCAATAGTTACTCTAAATGTAAATGGGCTGAATGCTCCCATCAAAAGACACAGGGTTTCAGATTGGATTAAAAAGCAGGACCCATCCATATGCTGACTAAAAGAGAATCATTTTGAGCCAAAAGACACCTCCAGATTGAAAGTGAGGGGATGAAAAAACATTTACCATGCCAATGGACCTCAAAAATAAGGTAGGGTTGCAATCCTCATACCAGACAAATTAGATTTTAAACCAAAGACTATAGTAAGAGATGTACAAGAACACTATATCATACTTAAAGGGTCTATCCAATAAGAAGATCAAACAACTGTAAATATTTATGCCCCAACATGGGAGCAGCCAATTACATAAACCAATTAATAATCAAAATAAAGAAACATACTGGTAATAATACATTAATAGTAGGAGACCTCAACACTCCACTCACAGCAATGGACAGATCATTTAAGCAGAAGATCAAAAAGGAAACAAGAGCTTTGAAAGACACATTGGACCAGATGGACTTTGTAGATATATACAGAGCATTCTAACCTAAAACAGCAAATACTCATTCTTCTCAAGTTCACATGGAACTTTCTCCAGAATAGACCACATAACTGGGTCACAAATCAGGTCTCAGCCAATACTAAAGATTAAGATTATTCCCTGCATATTTTCAGACCACAATGTCTTGAAACTGGAACTCAACCACAAGAAGAAATTTGGAAGGAACTCAAACACTTGGAAGTTAAAGAGCATTCTCCTAAAGAAACACTACATGGAAAACTAATGATGTACTGTACGTTGGCTAACAGAAAATAATAATAATAATAATAATAATTAATAATAATAATAATAATAAAAGAATGAATGGGTCAACCAGGAAATTAAAGAAGTTAAAGAATTCACTGAAACCAATAAAAATGAAAACACATTCAAAACTTATGGGATACTGCAAAGACAGTCCTAAGAGGGAAGTACATAGCCATCCAGCCTCTCTCAAGAAATTAAAAAATGCCTAATGCACAAACTAACCTTACACCAAAAGACCTGGGAAAAAAAAGAGAAAGTGAAGACTAAACCAAGCAGGAGAAGAGAAATAATAAAGATTAGAGCAGAAATCAATGAAATAGAAAGCAGAAGAACAGTAGACCAGATCAATGAAACTAGAAGCTGATTCTTTGAAAGAATTAATAAGATTGCTAAACTGCTGGCCAGACTTATCCAAAAGAAAAGGGAAAGGACCCAAATTAATAAAATCATGAATGAAAGGGGGAAGGTCATGACTAACACCAAAGAAATAGAGACAATTGTTAGAACTTATTACCAGCAGCTATATGCCAACAAATTAGGAAATCTGGAAGAAATGAATGCATTCCTGGAAACTTATAAACTACATAGACTGAAACAGGAAGAAATAGACAATCTGAGTAGACCAATAACTAGTAACGAAATTGAAGCAGTAATCAAAAACCTCCCAAAAAACAAGAGTCCAGAGCCAGATAGCTTCCCAGGGAAATTCTACCAAACATTTAAAGAAGAAAAAATACCTATTTTACTGAAGCTGTTTCAAAAAATAGAAATGGATGGAAAACTTCCAAACACATTCTATGAGGCCAGGATTACCCTCATCCCAAAACCAGGCAAAGACTCCATCAAAAAGGAGAATTACAGACCAATATCCCTGATGAACATAGATGCCAAAATACTCAACAAGATCCTAGCGAATAGGATCCAACAGTACATTAAAAGGATTAACCACCATGACCAGGTGGGATTTATTCCTGGGATGCAAGTGTCGTTTCAACATTTGCAAATCAATCAACGTGATAGAGCACATTAAAAAAAGGAGACAAGAACCATATGATCCTCTCAATTGATGCAGAGAAAGCATTTGACAAAATACAGCATCCTTTCTTGATTAAAACTCTTCAAAGTATAGAGATAGACGGAACATGGGAACATACCTCAATATCATAAAGGCCTTCTATGAAAAGCCTGCCCACAGCAAATATCATTCTCAATGGGGAAAAACTGAGAGCTTTTCCCTTAAGATCAGGAACACGACAGGGATTCCCACTCTCACCACTATTGTTCAACATAGTAGTAGAAATCCTAGCTTCAGCAATCAGAAAACAAAAAGAAATAAAAAGCATTCAAATTGGCAAAGAAGAAGTCAAACTCCCTCTCTTCACAGATGACATGATACTTTATGTGGAAAACCCAAAAGACTTCACCCCCAAATTACTAGAACTCATACAGCAATTCAGCAACGTGGCAGGATACAAGATCAATGCACAGAAATCAGTTGCATTTCTATACACTAACAATGTGACTGAAGAAGGAGAAATTAAGGAATAGAATCCATTTACAATAGCACCAAAAACCATAAGATACCTAGGAATAAACCTAATGAAAGAGATAAAGGACCTATACTCTAGAAATGACAGAACACTTATGAAAGAAATTGAAGAAGACACAAACAGATGGAAAAATATTCCATGCTCATGGATTGGAAGAATAAACATTGTGAAAATGTCTATGCTGCCCAGAGCAATATACACTTTCAATGCAATGCCTACCAAAATACAATTGACATTTTTCACAGAGCTGGAACAAACAATCCTAAAATTTGTATGGAACCAGAAAAGACCCCAAATTGCTGGGGGATTGTTGAAAAAGAAAACCAAAGCTGGTGGCATCACAATGCCTGACTTCAAGCTATATAACAAAGCTGTGATCATTAAGACAACTTTGTATTGGCACAAAAAAATGACACACAGATCAGTGGAACCCAGAAATGGACCCTCAACTCTATGGTCAACTAATCTTTGGCAAATCAGGAAAGAATATCCAATGGAAAAAGGACAGTCTCTTCAGGAAATGGTGCTGGGAATATTGGACAGCCACATGCAAAAGAATGAACCTGGACCATTCTCTTACACTATACACAAAGCTAAAGTCAAAATGGATGAAAGACCTCAATGTGAGACAGTAATCCATCAAAATCCTAGAGGAGAACATAGGCAGTGACCTCTTTACCTTCAGCTACAGCAACTTCTTTCAAGACACATCTCTAAAGGCAAGGGAAACAAAAGCGAAAACTTTTGGGACTTCATCAAAATAATAAGTTTCTGCACAATAAAGGAAAATTTCAACCAAACTAAGAAGCAACCCACAGAATGGGAGAAGATATTTGCAAATGACATAGATAAAGGGCTGGTATCCAAGGTGTATAAATTACTTCTCAAACTCAATACCCAAAAAACAAATAATCCAGTCAAGAAATGGGCAGAAGACATGAACAGACACTTCTCCAAAGAAGACATACAAATGGCTAACAGACACATGAAAAAATGTTCAACATCACTAGCCATCAGGGAAATACAAATCAAAACTACAATGAGATACCACCTTATACCAGTTAGAATGGCACAAATTAACAAGGCAGGAAACAACAAGTGTTGGCGAAGATGTGGAGAAAGGGGAACCCTCTTACACTGTTGGTGGAAATGCAAGCTGGTACAGCCACTCTAGAGAACAGTATGGAGGTTCCTCAAGACGTTAAAAATAGAGCTACCCTACAACCCAGCAATTGCACTACTAGGTATTTACCCCAAAGATACAGATATAGTGAAAAGAAGGGACACATGCACCCCAATGTTCATAGCATCAGTGTCCACAATAGCCAAACTGTGGAAGGAACTGAAATGTCCTTCAATAGATGAATGGATAAAGAAGATATGGTTCATATATTCAATAGAATATTACTCAGCCACCAGAAAAGATGAATACCTATCATTTGCATCACCATGGATGGAACTAGAGGGGATTATGCTAAGTGAAATAAGTCAAGCAGAGGAAGACAAACATCATATGGTTTCACTCATATGTGAAATATAAGGAATAGCACAGAGGACCATATGGGAAGGGAGAGAAAACTGAATGGGAAGAAATCACAGGAGAGAAACCATGAAAGACTCAGGACTCCGGGAATCAAAGTGAGGGTTACAGAAGGGAGGGGTATGGAGGAATGGGGTAACCGGTGTAGGTATTAAGGAGGGCAAGGGTTGTGATGAACACTGGATGTTATATGCAACTAGTGAATCATCGAACACTACATCAGAAACTACTGTTGCACTATATGTTGGCTAATTGAACATCATCATCATCATTATAATAATAATATTATGGGCAGAATATATGAATAGACATTATTCCAAAGAAGACATAGAGATGTCTAACAGTCACATGAAAAGATGCTCAACATCAGTCATCACTAGGAAAATACAAATCAAAAGTATGAGATACCACCTCACATCTGTCAGAATGACTGAAATTAACAACACAGGGAACAACAAAATTTGACAAGGATGCTGTAGTCTAATTGTAGAAAGAGCCAAAATGCCCATCTACTGATGAATAGGTAAAGAAATGGTATATAATGAATCATGGATCACTACATCAAAAACTAATGATGCATTAACTAACATAATATAATAAAATAAAATAAAATTTAAAAAAAGAAGTGGTATATAAATATATAGGAATATTACTCAGCCATCAAGAATGAAATCTTGACATTTGCAATGACATGATTAGATGTAGAGACTATTATGCTAAGCAAAATAAATCAGTCAGAGAAAGACAAATACCATATGATTTCACTCATATGTAGAATTTAAGAGTCAAAACAAATGAGCATAGGTGTAAAAAGAAAGAGAGAGACCAACCATAAAACAGACTCTTAACTCTAGAGAACAAACTGAGATTGCTGGATTGGAGGTGGGCAGGGACCTGAGTTAAATGGGTGATGGGTATTAAGGAGGACACTTGTAATAAAGACTGGATGTTGTATATAAGTCATGAATCCCTAAATTCTACACCTGAAACTAAATAAATAAATGAATGAATGAATAAATAAATAAATAAATAACAATCAGAAAATACAAACTACTAAAAGTAGAGTGCAACTTGAAAATTAAGTTGTTTTATTCCTCCTTTGAAATTTTTAAACCCCTTTATAAAGCCCCCCTCAACTATTCAGATGCCAATTAATTAAAATTCATTATACAGACAATGACTCTGACCATTTATTTTTTAATTATGGGTGAATGGTATAATGCTTTCTCATAAATCAGATTCATTTTAGCTATTAAACCAACTATTCAACTAATTAAAGAAAGTTTTAGACCATGAACTTATAAGTCAACTTATTCTTTGAATAAAGAAATTAAAATCAATGTATCTGTTTCCTTATAAGAAATATCCTTATAAGTTCTTTTTTTTTAGCATTTTGTTAGAATTTTTAGAATATATTTCTGTATACAACTGAGGTACATACCTTGAAGCTCCAAGTTAGACTTAAAAATTGAGAAAATTTTAAAATAACATTGGAAAATAAATGAAATCTTTTATTTATTTATTTTCAATGTGCAGGGCCAATGGGATCATAAGCATTCACTCTAGCTGAAAGGAAGGAAAGATTCTTCTCTATCCTTAAGTTCTTCCAGCTGCACTAAGAATTAAATTTACATAAGACAGATTAACAGTAGAAAAAAAAAAAAGTTTTATTACATGCATACTGAGGTTCAATTATGAAATTGAGATCTAAAGAAATGACCAAGGCATGCAGTTATTATACTTTCTATACAAAAAGACAATAAATCTTAGTGGACTTAATAGGACAAAGAGAACTTAACTTTGGGAGCTTCAATTAGTAAGGAATTCTAAACAAAATTTGGGCTGCAGTAATAAATTAGTAAAAAGTAACAAAGGTTGTTTATAGAGCATTCTGAGCTTTAAATTTCTCATCTCTAGTAATAAGGATGTCTCTTTACCTCTTAGTACAGGAAGGATACCTTTCACAGGGGAGATTTATTTCCTACTTTCAGGGGAACAGAAGAGGTTCTGAGTGTCCTTCCTGCATTGGCTGTATCTTAATTAACTTTTAGTTATAAAGTAATCAATATGCCAAAGTGGCACATTTTGAGGCAGTTTGCCCTTGGTCCCTACATAGCTGTCATCTTAGCATCTGTGTGGTACTTATGGGAAATAGAAAGCTACTCAAAAATAGTAATTGACCAGCTCTGCACATGCTGTATACATATGTCAGTTGATGTGGAATTCTTTTTTTTTAATAATGAAGCATTTTATAATGATCTTTTCCCCTTGCCTAGTAAATTCTCTTGTCCACCTTCTCTGCCTTTGGTTCTTAGTAATTACTCTGCTCAGTGAACTAGTAAGTCTAAAACTAAATAATATTTTGTCAAAAAATTGAAACAAAATAAAACTAGTATATTTTAAGGGTCTTTTCATGGTTTTCTATGATTTTCAATAGCCAACTACCTTGCTTGTGAAAAAATTATTCTACTTAGATGACAGTCTGATTATGAATATAAACATTAATTTTGCTCTGACTGTACTTCACTAAATACAGCTATATTGTGATCACTGATGTGGAAATGTTGACGAAGAAAGAACTGAGATGTTATGGTGCAAAAAGGTGTTTTTATTATAGCACAGGAATAGGACCCATGGGCAGAAAGAGTTGCCCTGGGATTGTGAGGAGCAACTGATATACTTTGGAGTTGGGGGAGGGGTAAAGACAAAGGAAGTTTCCAAAAGAACTTTCATGTGCTAAAGAAGACTCACAGGATCCTGGAGGCCTAGCTATTGTCAAGCTAAGATTGTTTTTCCCTCTAGCAAGGCATTAACATTAATATTGGGAGTTCTGGGGCACCTGGATGGCTCAGTCAGTTAAATGTTTGACTCTTGATTTCCACTTAGGTCATGATCTCAGGTTTGTGAGATCAAGCCATGTATTGGGCTCCACACTGGATGTGGAGCCTGCTTAATATTTTCTCTCCCCCCTCCCTTTGCCCCCACCTCCCCCACATTTCTCTCTCTCTAAAATATATATGGAATTCATAGAGGAATGTCATACTCTGCCTGCCTCAAGTATTTGTCAATGGGCTGCGAGATATAAGGAAATATAATTTTATCTACATTTCTTTCTCCCTTTGTTCCCCACATCAATCATGACTTATGTTCATTGAGAAATAAGTAGCTCAGGGCAATAGTACTAGGCAACTGCTGTAGAATAAATAAAAGTGGAGATGGGATCCTATTGCTTGACACTAGTTCCCCAAATCTTAAGGCCCATAGCTAGTGACTCATGTCTCCCACAAAGAACATAAGTGACCTCTGGCACAGAAAGTAAATAACATAGAATAGACACAATGAGGTGATACAAAAGAAATGATAAAAATAGAACAAATTTTTACTTTGAAAAGATGATGGAAGTCATATGTAGCAATGGAATTTATATTTTTATTGAACAAAACTTATATAAACTTACTCTGTACCAAGTAGTCTCCTAAACAATTAAAATATTAACTCATTGAATTCTCATTACAAACTTATCACTATTATTATACCTATTATTATTATTAACTCTATTTTACAGATGAAGATGTTGGGGCACAGAGAGATGCTAGCAAATACCAAAGATAGGATGCAAACTTTCTGGGTCTGGCTCCAAAGCTATTCTTCTCAACTATATGATATGAACAGCAAGAATGAATAACAAAAGTAGAAGGTAGTCCCTGGGACAAGAAATGTTTTTAAAGGAGTCTTTTTCTGGTGTTGAACTAACATAATTTTCTATTCAGCTAGAACACCTGCAACATATTTGCATAAGATAAAGTAAGATGACTCTTTTATGATGCTGGAGTGAAAATAAAAGAACAATAAGACATATGGACCATAAAGAATACAAGGTATTAAAGTAATCATAAAAATACAATTTTTAGAAATATTAAATCTACTATGATAAGCCTTAATGAAAATCTTTCTGCAGAATGAGAAAGGCTAATTAACAGTGATAGGATGCTAAAATTGCCAGAGTTTTAAAGAATTACCTTTTATTTGATGAAGGAATTGCTACACTAAGCTTGTATCTTACCACAGCATGGTTAAGAAATCCACGAAGATTTGGCTAATCAGTATTCATAAAGTAAAATCAGCTCTTATAATTCTTTTATATTCTAAACGGCTTACAATTACGGACAGGGTAAGTCACACACAAGTTTGGGATTTTGTTTTGTTTTGTTCTTGAAGTAAAACAAACCCAGAGGAAAGTTTAGATACTTAGATTAAGGGTCAATACTAGTATCTTTTCTTCCCTTACAAGAAAAAAATATAAGTAATTTAAGAAAACTATCTTCCTAGACTGTATAATTGAAACATCAAATGTTACAATACACTTAGGCAGCATTCTGTATTGATTTCAATATGTGTCTACTCAGTAGGGCCACTTGCAATGTTTCTTCGTTAACAGCAAAAGTATAAAAAAAAAAAAAAACCTCACTGAGGTCATGAAACCACATAATAGTTTCCAAGGTGCACATACCATTACCTTCCTTTAGTTTCCAGCTTAAGTTTCATATCAGATACTTTTGATAATGCTTGTAAGATACACATTTATTAATTTTTTTGAACTATGCACTTCATAATTCATGTTTTTCTCAAAGGACAAAGCTTTTATCTTCTACCTGGAAATTCAGGATGTGTTTTGTTGTTGTTGTTATGATTAATCTATGTTGAAGGGAAAAGTGTATGTTGTATGGGAATGTAAACAAACTATTATCATGGAAGGATCTGAGGTCAGAATTTTTCCAAAGCTTAGTCTGGGAACTTTTGAGGGTTTCATCTTCAAGGGTTATGTTGTGGAAGGCCTTAAAATGTTAAGTTTAGATGTAACTTTTATACAATAAGAAGTGTTAGGCAGGAAGACCTTCCTCTGCCTTATGGTCCTTTAGCTGGACATAGAATCAAATTGACATGAGACAGATTAACAGGAGAAAATAAAATGTAACAGGCATGTGTAAGCATCATGCTATGTGTTCTACCATAATTATTTCCTTTTCCCCAGTCCTTATAGCAGTTTTGTTGAGGTCTAGCTATTAATATCCCCTTTTCTTCATTGAAGAAACTGAGGCTCAGAGAGGTTAAATATTGTGTCTAATGTTACACAGCTTGCAAATATTAGTTGGGGGTACCCAAACTTAAACATTCGATTCTAAAGTCCATGATCTTTCTCCAACTGTACACTGCCTCCCATTCTTACTATATTAATAAAGAATGTCTCTTTAGTGTACATTCATCCCAAGTATGACCTGACATCCCACTGATTCCCATGGCATGTTAGTGAATCTCAGCAGCATGGCAGTCTGTGCCATGTTCACATATAAAAGGTTTGTGAACATCCACAGCAAATGAATATACATTGGAACAGATGGGAACAATTCTTCTGGAGCTCTTGGACTACAAAATATTGGCAACCAATTTTGAAAATAAGTTGCTAACTATGATGTTAATATCTAGGGGTTATTAGGCTTTAAAGTAAAAAGTAAATATAGACTCTAAATAGTATTTGGTACAATAGCAATTCACATAAACAAAATATAGATTCTCAGTTTTCAAAATATAAGGAAGAAATCAGGGCTGAATATGTTTTTATTATATAAATTATTTTTAAAGATTTTATTTATTTATTAGAGAGAAAGAGAGTGAGCATGAGCAGGGATAAGGGCAGAGGGAGAAGAAGATTCCACACTCCCCCCCCAAAACACAGAGCCTGACACGGGGCTTCATCTCAGGACTCTGAGATCATTACTTGAGCTGAAGGCAGATACTTAACTGACTGAGCCACCCAGGTGCCCCTAAATTATTTCTTTACATAGAGTTTGGATTGTGACTCGTCAACCTACACACGAGTCCTGTAGCAATGTCTTGCACCCAAGCAAAGCAAATTATTTGTAATCACAGATGAAACATTTTTGATGACCATGAAATCAAAGTGCTCGAAGCCTGTCCCTTGATTTATCATGTGGGATCACAAGTAAAGCATGTTGGAAATTAAATGTAAGCTACATGAGAGAGGTATAAACTTCAGGATTAGGTGGGGCCAGAGCTTGGGGGACCATTCAAGGTGAAAATAAAATCCTCAAAGAAGAGTTTCTAGAGCAGAGCAAGTTAGAACGCCCAACGGGGGGATTTTAAATTTGAACTAATTCTTAACAGCCCAAAGTCCCAAACTGGTGGAAGAGGTTCTGTAGAAAATATATTTAAGCAGTGCTGATATTCATGGTCAGGCAGCTATATTATTGGGTTATCTTTTTACTGAGATTCCAGTCAATGACTACCTCATTAACTATATGTGAAGCTTGGGGCCAATGACAAAGTATTTTCAGTGTTTTCCATATCTGTAACATGGGGATATTTGTGTCATTCTCATAGAATTTTTATGAGGGTTGACACAATGATTCTAAGGCAAGAACAAAGTAAATGTTCAGTAAGTGCATATCCAATTACTTTTTCCCCCTCCAATCCCATCTAAAAGTTAAAAGATAAAACAAAAAAGAGGGGAAAATTCCAGGCAAATGAGCTGGGCAAGTGAAATTGGTATTAGGGAACATGGATATTCAGGTGTCCATGACCCATCTTAGCACATTAAATTCTGCACTTAGTGAGATGCCTCGGCATCTTAAAGTACTCCCAGATATGGTACAGATCAGTTCCGGTGAAAAGTAAAGTTGGCTTTCACCTCCTGTAGTTCATTGGGCTAACAATCTTCAGAAGTATCTATGAAGGAAAACTAGATAAATGCCACAGACATCACCTGTCCTTGCCTCTTGATTTTGGTATGCGATATCCCAAAGGGGGAAAAAAAAAAAAAATCCAGTTGATTCAAGTTTATGTGTCAGTTTCTCAGAACAGCATGATATTATATGCTAAAAATACTTCATTTTGGCTACTTTAAAACTATTATAGGCAAAGGAAAGTAAAGAAATTCTCTTGGAGGAAATACTGCTGAGTTTGTTCATATCCATAGTAGAAAATAGATAGTCTAGTTTCTTTGATACATCTGCTGATGTAATCTAGAGGTAAGTTTAAAACTAGTAAAAATAGGGGTACCTGGGGGGCTCAGTTGGTTAAGCATCTGCCTTTGGCTCAGGTCATGATTCCAGGGTCCTGGGATCAAGTCCCACATCGTGCTCTCTGCTCAGTGAAGAGCCTGCTGCTCCCTCTGCCTGCTGCTCCCCCTGCTTGTGCTCTCTCTCTTGCTACTTCTCTCCCTCTGTCAAATAAATAAATAAAAACTTAAAAAAAAACCTAGTAAAAATAAAAGTAAGCCTTATCAAAATCTCATCTATAAGTCTATTCTATGACCAAATGATTAGACCAATTGTTGATTTCCAGCATAATTATGGTGCAAACTGTTATATACATATGTATTTATTTATTTACATATATGATATTTATATATTATATATTGCATTATATATTTATATATTATGTATTTATATATTATAGATATTATATGTAATATGTTTATATATAAGCATATATAAATATAAGATATATATTAAAGAATATATAATAGCAGGGAGCTTCTTAGTGTGATGTAAAAATATTTAACCTCAAGATTTTGGCAACTAACAATTTGAATAGTAAATCTGTCACTCCATGGTTTGTTTGTTCAGAACACATTTTGTCTCACATGCAACAATTTGCTCCATTTAATGTTAGCGCCCAAAAGTCAGAGATGCAATTGTAGAACAACTTAACAGGTTGCATGTCTCTGAGACTTTAAAGATTTTCCTTGTTTTGTTTTCTGTTTTACTTGACTTTGTAGTAGATAGTTCTTCTCCCCTGCTGCTATTTTTTGCTGATAATTACTATTAGCATAGTTGTAGAGCATACTGATCCCTCTGCAGTTCTTAGCCTTTCTCTATGATATGGAACTCTTTTTTTGTTGTTGTTAACTAAAGTTATTAAAAAAAAATGTAGGGACTTTTTTTCTGAAGACTTTCTATACATATTTAAACTCTCACCAGGTTTCTGCAAAGATCTTTGCTCAGCTTTGAATTATTCTAGAAAGAATTCACAAGAGTGATTTTCCAAATGTACTTCATTTGCATATTCTTTATAATAAGGCTGCAAAAAACACATCACTTGTATTACTGTTGTAAAGCTCCATCTCCTCTCCCCTCTCCTAGATTTATCAGTCCATTCTCAAACTGCTACTATATTTTTCATACTAAATTTCAACACTGACTATGGATACTTCTACCTTTACTACTTTTAAAAATCTTCAGCTATTCCCCATTACTTGTTTTAAAAAGTTTAGTTACATTCACATCTTTTCGTGTTTGGCCCATACTTTCTTTCTGATCTTTCCACACTTCTCTTTCCGGTTACTTGATTAATACATACCTATGTTTCAATCAAACTAGACTCTGCTCTTCCTGCAATTTCCTTATTCTCCTCTACCTGTTTATTTGTATGTATTTCTCTATTTCCAAACAATGCTCCTCCCTTATCTCCACCCATGCTCAACCATTGGCATAGTACTCATCTTTTACAGTACCATATGAAATACTTTTCAATCCACCCAACTGGCTGTTAGCTCTCCATTTTCTGAGCTGCCATAACACTGTGTCCGTACTTCTTGAAGCTTATATCACACAGGCTAAAATGTCAAATATCTGGGTCCATGTGTTATTCTTCCACCATAATGTTAATTCTTTGAGAACAGGGATGGTTTTCAACTCATGACTCCACACCTAGTACAGTATCTTGCATTCACTAAGGATTTTTCATGTCTTCTGTGCCAGGCACAACACTCTTCTCTTGCCTAGGCACTGGTATTTGTCTACACTTTTCTTGAAGATGCAATGTATCATGTTGGATAAGAGCTTGCACTTTAGAGTTAGATAATTCTGAATTTAAATACTAGCATTGCCACTGACTAGCTATGTAATCTTTGCCAAACTATTTAATAGTTTTGAGTTTTATCTTCATCATTTGTCATGACAATAATAATACAACTTCATCATTAAGAATTGACGTGGATTACATATATAACCTATATAAAGTACTTAGTATGATATCTGGTACATAGTAAATATTCAATAAATGTTAATTACTTTATATATAAATATATTCTTATTTAATATATATACTGTTTCACCTATTGAGGTGCAAGTGACAAACCAGTGTTTTATAATTTAATGCAGTTTAATTTATTCCTTTACTCATTTTTTTCTCAAAAAAGGTTCATATTGGGCGCCTGGGTGGCTCAGTTGGTTAAGCAACTGCCTTCGGCTCAGGTCATGATCCTGGAGTCCCGGGATCAAGTCCCGCATCGGGCTCCCTGCTCAGCAGGGAGTCTGCTTCTCCCTCTGACCCTCCTCCCTCTCATGCTCTCTGTCTCTCATTCTCTCTCTCTCAAATAAATAAATAAAATCTTTAAAAAAAAAAGTTCATATTATCCTGTTTAAAACTATGTCACCTCACAAGAGGTTTCCATTTTTTATTTTAAAGTCTCTAAAGAGGAAGATTATTTAGTCTCTGAAATAACCTAATTCATTAAACTCTGCCATTCTTGGCAAGGGGTCAAATGGAAGGACTTAATAGAACAAGAGACCCAAGAATCAAAGCTAATTGTTTTACTTTCCATCTATCATCATTGCTGCTCATAAGAATTCTACAGTGTTCTTGGTACATGAGGCTAAATCTGAAACATGATAAAATGAACTCTGCTGCTTGGATCCCCAGTAATTGACATCCTAATTAAAGCTATATTTTAAAAATTAACTATAACTACTTTGCTCAAGACTATCAAATGATCTCTTAAAATACTCTATAAGAGAATTTTGGGAGTGAGTTATTTTAAAGTATCTGTTAATATGTGAGTTACATTTATGTTCTATATATTTACAAAAATGGGAATCTGCTTGCTAAGCATAAATACTAAAGGTACACAGAAAGGAGATATAATAATCTGCCTTGACCCTCTAATGTCCATGTTATATGAACCATGAGAGATAACTCTGAAGGCCTCTTTGACCATTTTATTTTTTTTTCAGCTTTATTGATATGTAATTGACATCTAACATTGTGTAAGGCTAAGGTGTCCTTTGTGTGTAGAAAAATTTGTTAATGTAAGGAAGTGTAAAAGTATGTTGATGCAAGGAATAAGAACTGCAACAACCCTGCTTCCAAGCTTAAATTCCCTCCCCCATTGACCATAGGGCATCCTGAAGAAGTATCTAATCAAGGAATGTTGTGAGTTAAGGCAACATGAATATTTAGTTACACATCTGTGCTAATTCTTTTTGAGGCAGTGATGCTCTTTTAGGCTTATGCCACTTAAAAGCAACACTGAGGTCACTTAATCAGAATAACATGTCTTCTTGGTACCTTAAGGAGATAGTAGTAGAGAATGTTTATGGAAGAAGGATGATATAAAGATATTGCAGACTTTTTATCTTTGAAGGTATCGAACACATGCACTTCTACAAGAAGATAGTTGAATAAGCAGCAATTGCAGCAACCCTTTAAAAGTTGTACTTGATCATGGAACATAGACGCTAGGCATCATTTACATTTGCTCTGTCTAAAATAGTTATGTCTTACCAAATTGGGTGTGCTTTGAGAAATCTGTGAGTGTCCTCCATCAACACAAACACCATTCTTCCTTTTCTCTCTTGCATTACTTCTAAGTGTTTAACATCGTTGTTAATATGCAGCATAGAAACATACTGGGATTCTGTTGAATTTTTGCTATTCCAGAGTTGATTTTTCTGCTATTATAAAAACTTTTAAAAGTTCCAATGTTAGTTTGTCAAAAGCAAATTTTTCTTTTAATATTCTAATGAAAACGTCTTTGAGTGGAAGCATTTCTGAGGCAATATAATTTGCACCTGTACAAAATTCACTTTGCTCTACATGAAGGTAAATAAATTACTTGTACTATATGTCCCACTCTCTCTCCTTGCTCTAATATTTTCCAGAGTTTGTATTATTTCTTTCTTCCTTTATTGTCACTGAACAAAATACTTTAAAAAAATTATTAAGTGTTTAGTTTGTGCTAAATCCTGAGGCAAATACTAGAATTATAACCATAAAAAAAAAAAACCTCAGGAAGATGGCAGAGGAATATGGGACCCTAAGATCGTCTGGTCCTCAGAATTCAGCTACATTGTAAGCAAATAATTCTGAACACCAACAAAATCAATCAGAGATCTGAGAAGAGAAATGCTGCAGTTCTACAAATAGAAAAGTGACCACTTTTTGGAAAGTAGGAGGTGCAGAGACTTGAATCCATGGTGTTATATCAGAGGATACCATGGAATGGTGGGAGCTGGCTGAAGGATGCTACCACAAAGTATTATAAGCAGTGGAGCACAAAATCAGAACATTCAGAAGTCTGCTACAGTGGAGGATGTCTCTGGTTTAAAGGTGCTCAGGTGGTGAAGTGGGGCAGAATGCCAGGTAGGACAGCATGGTCTCAGGATCCCAGAGTTCACAAGAAGAATGGGGGTGCCTGAGTGCAGCAGAGTTCCCACAGGAGTGAGGAAGCTGGCTGAAAACAGCAAGTCTAGGTGCTGGCTTTCTGTTCTGTGTTGCCATAAACTGTGAACTGCTGCAAAGTCCTGCCACTGCTCTCCTGGCAGGGGCCCAGCAAAAGACAGAAGTGTGGTGAGACTCCTTCCCTTCCCTGGGAGAAACAGTGTAGGTCTGCATGACAGGAGTCCCTAGAAGCTGGAATATCGAAACTTATTCATGTGCCTGAGATAAAAATACTCGGTCACAAGGTGGGTGAACACAGAGTTCATATGGAAACCAGGGAGACAAGAGTGACTGCTTTTTTGTGAGGGCTCACTGAAGAGTGGAGGGTGTGAACTTACAGCTCCAGGGCTAGAGAGTGGGACACCGTCATTTTCATCTCACCCATCAGGGCTGAAAGCCTTGAGGGAGCAAAACAGTGCCACATAGTGGAATCTGGAGCCACTTACACTGAGCCCAGCCCCCTGGCAAGAGAGGTGCATTTCCACAAGGGCAAGGGCACCTGAGAATCAGAGCAACAGGCCCCTCCCCCAGAACACCAGCAGGAACAACTGGCTTGCACCAAGTTTACTGATCATAGACAGCTGCAGCTTCAGCTATTGGGGAAAACAGTATATAGCATTTGTAGTTTTTATTATTCTTTAGTCTTTCAGTATTATTTTTTCAGCAATTTTCTTATTTTTTCAATTCTTTTTAATTTTAATTAATTAATTAATTTATTTTTAAAGATTTTATTTATTTATTTGACAGAGAGAGACACAGCTAGAGAGGGAACACAAGCAGGGGGAGTGGGAGAGGGAGAAGCAGGCTTCCTGCTGAGCAGGGAGCCCAATGCAGGGCTCGATCCCAGGACCCTGGGATCATGACCTGAGCTGAAGGCAGATGCTTAACAACTGAGCCACCCAGGCGCCCTTTAATTTTCATTTTTATATATACATTAACTATGTGTATTTTTTTATTTTTGGTTTCCATTCATTGTATTTTAATTTATTTTTGTATATACACAAGATTTCTTTCTTTCCTATTTTGGGATCTAGTTTCTTTTAACAAGCAGAACAAAACAGACCCAGGATCTATTTTCATGTTTTGTTTTCTTTTGTTATTGTTTGAATTTTTCTTGTTTTGTTTTGTTTTTGTTTTTTCTATTTTTTTTTTCTGTTGTCGTTGTTGTTATTGTTGTATTTTCTCTTTCTTTCTTCTATTCTTTTCTGGACAAAATGACAAGATGGAGAAATTCACCCCTAAAGAAAAACAGGAGGTAATACTCACTGCCAAGTATTTAATCAATATGGATATAACTAAGATATCTGAACTAGAATTTAAAACAACAATTATATAGATACTATCTGGGGCTGAAAAAAAGCATAGAAGACACTAGAGAATCCCTTACCTTCGAAAAAAATAACTAAAATCTAGCCAGTCTGAAATTAAAAATATTTTTACTGAGCTGCAATCCCAACTGGAGGTTCTAAAAGTGATGATAAACAAGGCAGAAGAGAAAGTCAGTGATACAGATGATCAAATGATGGAAAATAAGGAAGTTGAAAAGAACAGAGAAACACAAAAACTAGATCGTGAACAGAGACTTCAAGAACTCAGCAATTCCATAAAGTAAAATAATATCCAGAAAATTGGGGTCCCAGAAGATGAAGAGTGGGAGAGAGGGACAGAAGGTATATTTGAACAAATTATAACACAGAACGTCCCTAATCTGGGGAAGGAAACAGGCATTCAAGTCCAGGAGACACAAAGAACCCCCTCAAAATCAATAAAAATAGATCAACAGCTTGACATATAATAGTGAAACTTGCAAATTTCAAAGATAAAGAGAAAATCCTGAAAGCAGCTTGGGACAAGAGGTCCTTAACCTATAAGAGTATGAACATAAGGCTGGCATTAGACCTGTCCACATAGACCTGGCAGGCCAGAAACAACTGGCATGATATATTCAATGTGCTACATGAGAAAAATATGCAACTAAGAATACTATATCCAACAAGGCTGTCATTCAGAATAGAAAGAGAAATAAAGAGTTTCCAGTACAAACAAAAACTAAAGGAATCTGTGAACACTAAACCAACCCTATAAGAAATATTAAAGGGGATCCCTTGAATGGATACAAAGCCCAAAAGTAACAAACACCAGAAAGGAACAGAGACAATCTACAGGAACTTTAGGCACATACAAAGGCACTGAACAGTGACTTAGCAGGTAATACAAAGGCACTGAATTCATATCTTTCAATAATTACTCTGAATGTAAATGGACTAAATGCTCCAATCAAAAGACATAGGGTATCAGAATGGATAAAAAAAACAAGAATCATCTGTATGATGTCTACAAAAGACTCATGTTAGACCCAAAGACAGCTCCAGTTGAAAGTGAGGGGGTGGAGAACAATTTATCATGCTCATGGACATCAAAAGAAAGCTGGAGTAACTATCCCTATATCCGAAAAATTAGATTTTAAACCAAAGACTGTAATAAGAGATGAAGAAGGACACTATATCATAATAAAGGGGTCTATCCAACAAGAAGAACTAACAATTGTAAATATTTATTCTCCTAACTTGGGAGCAACCAAATATATAAACCAATTAATAACAAAATTAAAGAAACTCATTGATAATACAATAATAATAGGGGACTTTCACACCCCACTCACAGCAAAGGACAAATCATCTAAACAGATCAACAAAGGCTTTGAATGACACGCTGGATTAGATTGACATAATAGATATATTCACAGCATTTCATCCTAAAGTAGCAGAATACATATTCTGTTCAAGTGCATTTGGAACATTCTCCAGAATAGATCATATACTGGGTCCCAAATCATGCCTCAACCAGTAAAAAAGATCGAGATTATACCATACATGTTTTCAGACCACAATGCTTTAAAACTTGAAGTCAACTACACACACACACATGCATACACACACACACACACACACATCAAAAGGAACACAAATAAATGAAGGTTAAAGAGAGTCTTACTAAAGAATGATTGGGTCAACCAGGAAATTAAAGAATTTAAAAAATTCATGGAAGGAAATGAAAATGAAAACATGACAGTCCAGAAGCTTTGGGATGCAGCAAAGGAGGTCCTAAGAAGAAAGTATATAGCAATACAGTCCTTCCTCAACAAACAACAAAAGTCTCAAATACACAACTAAATTTTATACCTAAAGGAGCTAGAAAAAGAACTACAAATAAAGTCTAAATGCAGCTGGAGAAGAGAAATAATAAAGATTAGAGCACAAAACAATGATATAAAAGATAAAAAATTAAAAAAAAATACAGTAGAACAGATCAACAAAACTAGGAGCTGGTTCTTTCAAAGAATTAATAAGATCAATGAACCCCTACCCTGACTTATCAGAAAGAAAAGAGAAAAGAAATCATGAATGAAAGAGTAAAGATGATGAGCAACACCAAAGAAATACAAACAATTATAAGAGAATATTATGAGCAGTTATATGGCAACAAATTTGGTAATCTGGAAGAAATGCATGCATTCCTTATAGATCTTAGATACTAGTCCTTTATCTGATAAGACATTTGCAAATATCTTCTCCCACTCTTTACGTTGTCTTTTAGTTTTGTGAACTGTTTCCTTTGGTGTGCAAAGCTTTTTATCTTGATGAAGTCTCAATGGTTCATTTTTACTTTTGTTTCCTGGCCTTTGTCTAGCAAGAAGTTCCTTCAACCAAGATCAAAGAGGTCTCTGCCTGTGTTCTCCACTAAGATTTTGATGGATTCCTGTCTCATATTTAGATCTTTCATCCATTTAAAAAAAAAAAATTGTGTAGTGTAAGAAAGTGATCAAAACAGAAGATCATAGAGGAAGGAAGGGGAAATAAAATAAGACAAAATCAAAGAGGGAGACTAACCATAAGAGACTTTTAAATATAGAAAGCAAACAGGGTTAGTAGAGGGCAGATTGGTGGGGGGATGGGGTAACTGGGTGATGGGCATGAAGGAGGGTACTTCATGTAACAAGCACTGGGT
Source organism: Halichoerus grypus (assembly GCF_964656455.1). NCBI lineage: Eukaryota > Metazoa > Chordata > Mammalia > Carnivora > Phocidae > Halichoerus > Halichoerus grypus. The sequence goes on along the minus strand of NC_135727.1, from coordinate 54,698,041 downwards.
GTTACATGCAACTGATGAATCACTGAAATTTACCTCTGAAACTAATAATACATTATATGTTAATTAACTAAATTTAAATAAATTAAATTAGAAAAAAAAAGAAATGGATGAATTCCTAGAAACATTTGAAGTACCAGAACTAAAACAAGAAGAATTAGAAAACCTGAACAGACCCATAACCAGCAAAGAAATTGAATCAGTAATCAAAAATCTCCCAAGAAATAAGAGTCCAGGGCCAGATGGCCTCCCAGCAGAATTCTATTAAACAATTAAAGAAGAATTAATAGCTATTCATCTGAAACTGTTTCCAAAAATAGAAATGGAAGGAAAACTTCCAAACTCATTCCATGAGGCCAGCATTACCTTGATCCCAAAACCAAAGACCCCACCAAAAAGGAGAATTACGGACCAACAGGGATGCCAAAATTCTCACCAAGATACTAGCAAATAAGATCCAGCAATACATTAAAGGTGTTATTCACAACGACCAAGTGGGATTTATTTCTGGGCTGCAGAGGTGGTTCAACATCCACAAATCAATTAACGTGATACACCACATTAATAAAAGAAAGGACAAGAACCATAGGATCCTCTCAATAGATGTAGACAAAGTATTTAACAAAGTAAAGCATTTTTTGTGATAAAAACACTCTACACTGTAGAGATAGAAGGAACACACCTCAATATCATAAAAGCCATCTACAAAAACCCACAGCAAATATCATCCTCAGTTGGGGAAAAACTGAGAGCATTTCCTCTAAGGTTAGCCACAGGACAGGGATATCCACATTCAATACTATTGTTCAACATAGTACTAGAAGTCTTAGTCTCAGCAATCAGACAACAAAAAGACATAAAAAGCATGCAAATTCACAAAGAAGAAGTCAAACTTTTACTTTTCATAGATATGATTATGTAGAGAACCCAAAGCCCTCCACAAAAAATTTGCCAGAACTGATACAGGAATTCAGCAAAGTTGTAGGATACAAAACCAATGCACAGAAGTCAGTTGCATTTCTATACACTAACAATGAAGCAGAAGAGAAATCAAGAAATCTATCCCATTTACAATTGCACCAAAACCCATAAGATACCTAAGAATAAACCCAACCAAAGAGGTAAGAGATTTGTACTCTGAAAACTATAAAACACTTAAGAAATTGAGGAAGATACAATGATATGGGGGAAAAAATCCATGCTCTTGGATTGGAAAAGAAAATATTGTTAAAATATCTATGCTACATAAAGAAATCTACACATTCAATACATTCCTTATCAAAATACCATCAACATTATTTACATAGCTGGAACAAACAATCCTAAAATTTGTATGGAACAAGAAATGACCCCAAATAGCCAAAGGAATGTTGAAAAAGAAAACCAAAACTGTAGACATCACAATTCCAGACTTCAAGCTGTATTATAAAACTGTAATTATCAAGATAGTATGATACTGGCACAAAAACAGACACATAGATCAATGAAAAATAATAGAGAATCCAGAAATGGACTTTCATCTCTACGGTCAACCAATCTTCAACAAAGGAAGAAAGAATATCTAATGGAACAAAAGACAGTCTCTTCAACAAATGGTTTTGGGAAAATTGGACAGCCACACGCAGAAGAATGAAACTGGACCATTTTCTTACACCACACACACAAAAATAAACTCAAAATGGATGAAAGGCCTCAATGTGAGACAGGAATCCATCAAAATCCTAGAGGAGAAACACAGGCAACAACCTCTTTGACCCCGGCCACAGCAACTTCTTGCCAGAAACGTCTCCATAGGAAAGTGAAATAAAAGCAAAAATTAATATTGGGACTTCATCAAGATAAAAGTGTTTCCACAGCAAATTAAACAGTTAACAAAACTAAAAGGCAACCTATGGGTTGGGAAAAAATATTTGCAAATGTCTTATCAGATAAAGGGCTATCATCCAAAAATCTATAAAGAACCTATCAAACTCAATACCCAAACAACAACAATAACAACACCAACAACAAAATATCTAGTCAAGAAATGGGCAGAAACCATGAACAGACATTTCTCCAAAGAAGACATCCACATGACCAGAAGACACATGAACAATTGCTGAACATCACTCAGCATCAGGTAAATACAAATTAAAACCACAATGAGATATCACCTCACCCTGGTCAGAATGGCTAAAATGAACAAGTCAGGAAACAACAGAGGTTGGTGAGGATGCAGAGAAAGGGGAACCCTCTTACATTGTTGAGTGAAATGCAAACTGGTGTAGCCACTCTGGAAAACAGTATGGAGGTTCTTCAAGAATTTAAAAATAGAGCTTCCTTATGTCCCAGCAATTGCACTGCAGGGTATTTATCTGAAGGATACAAACATAGTGATTACAAGGGGCACCTGCACCCCAGTGTTTATATCTACAATGTCCACAATAGCCAAAATATCGAAAGAGACCAGATATCCATTGAGAAATAAGTGGATAAAGAAGATGTGGTATACATATACAATGGAATATTACTCAGCCAGAAAAAAAGAATGAAAGCTTGCCATTTGCAATGACTTGGATGGAACTAGAGGGTATTATGTTAAGCAAAATAAGTCAGTCAGAGAAAGACAAATACCATATGATTTCACTCATATGTGGAATTTAAGAAACAAAACAGATGAACATAGGGAAGAGGAAGAAAATAAAGTAAGATGAAAACAGAGCAGGAGACAAACCATAAGAGATACTGAGCTCTAGGAAACAAACTGAGGGTTGCTGGATGGGAGGTGGCTTGGTGGAAGGGATAATTGGGTGATGGACATTAAGGAGGGCACTTGATGTAATGAGCACTGGGTGCTATATGCAACTGATGAATCACTAAATTCTATCTCTGAAACTAATAAAAAAAAAATGTAGGTTCTGTCTTCCAGTAGCTCAGTCTAGTAAAAAAAAAAAAAAAAAATGAGAACCACCAATTATAAAATAAGATAGAAATAAATATATTCTAAATGTCTGAATGAATAACATGCAAAAGAAGTGATTGTCAGGATGGGAGAGGCAGTACAAGATGCCGGAATAGGAGAACCCTAAGCTCACTTTGTCTCACCTTTACAACTAGATATTACTCACATCTGATTCAATAAACCTGAGAGCAAGCCCAAAGGCTTGCAGAATAAACTCACAACTAAATATGGAGAAAAAGGTGCATTGGAGGGGTTTGGAAGGGAATAAACAGTGGTCTGGAGCTACACACAGGAGGGAGGGAGCTGCAGTCATAGAGAGGGGAAAACACCAGGGCTTACACAGGAAAAATGATTCTCCATAATGTCTGGCTTGAAAACCAGAGGGGCTGAATTCCCTCAGCTTATATAACCAGCAGGACTGTAAGCCTGGAGCATTACAAGTCAGCTGACTCAGTACTGGGTGAGCCCAGAGAGCAAATGATAGCTGAGTCGCCATCCTTAAGGAGACAACAGCCCTAGGAGAAGCAACATAGAAGCCACAACTTTCTCAATGTGAGATCTGTTTATACTGATTTCAGATCTCCTTGGAAAATTCTCTGGGACCAAAGGGGCTGGCAGAGCCATTTTTCTCACGTGCCCCCACTCATAAACACAGAGCCACCTTCCAAAGGCAGATATAATCACATCAGGTACCTGACCTGCTAGCAGTATGACCCACCCACAAGTTATCCTGAGGACTCACCCACTCCCAGCCTGCTGCCCTCTGCCCTGGGCTCAGCACAAATTTTGTTAACTCTGTGCATTACCTGTCCGGTTTCTGCCTTAAGCCACCATCCGAGACCCCATGGCCACCTTGTTTAGGGTGATCCTGCTTAAGACTAGAGGCTCAGAGTAAATTTTACTAGAACTGCATGAGCCCCACCCAGGCATTTGTGTGCCCAAGCTACTGCCCTCCATACCCAGTTGCCTACACAGACAGGCATGCTTCATTCAGCTCCCAAGCACACAGATACCACATGCCCCTGGCCACAATCACACTTCAGGGGATTGGCCAAAGACTAGTGGCTCAAATTTTGCACTTACACCTAATCCCCAACCTTTCTGCTGTGAAGTCCCATCAGAGCAGGCCTGCCTAGGTCTCACTAACATCACAGAGAGCAAGCACAGCCCACAACAGGCAAATAGAGCAGATATCTGGATTAAAGCAACTTAGACACAAGATCAGGATGCAAATAACACACATAGGAGACTCCCCTGAAGTGCCAGGTCCTGGTGTGCAGGGAATACTGCAATGGACAGCCCTACAGGATCTCTTCTTCATAAAGCCACTACTTTCTAGAGCAGAAGTCATAGCTGATGTTCCTAACACACAGAAACAGACACAGAGAGGTAAACAACAAGAAGAGACAGAGAAATATGACCCAAATGAAAGAACAGGATAAAATCACAGCAAGAGATCTATGCAAAACATAAATAAGCAATATGTCTGATACAGAATTTAAAGTAATGATCATAAAGGAACTCACCAGACTTCAGAAAAGGGTGGAGGACATCAGTGAAGCCTTTGACAAAGAGACAAAAAATGATGAAGAACTCAGTAAATGAGATTAAAAATCCAACAGATGGAATAAATAGTAGGTTATAAGAAGGAGAGGGATGTATCAGTGACCTGGAGGATAGAGTAATGGAAAGCAATCAACCCAAACAGGTGAGAGACAAACAAATACTGCATAATGAGAATGGACTTAGAGAACTCAGTGACTCCATTAAGCATAATAGCATTCACATTATAGGGATTCCAGAAGGAGAAGAGACAGAAAGGGGACAATAAAATGTATTTGAAGAAATAATAGCTAAAAACTTCCAGAATCTGGAAAAGGAAACAGATCCAGATGCAGGAGGCACAGAGATACCCCAGCGAATTCAATCCAATGAGGTCCATACCAAGACATAGAGTAATTACAATGGCAAAAAAAAAAGTAATGATAAACAGATAATTTTAAAGGTTTCAAGAATAAAGACAGTTACATACAAAGGAAATCCCATAAGGCTATCAGCTGATTGTTCAGCAGTTACATTGGAAGCCAGAAGAAAGTGGCATAATGTATTCAAAAAATCTGCAGCCAAGAATACTTTATCCAAAAAAATAAATAAATAAATAAATAAATAAAAAAAAAAAAAAAAAGAATACTTTATCCAAAAGGCTATCATTCAGAATAGGACAGATAAAGAGTTTCCAGAACAAATAAAAGGTAAAAGAATTCATGAACCCTAACACAGCCCTATAAGAAATGATAAAGTGGACTCTGTGACTGGAAAACAAAAAAACATAGAGTAAGAAAAAATATGAGGGGCGCCTGGGTGGCTCAGTTGGTTAAGCGACTGCCTTTGGCTCAGGTCATGATCCTGGAGTCCCTGGATCGAGTCCCGCATCAGGCTCCCTGCTCGGCAGGGAGTCTGCTTCTCCCTCTGACCCTCCCCCCTCTCATGTGCTCTCTCTCATTCTCTCTCTCTCAAATAAATAAATAAAATCTTAAAAAAAAAAAAAAATATGAGACACAAAAGCAAAAACAAAAATAAGTATATCTGTAAAAATCAGTCAAGAGAAGCACAAAATAAAAGGATATAAAAGATGATACCAAATATCTGAAATGTGGAAGGGAGAAGAGTAAAGAATGAATTCGAAATTAAGCAACAATCAGTTTGAGACTGCTATATGCAGATGTTATATACAAAGTGAATGGTAATGACAGATTAAGAAAACAGTAATAAATATGAAAAAAATGAAGAGTAAGGAACCCAAGTATGTTGCTAAAGAAAACCAGCAAACCATGAAAGAAAGAAAAGAACAGATCAGAGAAAATCTACAAAAGCAACCATGAAACAAATAACAAAATGGCAACAAATACATATCTACCAATGATGCTTTCAATGTAAATAGACTAAATGCTCCAATCAAAAGACATAGGGAGACAGGGTATATTAAAAAAAACAAAAAAACAAAACATGTATATGTTGCCTACAAGAGACTCATTTTGGACCTAAAGACACCTGCACATTGAAAGTGAGGGGATGGAGAAACATCTATCACGCAAGTGGTGTTTGAATGAGTAACATGAAAAAGAAGTGATTGTCAGGATGGGAGAGGCAGTACAAGATGCCGGAATAGGAAGACCCTAAGCTCACTTTGTCTCACCTTTACAACCAGATATTACTCACATCTGATTCAATAAACCTGAGAGCAAGTCCAAAGGCTTCACCCTGCTTGTGCTCTTTCTCACTTACTCTCTCTCTCTCTCTCTCTCAAATAAATAAATAAAATCTTAAAAAAATTGTTTTGTGGCTTAATATGTGATCTATTCTGGAGCATGGTCCATGAGTATTTGAAAAGAATGTGTATTCTGCTATTTTAGGATGAAATGTTCTGAAAATATCTGTTAAATCCATTGAATCCAGTGTGTCATTGAAAGACACTGTTTATTTTATGTTTGAATGATCTCTCCATTGATGTGAGGTTTTAAAGTCCCCTACTATTATTGTATTACTTTTGATTATTTCCTTTATGTTTATTATTAGCTGTTTTATGTATTTGAGTACTCCTATGTTGGGTGCATATATATATTTACAATTGTTATATCTTCCTATTGGATTGTCCCCTTCATTATTATATAGTGTCCTTCTTTGTCTCTTTTTATGGACTTTGTTTTAAAGTCTATTTTGTTTAATATAACTCTTGCTTTCCTGACTTTTTTTCATGACCACTTGCAGAATGGTCTTTTCAAATACTCATGGACCATGCTCCAGAATAGATCACACATTAAGCCACAAAACAATTTTTTATTTAATTAATTAATTAGTTAATTAATTAATTAATTAATTTCAGAGAGAGAATAAGCAAGAAAGAGCACAAGCAGGGTGAAGGGCAGAGGGAGAAGCAGACTCCCTGGTGAGCAGGGAGCCCAATGCAGACCTGGATCCTGGGACTCTGTGATCATGACCTGAGCTGAAGGCAGACACTTAACTAACTGATCCACCCAGGTGCCCCAAAACAATTCTTAACAAATTAAAAAAGATCAACATCATACCTTGCATCTTTTCTGATATAAGGCTATAAAATTAGAAACAAAGCAGTAGGAAAAATCTGGAAAGAGCACAAATACGTGGAGGTTAAATAACATTCTACTAAACAAAGAATGGGTCAACCAAGAAATCAAAGAAGAAATTAAAAAAAAAATACATGGCAACAAATGAGATTGAAAACAATGGTTCAAAATTTGGGGGATGAAGCAAAAGTGGTTCTAAAAGGGAAATTTATAGCAATACAGGCCTGCCTGACGAAGCAGGAAAAAGCTCAAATGAACAACATAAATTTACACCTAAAGGAGCTATAAAAAATAAAAATAAAAAAAAACTCAAAACCAGCAGAAGTAAGGAACTAATAAAGATTAGAGCAGAGGGGCACCTGGGTGGCTCAGTCAGTTAAGCATCTGCCTTCAGCTCAGGTCATGATCTCAGCATCCTGGAACTGAGCCCTGCATCAGGCTCTCTGCTCAGCAGGTAACCTGCTTTTCCCTCTCCCTCTGACTGCTGCTCTGTCTACTTGTGTTCTCTCTCTTTCTCTGTCAAATAAATAAAATCTTTAAAAAAAATATTAGAGCAGAAATAAATGATATACAACCTAAAAAATCAATAGAAGAGATCAAGAAACCAGAAGCTGGTTCAATGAAAACATCAACAAAATCGATAAACCTCCAAGCAGACTCTTCAAAAAAAAAAAAAAAAAAAAGGAGAGAGGGAAGACTCAAATAAACAAAGTCACCAATGAAAGAGGAGACATAACAAACAATACCACAGAAATACAAACAATTGTAATAGAACATTATTAAAAAAAACTATATGCAAACAAATTACACATCCTAAGAAAAAATGGATAAATTCCTAGAAACACATACTCTACTAAAACTGAAGCAGGAAAATATGGAAAATTTGAACATACCAGTTAGCAGCAAGGAAATTGAGTCAGTAATCAAAATCCCCCAACAAAGAAAAGTCCAGCTTCACAGGCAAATTGTACCAAACATTTAAAGAAAAGTGAACATATATTCTACTCAAACTATTCAAAACATTGAAAAAGAAAACTTCCAACTTCATTCTATTAGGCCAGTATCAGTATGAGGTCAGTATCACTTTGATACCAAAACCAGTTTAAGAAAACACAAAAAAGGAGAAATACAGAGCAGTATTGCTGATGAAAAATTACAAAAGTTACAAAAATCCTCAATAAAGTACTAACAAAAAAAAATAGCAATACATTAAAAAAATCATTCACCACCATCAAGTGGGATTTATTTTGGGGGTGCAAGGGTGGTTCAATATAGGCAAATCAAATATGATACATCAAATCAATAAGACAAATGACAAGAACCATATGATCACCTCAATAGATGCAGAAAGAGCATTTGACACAGTACAACATCAATTTGTGATAAAGACCCTCAACAAAGTAGGGTTAGAAGGAACATACCTCAACATAAGATAGGCCATATATGAAAAATTCACAGCTAACATGATACTCAATGGGAAAAATAACAGCTTTCCACTAAAGTTAGGAACAAGAGAACAATGTCCACTCTCACCACTTTTATTCAACATAATACTGGAAGTCCTAGCCAGAACAATGAGACAGCGAAAAGAAATATAAACCATCCAAACTTGCAGGGAAAAAGTAAAACTTTTCTCTATTTGCAGATGATATGATACTATATATAGAAAACCGTAAAGAGACCACCAAAAGACTAATAGAACTGATAAATGAATTTAGTAGAGTTGAAAGATACAAAATCAATATGCAGAAATCTGTTGCATTTCTATACACTAATAATGAAGTAGCAGAAAGACAAATTAAGAAAACAATAACATTTATAATTGCACAAAAAACAGTAATATACCTAGCAATAAATTTAACCAAAAAGGTGAAAGGTCTGTACTATGAAAACTATAAAACATTGATGAAAGAAGTTGAAGACAACACAATGAAATGGAAAGACATTCAATGCTCATGGATTGGAAGAAGAAAAATATATATATATTGTTAAATGTCCATACTACAAAAAGCAATCTACAGATTTAATACAATGCTTCTCAAAATACCATCAGCATTTGTCACAGAACTAAAACAACCCTAATATTTACATGGAACCACAAAGACACTGAATAGCCAAAGCAATCTTGAAAAAGAAAAGCAAAACTGGATGCATCACATTTCCAGACTTCAATTTATATTACACAGCTGTAGTAATCAAAATAGTATTATACTGGCACAAAATAGACACTTGGATCAATAGAACAAAATAGAAAACCCAGAACTGACCACATGATTATGTGGTCAATTAATCTTCAACAAAGCAAGAAAGAATATTCAATGGGAAAAAGACTCTTTTCAATGAATGGTGTTGGGAAAACTGGTCAGCTAAATGCAAAAGAATGAAATTGGACCACTTTCTTACACCATACACAAAAGTAAATTCAAAATGAATTAAAAACCTTAATGTGAATCCTAAAGCCATAAAAATCCTAGAAGAGAACACAGAAAATGACTTCCTTGACATCGGTCTTAGCAATTTCTTTCTAAATATGTCTCAAGTCAAGGGAAATAAAAGCAGAAATAAACTGTTAAGACTTCATCAAAATAAAAAACTGTGCAGTGAAGGAAACAACAAAATTAAAAGGCAACCTACTGAATGGGAGGAGATATTTGCAAATGACATATCTGAAAAGGGGTTAGTATCCAAAATATATAAAGAACTCATCAAACTCAACACCCCAAAAATGAATAATCCAATTGAAAATGGGTAAAAGATATATGAATAGATATTTTTCCAAAGAAGACATCCAGAAGATGGACAACAGACACCTGCAAACATGCTGAACATCACTGATTATCAAGGAAATGCAAATCAAAACTATAATGAGATATTACCTCACACTTGTCAGAAGGGGTAACACACACACACACACACAAGAAATAATAAGTGTTGGCAAGGATGTGGAGAAAAAGGACCCTCTTGAACTGTTGGTGGGAATGTAAACTGGTATATCCACTCTGGAAAACAGTAAAAAATTAAAAATAGAACTACCCTATGATCCAGTAATCACACTACTGGGTATTTACCAAATAACTACAAAACTACTAATTCAAAGGCATACATGCACCCCTATGTTTATGGCAGCATTTTTGACAATAGCCAAATTATGGAAGCAGCCCAAGTATCCATTAATAGATGAATGGATAAGGAAGATTTGGGATATATATATATATATATATACATACATATATAATGGGGTATTATTTATTCATAGGAAAGAATGAAATCTTGACATTTATAATGACATGGATAGATCTAGAGAGTATAATGCTAAACAAATCAGTCAGAGAAAGAAAAATACAATATTATTTCACTCATATGTGGAACTTAAAAACAAATCAAATGAGCAAAGGAAAAAAAAAAGAGAGAAAGAGTGAGACAAACCAAGGAAGAGATTCTTAACTATAGAGAACAAGCTGATAGTTACCAGGAGGAGGGTCGGAAGATGGGTGAAACAGGCGAAGGGGTTTAAGGAGTGCACTATTCGTGATGAGCACTGTGTGATGTACAGAACTGTTGAATGACTATATTGTACACCTGAAACTAATATACACTATATGTTAACTCCACTGAAATGAAATGAAATGAAATGAAATGAAATGACATAACATAGCATAAATAAACCCATTTGGATGACTACTATCAAGAAAAAATAGAATATAATAATTTTGTTACAGATGTGGAAAAATTGGAAAATTTGTGCACTTTGGTTGGGAATTTAAAATGATATAGACACTGTGGAGCATAGTATGCTGGATCCTAAAAAAAAAAAAACTAATAATAAGGCGCGTCTGGGTGGCTTAGTCGGTTGGGTGTCTGACTGTTGATTTTGGCTCTGGTCATGATTTCAGGGTCCTGGGATTGAGCCCCAAGTCAGCCTCTGCACTCAGTGGGGAGTCCGCTTGAGGATTCTTTCCATCTCCCTTTGCCCCTACCCTCTAAAATAAATAAATAAGTCTTATAAAATAATAAAATAAAATAAAATAATAAAATAAAATCACCAAATGATCCAGCGATTCCACTTTTAGATATATACTCAAAAGAATTGGGAGCAGGATTAACTCAAAGTGTTTATACATTCATGTTTATAGTAGCATTATCCACCTTAGGTAAATCATGGAAGTAACCCAAGTGTCCATTAGATAACTAGATCAGCAATATGTGATATGCAAATACAATAGAATATTATTCAATCTTGAGAAGGGAGAAAATTCTGACATATGCTACAACATGGATTTACCTTGAGGACATTATTCTATGTGAATTAGAACATTTACAAAAAGATAAATACTGTATCATTCAACTTTTATAAGTTAGCTAGAGTTGTCAAATTTATACAGACAGAAAGTAGAGTGGTAGTTGACAGGCACTGAGGAAAAGGGAAGAATATAGATTTACCATTTAATGGGTATAGAGTTACAGATTTGTAAGATGAAAAGATACTGTTTTGCAATACTGTTTTGCAAGATGAAAAGAGTTTGTATTGTGGTGATGGTTGCATAACAATATGAATGTACTTATTACTATTAACTGTACAATTAAAACAGATAGTAAATTTCAGGCTGTGTGTATTTTACTGCAATTAAAAATATTTTATTAAAAAGTGCAAATTTTAAAAATGAGGAAAAAACATAGTAATTTCATTTAACTGGGAATGGAAATCAGGAAAAATTTCTGGTTGGTCATGGCACTTGGAGCTGAAATTCAAAGATTAGAATGGTGAGAGTGGGGTTATGATCAATGATTTATTTATTAAAATCGAAAAAGGGAAAAAAAGCACAGGGCTTTGGGGTGCCTGGGTGACTCAGTCAGTTAAGTGGCTGCCTTTGGCTCAGGTCATGATCTCAGGGTCCTGGGATGAAGCCCTGCATCGGGCTCCCTGCTGAGTGGGGAGTCTGCTTCACACTCTCACACTGCTTGTACATGAATGTTTTTTCTCTCTCTCTCCCTCAAATAAATAAATAAAATCTTTAAAAAAAGCACAGGGCTTTGTATTCAGCAGACCTTCAGTCAGCTGTAATAGTTATTATTTCCCAATCTCATACGGGTAGTAGGTGGCGGAGTTGGAAACCAGGTCTCCAGTTCTGCATAACAGTTTCTTTCTACATTTTTCTCTCTGTAAAGATAGTAAGCCTTGTTTAACAGAGTTGTCTCAATATCAACAGAAAAAAATTTATATTGAACTAGATTACCTTGAGAACTTCCATCTGAGGGAATAAGTACATAAGAGACACAGATGGAAGATCAATAACCATTTTTGATTTTTAGGTACTAAAGGGTTATTTGAACCCCAAAATGCAAAATAACCTTTTGGAAATATCTCACACACACACACACACACACACACACACACACCACGCACACACCACACACACACACACACACACACACACACTTGACTGCTAGAGGCACAAAGCTTCAAAGGACAATATAAAAATAAGAGAAGTAGACATAGAATCTAAGATTTCTAACAAATTCAAACCTTTTATATCTAGACCATGTTTGGAAACACCCATAATTGACACTACAATTCAGTCATTTGGCATCTTACACAATGCCTAAGAAATTTGAGGGCCTACTTGTTTCTTTGGGGCTTCAGCACCCTCGATACAGTCAGCTAACCTTGTGCATACTAAGCCTCAGAGCAAATAATTTTGAAGGTTACTTTAAGTATGAGACAACGATTTATCAGAAAAGACTTCCCTCAGTTTCTCTTTCCTTCTTTCTAAATATTTCAAAATGAGAAGGTAATGGTTTAAGTCATGCTCAAATAGGAGATTCAGAGACTGCTTTTGAATTGCCAAAAAGAAAAAGAAAAAAAAAAAAAAAACTGGGATGGAGTCAGGGAGACCACAGAGTATCTCTAAATTCTGACCATCTAATTCCATCTATATGTGAATTTGAAAGAATTAATTCTGCATTTGCTCCTCTCCATTGAATTCAGTTTTACTTTCAGGGGACAGTTAACATACCCAGTGCCTAAAAACATGGGCTTTGTAAACATGCATACCCAAGTTTGAATCTTATTTCAGTTCTTACTAATTATAGAAAAGTGGACAAACTAGTTAATTTCTCTAAGTTTTGGTTTTCTCATCAGTAAAATGGAGATGATACTGTACCTGCTGCTTAGGGCTGTTGGAAGGATTAAATTCAATAATGTATGTCAAACAATTGGGCCAGTATCAGGACATTAGCAAAGCTTTAAAATAGCACCTACTATTATTCCTTGAATCTTTTTTTTTTTTTTTTTTTTTTTTGACACGTAATAAGGGACATTATCTGAACAGTTTGCCCTCTTTAACTCTGAGGACTGGCAATAACCCCCTTTTTTTTTCTCACTGAAAAATGGTGAGGGTGCCTGGGTGGCTCAGTCAGTTAAGCATCTGACTCTTGATATCAACTCAGGTCTTAAACTCAGGCTGTGAGTTCAAGCCCTGTGTTGGGCTCCACACTGGGCATAGAACCTATTTAAAAAACAAAAAACAGGGGCACCTGGGTGGCTCAGCCGGTTAAGCATCCAGCTCTTGATTTTGGCTCAGATCATGATCTCAGGGTTCTGACATGGAGCTCCCCTTTGGGCTCTGCACTCAGATGGGGAGTCTGCTTGAGATGCTCTCTCTCCTCCTTCTGCTCCTACCTGACCCATGGTTGCACTCTCTAAAATAAATAAATAAATATTTTAAAGAAATGGTGATTAACTCCTTCACTATGTGAGACCTTATCAATCCTTGCAGACATCTCAATATTAATAAAATATTTAGGTATGTATTATATAGGTTAAGGGATGCATCAATATTCAAAGACCACTTTTAAAAAATATTTAAGTATAAATGACATATAGTATTATATTAGTTTTAGTTGTACAAACATACTGATTCAATAATTTCATACACTACTCAGTGCTCATCATAAGTGTAGTCACCATCTGTCACCATACAATGTTATTACAATATTATTGACTATATTCTCCATGCTGTACTTTTTATCTCAGTGACTTATTCTTTCTTCCAACAAACCTATACCTTGGATGGAGAGAAAAGAGTCACTTAAAAATCTCAAATCTGAGGGACCTGGGTGGTGTCTGGGGGCTCAGTTGGTTAAGCATCTGACTTCAGCTCAGGTCATGATTTCAGGGTCCTGGGATCAAGCCCCATGTTGGGCTCCCCACTCAGTAGGAAGTCTGCTTGTCCCTCTGCCCCTCCCCCCACTCCTGCTCAATTTCTCTCTCTCTCAAATAAATGAATAAAATCTTTTTAAAAATCACAAATCTGCTTTAAATAAATGCTAAATTGTGTATTGCAGACTTAATTACTATATGAATTAAAGACTGGTGGAACTGGTGTGTGCTATAGTACCCAGTAAACTATTAGAGTATCAGAATTATTTTAAAAAGATGCGATTTGAGCTGTGCCTTCAGAGATGAGTACGATTTGGATGGAAGAAAAAGAATAGGGAAAATATTTTACTATGTTGTAAAGTGGAGGAATTGTTAATATTGTGGGCAAAGTCATAGTAGGGGCAACAAAAATGACACTTGTGGGCATGAGGGTAGCAATTAAATTATAAGGACAGCATGAAGTAGCCATCAGGTCTTCCCTCACTTGCCAAGATCTCATTTTTCTTCTCAGACAATTCCCAAAGTTGACTGAGTGGTGGGATTGCTTGGCACAGAAGAGTTTAAATTTGTTTTTGTTCCTGCTAAGTGATTCTGAAATATAAATACTAATGCCTAGAGATTTGTGCTTTCAGCTCACTGTGTGATTACGTAAGGAAGCCATTAATAATCAGAATGCATCAACAGCCTAGAGAGGAGGAAAACTCTGTACTTTAAACTTTTATGTCAGGACCTGAAATAAATTGTTAGCTAATATTAGAGGAGTGGTAGAGTTGACATGAGTTTTTTCTGGGTATAATTATATCATAACTTTTCTAATTTTATTAAGTTGTTAGCCATTCAGTCCATTGCCAAGTCTAAAATAAAATTTTAATATTTATTCTGGATAAATTGAAATAGAAAAAGAAGGAAGGCTGTAAATAAGCTTATTTATTTCTTAGAGCATGACCTCAGTTACTATGTAACCTAGCCCCGATACAGTCAGTGACTGAAATTATGTGTTTTAGGTTTACAATCTCACTTTATTGAAAAATAGGTTTCTGGCCACCCTAAGAAAGGACTTCTAAAAAAACAAATGCCTAATTAGATACAACATATAATACCTTATAAAATGCATTAAAACAACTTTCAAGTTGGGTGACTCAGTTGGTTAAGCAACCAACTCTTGGTTTCAGCTCAGGTCCTGACCTCAAAGTCATGAGATCAAGCCCCGCATGGGGCTCTGCACTCAGCACAGTGTCTTACTTGAGATTCTTTCTCCCTCTGCCTCTCCCACCTCTCTGTCTCTCAAATAAATAAAGAAGTCTTTAAGAAAAAAACAAATTTCAAATTTAAAAATCCAGAAATGTTGATGACTTTATTGCTTTGAACTAATGTACTATGGAGTACACTGGGTAATGAAAGTCAATGTAGGACAATCACTAGAGATTTGGATAATCTTGAAATGAGATAATATCCCATCTTTGTGTGGCAAAAATCCCGGTCATATCCTGAAATATAGTTATGCTAAAAATATTTTTAAAAAACACTTTTAAGTATAAGGAAAATTGTTTTAGAAGATTATCCATGTGCAGAAAACATAAGCTCTTTTTTGCTTGTAATTTATATACCAGATAAAGTAAAAACATAACCTTAAGACTATTTGAATATGTATACTTACAGTGGCCTCTGAAACTCAAGTTGTTCTCTCATTGTCTTATTATTGTTTTGTATATCTCAATTTTGTCCTAAAGAATTTCTATCTATGCATATGAACATATATACCTCTCCTGTTGTAATGCAAATGAATTTCTCTGCCCCAAAATCCTCTTGATTTGAAAAATATGGATGTTGCTAGAGCGACCAATTGAGTTGCTGTCCAGGGAACTTATTCCTTTGCTTTTCAGTAATGAAGAGACAACAGGAAGTTGCTTACAACTTACCTGAGATGTTTACTAATGTTCTGCCTCTGTCAGCAAATATTCCAGAGAAGCCATACACTGCAGGGACAGTCCAATGTGATTCTTTTTTGCTATTTTTACCACAAGAGAATATGGCTGTGTAGAAAGGCCATGAAATGCATTACTCTTTCAGAGATTTATTTTCAATCTCTCACAACTATAGAATATAGTCTGGAGGTTCAGAAGGTAGCAACAAGGAATAACAGTAAAATACTGCAATTCTTCATGAACATCTGTAAGTATGAAAACTAAAGATAGTTTTTTTAGCAGTTTTCAATAAATATTTCACTTCTAGTAGAGAATTTGTCTATGTATCACAGACAGCTTCATCCCAAGGAGAAATAGAAAGAAGATTCTAATTGTCTTCATTAAGTCTGTCCTAATAAAAAATTGCACTTTATTTTTTTCCAAAATGTACCCATTTTAAGGTACCAGAAGAGAATTAGAAATAAGATCTTTTCATTGATTACTAACTGAAAAGTAAACTACTGGGGGAAATCTTCAGTCATTTAAAAAATTATAATTATTTTATGTAATATTTGCTTATCTATAGCTGAAGATCTAAGGAATAATTGCCAGATTATTTAAAAGAAAGGCATCTCTGAAAACTTCTGTTATTTTTAAAAATCATTTTAGCAATTTAAAATGTCAGTAGGAGGCTAAGTGGGTCAATTGAAGAAATTCCATTCTGGTAGAGGAAAATGAAGTGCTAGGGCCTTTCATATGTTTTTATCTATCTTTTGCAGCTGTGTTGATATAATGATATACTGATACAGTTCAATATGTGATTTGTGTTCTTCCTTCATTAACAGTGAGTTGAATGAGAATCTTACAAATATAAAAATAATCATCTGGAATATGAATGTTTATGTGAAATAAATGATAACTAGGCATATATCAATTTTTAGTTCTTATTGACACAGGCTAGCAAGATAACTTCTCCATAAGGTTGCCACTTGACCATGGTAAGTCACAATCCATAATGCTGTATTATTGTGCAAAGCCTCTTGGGGGGAACATGGACAATCTCCTAAGCTCATTGTTAGGGAAGGAAATGGATATCCATATCCAGGAGGCAGAGAACTCCCATCAAAATCAGCAGAAGAAGACCTACTTCAAGACATTGTTATTAAATTGGTAAATATAGTGATGAAGAAAAAAAAATTAAAGCAGCAAGACAAAAGAAGACAGTAACTTACAAGGGAAACTCCATAAGATTATCAGTTGATTTTTAAGCAGAAACTGTGCAGGCCAGAAGAAAGTGGTATGATATATTCAAAGTGCTGAAAGGGAAAAATCTGCTGCCAAGAATACTCTATCAAGCAAGGCTATCATTCATAATAGAAGAAGAAATAAACAGTTTCTAAGACAAACAAAACTAAAGGAGTTCATGACCACCAAACCAGTGCTACAAGAAAGGGGACTTCTTGAGTGGAAAGGAAGGAGTATAAGTGAGATTATGAAAAGTGAAAAACACATAATAGTAAAAATAAGTATTTCTGTAAAAATCAGTCAAGGGATTCACAAAATAAAAGGACATAAAATATGACACCATATACTTAAAACGTGGAGGGTGGAAAAGATTAAAGAATGGGTTCAAACTTAAGTGACCATCAACTTAATATAGACTACTATATGCAGAAGATGTTATATACCAACCTAATGGTAATCACAAATCAAAAACTAGTAATAGATATGTAAAGAATAAAGGGAAAGGAATCCAATTATATCATGAAAGAAAGCCAGCAAATCATGAAAGAGAGCAAGAGGAGAAAGGATCAGAGAAAACCTACAAAAACAATCACAAAACAAGTAACAAAATGGCAATAAAAACATATCTATTAAAAATTACATTGAATATAAATGGACTAAACGCTCTCATCAAAAGACTACACTTATCATGATGAGCACTGAGTAATATATAGAATTGTTGAATCCTATATTGTACATCCAAAACTGTATATTAAAAATCCTGGAATTAAAATAAAAAAAAATTCAATTTAAAAAAGAATTAGTGCATTAAAAGACAATAAAGAATTTCTTCTGCCATGTGTTGTTTTAATTGTAAATGACAAAATTTCCTTATAAATTATGTATCTTCAAAATGTATTTTAATTCATTAGGGAAAAAGCTTCAGAAGTATGATTTTTTTTATTGAAAGTCCACATGAATACAATTAGAACAAAAAAGAAGAACAGAATGTCTTCCATTCTTTTTGTATACCCATATTACATTCCATGAATCCAGTAGCTTCCTTATATAGATGATTCTTGGTTGTATTCTTCAGTTTTCAAAGAAACTCTGAGACTTCCTCAAGCTTTGCATGGTTTGTGTTGGTTTGAATTCCAGCTGAGTTCTAAGTTATGATTGCAGTCATAATGTAATTCTAACCAATTATGTTAAGGGGTTTTGACGAAATAAAGCTGCTTTACCTTAATACTAATCTTTTCTAATAAATATAGTATAGTGTAAATGATAATATGAAGCAGAATATAAACTCAAAAGTATTTTTTCCTTGCAAAAAAGTGTTCTAATTTTGCTTTTGTAGCTGGTGTGACCCCTCAAAATTTTCTGCAGAAGGACACGGTTATTTTATTATCATTATTGTAGAAAATGGCAACATTGGTTTGCAACTCTAGACCTTAGATAAATCCAGCAGGGAAACCTTCCACCATTCAAAGTGGTATTTCTATTCCTCTTTCTGTAACAGGGAGAAAAAAGTTAACCAATTTGGAAGCCTATGTATGGGATCATGTTGAGAGAAATCAGCCTTCAACTTGCTTGAACTACATCTCAAAATCAAATGATTATTGATCAAACAATATCTTGCAATGCATCCCAGAATTGGATGTTATCCCTCATGTACAGTTACGTGCAAGATTTTATTTTTCTTCATCAAAAAAACTTATCAACTCAGGATTGAATTTTTTTTAAGAAATACAGACAGTATTGGCTTAGATGACCTAACCAAATTCCACTGCATTACCATCTACTGATATTTCCATGAAAAGTAGCCCTTGTGTTACTTCCCTAACCAGTTCCTCTCATGACTCATTAACATATTTTCCAGTTCCTAAGATTTCATCTGACTGCACTGATATCCCACTAAAATGATGGAAGAATGGGTTAGTGATAGGGAAGGCATATACTAGATACAGAAGAAAAAATATTTTTTTTAAAAAAAGGCTAAAAGTCATTTCCTAAGGAATTTAAAAAATTGAGCAACAAAGAAGAGAAACCCAAAACATATTGGCAGGATGATGTTGGTGATACTGGCCATTCATACTATGTTGCTGCATGTAAAGGTCTAGAAAAACTTTTTTTTTATTTATAATGGAAATATCATAGCTAAGATAAATTATTTTATTTGGTTAATGTGTTGGTACTGCTTAATAGGCCCATAAAGAGATCAATTTCCATAAAATAGTTTTATTAGAAATTGTCTATAATTTCCAAATGAAATACTGATTAGACAGCTTAATACTCACTGAGATTATCAATGAAAGAGTCTATCTGTTTTTATCTTCTCTACTGAAAACAATTTGGGCTGGTTGAACTTTTTTTTCCAAATAAATGTCAATTTTAAATCCAAAGTAGAGACTGTGGGATTCATTTCCATACAAGTTAAAAAAAAGCGGGGGTGGGGGGTGGCGCCTAGATGGCTCAGTCAGTTAAGTGTCTGCCTTTGGCTCAGGTCATGATCTTGGGGTCCTGGGATCAAGACCCACATTGGGCTCCCTGCTCAGTGGGGAGTCTGATAGTCCCTCTCTCTCTGCCCCTCACCCCTGCTCATGCTCTCTCTCTCACTCTGCTCTCTCTCTCTCAATTAAATAAATAAAATCTTAAAAACAAAAGACTCACCATGATATATCTATGAGATTGGAATCCGTGTGTAAGGACACTCTAATTTCATTTTTAACTGATTCAAAAACTCCGAATTTTATATGTAGAGATCAGCCAGTACTCCACTGCTTCATTTCACTTCTATCAGTAGTGAATTGGTTAACTTTCACAAAGAGTGTACTTACCTCTCAATCTTAACATTGGGAATAAATTCATTCAAGATGATTTTGGGAACCTATAGGTTAGAGTTATTTTATAGGCAATCATACTTTAGCAGATTTTTAATGGAATTAAAATATAAAGAATAATATAATATAATAATAATATAACATGTTTAAATCACTCACTGTATTTTACTACTTTTTTTTTAAGATTTTTTTCAAATTCCAGTTAGTTAACATAGAGTATAATATTAGTTCTGGGTGTACAATTTAGTGACTCAACACTTCCATACAACACCCAGTGCTCATCACAAGTGCATTCCTTAATCCTCATCACCTATTTAACCCATCCCCCCACCCACCTCCTCTCTGATAACCATCAGTTTCTTCTCTATAGTTAAGTCTGTTTTTTGTTTGATTCTCTCTCTTTTTTCCCCTTTACTCATTTGCTTTGTTCCTTAAATTTCACATATGAGTGAAATCATATGGTATTTGTCTTTCTCTGACTGGTTTATTTCATTTAACACAATATTCTCTAGTTCCATCCATGTCATTGCAAATGGCAAGATTTCATTCTTTTTGATGGCTAATATTCCATGGTGTGTGTGTATATGTATATGTGTGTGTGTATATATAATATACACACATATATACATATATCATGGCTGAGTAATATCCCATTGTAAATATATACCACATCTTCCTTATCCATTCATTAGTCAATGGACACTTGGACTATTTCCAAAATTTGGCTAATGTACACAATGCTGCTATAAACATCAAGGTGCATATATCCTTTGAATTAATATTTATGTAACCTTTGGATAAATACTTAGTAGTGCATTTGATGGATCATAGGGTAGCTCTATTTTTAACTTTTTTTTTTTTTTAAGATTTTATTTATTTATTTGACAGAGAGAGACACAGCGAGAGAGGGAACACAAGCAGGGGGAGTGGGAGAGGGAGAAGCAGGCTTCCCACCGAGCAGGGAGCCCAATGCGGGGCTCGATCCCAGGACCCTGAGATCACGACCTGAGCCAAAGGCAGACGCTTAACAGCTAAGCCACCCAGGCGCCCCTCTATTTTTAACTTTTTGAAGAACTTCCATACTGTGTTCCAGAGTGGCTGCAAACAGTTTATATTACCAACAACATTGCAAGAGTGTTCCCCTTTCTCCACATCCTCACTAACACTTATTGTTTCTTGTGTTGCTGATTTTAACCATTCTGACAGGTGTGAGGGGATATCTAATTGTACTTTTGATTTGCATTTCCTTAATTATGAATGATATTGAGCATCTTTTCATGTGTCTGTTGGCCATCTCTATATCTTCTATGAAAAAAATGTCTATTCATATCTTCTGCCCATTTATGATTGCATTATTGGGTTTTTTGGGGGGGTGTTTACTTGAATCAGTTTTTTTTAATATATTTCAATTACTAACCTTTTATTGCATTTGTTGTTTGCAAATTTCTTCTCCCATTCCATAGGTTGTCTTTTAGTTTTGCTGATTGTTTCCTTCACTGTGCAGATTTTTATTTTGATGAACCTCAATAGTTTATTTTTGCTTGCCTCTGGAGACATATCTAGTAAGAAGTTGTAACAGCCAATGTCAAAGAGGTTACTGCCTATGTTCTCTTCTTGGATTTTTATGGTTTCAGGTCTCACACTTAGGTCTTTAAGACACTTTGAATTTATTTTTGTGTATGGAATAAGAAAGTGATCCAGTTCCATTATTTCCCATGTTTCTGTCCAGCTTTTCCAGCACCATTTGTTAAAGAGACAGCCTTTTTCCCATTGGATATTTTTTTCTGCTTTGTTGAGGATTGACTGACCATATAGTTGTGGGTTCATTTCTGGATTTTGTATTCCTATTCATCGATCTATATGTCTATTTTTGTGCAAGTATCATGCTATTTTGATGATTACAATGTGTTAATATAACATGAAGTCTGGAATTATGATGCCTCCAAGTTTTCTTTTCTTTTTCAAGTTTGCTTTAGGTATTCAGGATGGCTCCCTGTAAATTTTAAGATTGTTTATTTTAATTCTGTGACAAAAGTTGCTGGTATTTTGATAGGAATAACATTACATATTTAGACTGCATTATGAAGTATAGATATTTTACAATATTTTTTTCTTTCCATCCATGAGCCTGACAAGTCTTTCCATTTCCTTCTGTCATCTTCAATTTCCATCATCAGTGTTTTATAGTTTGGAGAGTACAGGTCTTGCACCTCTTTGGTTAGGTTTACTCCCAGGTATCTTATTGTTTTGGTTGCAATTGTAAATGGGATTGACTCTTTAATATGTTTTTTCTGCTGCTTCAATATTGGTATATAAAAATGCAACAGATTTCTGTACATTGATTTTGTGCCTGCAACTTTACTGAATTTGTATAACAGTTTTAGAAGTTTTTTGATGGAGTCTTTCGGGTCTTCTATATGGAGTATCATGTTGAATGCAATAAGGAAAGTTTGACTTCTTCTTTAGTGATTTTGATACTATTTATTTATTTATTTATTTAGTGTTGTCTGACTGCTGTGGCTAACACTTCCAGTACTATGTTAAATAACAGTGATGAGAGAGAACATCCATATCTTTTACCTGACCATAGAGGAAAAACTCTCAATTCTTTTCCCATTTAGATGATATTAGCTGTGGTTTTTCATATATGGCCTTTATAATGTTGAGGTAAATTTCCTCCATCCCTACTTTCTTGAGGATTTTTATCATGAATGGATGTTGTACTTTGTCAAATGCCTTTTCTGCATCTATTGAAATGATCATATGGTTCTTATCCTTTCTTTTATTGATGGGGTTTTCCATGTTGATTGATTTATATTGAACCACCCTTGCATCCCAGGAATAAATCCCACTGATCATGGTGAATGATTTTTTAAAAGATTTTATTTATTCATTTGAGAAAGAGAGAGAGCACACAAGTGGGGGAAGCGGAAGAGGAAGAGAGAATCTCAAACAGACTCCCCACTGAGCAAAGAACCTGATGTGGGGCTTAATCCCAGGACTCTGAGATCATGACCCAAGCCAAATTCAGACCATTAACTAACTGAGACACCAAGATAGCCCTGGTGAATGATTTTTTTAAATGTATTGTTGAGTTTGGTTTGCTAGAACTTTAATGAGAATTTTTGCATCTATGTTCATCAGGGATATAGGCAGGTAGTTATGGCTTTTAATGGAGTCTTTAGCTGGTTTTTGGTGTCAGGCCTGGCATCAGAATGAGTTTGGAAGTTTTCCTTCCATTTCTATTTCTTTGGAATATTTTGAATAGAATACATATTATCTCTTTTTAAAATGTTTAGTAGAATTCGTCTCTGAAGCCATCTGGCCCTGGAAGTTTGTTTGTTGGCAGGTTTTTTTATTTGTTTGTTTGTTTTTAATTACTGATGCAATTTCTTTGCTGTTTATTAGTCTGTTTTTTTCTATTTCTTTCTGTTTCAGTTTTGGTAGTTTATATGTTTCTAGGAAATTATCCATTTCTTCCTGGTTCTGCAGTTTGTTGGCATATAGTTGTTCATAACATTCTTTTACAATTGCTTGTATTTCTGTGGTGTTGGTTGTTATCCTCTCTCACTTGTGATTTTATTTCGGTCCTTGCTCTTTTCTTTTTGATAAGTCTGGCTAGAGCTTTATCAATTTTATTGATTTTTTTTTTCAAAGAATCAGCTCCCAGTGTTATTGATCAGTTTTTTTTAGGTTCTATATCATTTATTTCTGCTCACATATTTATTATTTCCTTCATTCTGCTGTCTTTAGGTTTCATTTGTTATTCTTCTTCTAGTTCCTTTCAGTGTAAAGTTAAGTTGTTTGAAATTTTTCTTGCTTCATGATGTAGGCCTGTATTGCTATATACTTCCCTCTTAGGACCTCTTTTGCTACATCCCAACGGTTTTGAACAGTCATTTTTTCACTTTCATTTGTTTCCATGTATTTTTTTTTTAAATCTCTTCTTTAATTTCCTGGTTAACCCATTCATTGTTTAGTAGCATGTTGTTTAACATCCATGTACCTGTGGTCTTTCCAAATTTTTTCTTGTGGTTTACTTAAAGTTTCAGAGTGCTGTGTTCAGAAAAGATGCATGGTATGACTTCAATCTTTCTGTATTTGTTGATACGATTCATGACCTAATATATGATCTATTCTGAAGAATGTTCCATGTGCACTTGGAAAGTATGTGTATCCTGCTGTTTTAGGATTGAATGTTCTGAATATATTTGTTAAGCAGATCTGATCCAGTGTATCATTGAAAGCCATTGTTTCCTTCTTGATTTTCTGTTTAGATGATCTTTCCATTGATTTAAGTGTGGTGTTAAGGTTCCATACTATTACTGTATTATTATCTAACATTTTCTTTATGTTTGTTATTAATCGTTGTTTTTTTTTTTTTTAAATATTTGGTGTTCCCATGTTGAGTACATAAATATTTCCCACTGTTATGTCTTCTTGTTGGATTCTCCCTTTTATTTTTATATACTGTCCTTTGTTCCTTGTTACATATTTTCTTTAAAGTGTAGTTTGTCTGATATAAGTATTGCTAGTCTTGCATTCTTTTGATGTACACATATAAGACAGATATTTCTCCATCCTCTTACTATCAATCTGCAAGTGTCTTTAGATCTCAAATGAGTGTCTTGTAGGCAGCATATAGATGGGTGTTGTTTTTGTATACACTCTGACACCCTATGTCTTTTGATTGGAGCATTTAATCCATTTACATTCAAAGCACCAGCCCCTGGGCACTACATAACCACTTCTTCAAAAGCCATTTCTTTAAGGAGCAGGAAACATTACTGTTTTTTCTAACACAGAGAAGAAGAAATAGTCTTAGAAAAAAATGCCAAGACTGAGGAATTTATCCCAAATGAGAGAATATAATAAGTTCATGGCCATAAATCTAAGGCAAACGAATACAAGTAATATGTGTAATGGAGAATATAAGGCAACTACCGGAAGTATACTCACTGGACGTGAGAAAAGAATAGATGATATCAGTGAGACCCTTACCACGGAGACAAAAGTAAATAAGTATCAGAGATGGAGAGTGCCATAACTGAGATTAGAAACACACCTCATGCAATTAACAGCAGGCTGGAGGAAACAGAGGAATGAATTAGTGACCTAGAAGACCAAGTAATGGTAAGTAATAAATCTGAACAAATGAGAGAAAGAATTATGCAACATGAGAAGACACAGGGAATCAAGTGACTCCATCATACATAATAGCATTTGTATTATAAGAAGAAGAGAAAGAAACAGGGGCAAAAAATTGTTTAAAATAATACTTGAAAAATATGCTAATCTGGGAAAGATACTGACATCCAGATCTAAGAGGCATAGAGAATTCCCACCAAAATCAACAAAACCAAGCCAACAAAAAGATATATTTATTTTTATTTTCATTTTTTAATTTCTTAGAGAGAAAGAGAGAGTGAGTGGGGAGAAGGGCAGAGGGAGAGAATCCTCAAGTAGCTTCCCTGCTGAGCACAAAGCCTAATGGGGGCTCGATCTCATGACCCATTAGATCATGACCTGAGCCAAAACCAAGAGTTGGTTGCTTAACCAACTGAGCTATGCAGGCACCCCAACAACAAGACATACTGTAATTAAATTGCAAAATTAAGTGATAAAGAAAAAAATCTTAAAAGCAATGAGACAAAAGAAGTCCTTAACTTACAAGGGAGACCCATAAAGTGACCTGGAGTTTTTTGAACAGAAACTTGTCAAGTCAGAAAGGAGTGGCATGGTATATTCAATGTGCTGAATGGGAAAAACATGCATCCAAGAATACTCTATCCAGTAAGGTTATCATTCAGAATACAAAGAGAGATAAAGAGTTTCCTAGACAAACAAAAACTAAAGGACCATGAAACCAGCCCTACAAGAAATATTAAAGTGTACTCTTTGGGTGGAAAGAAGAAGCCAAAAGTGACAAAGAAAAAGAAGGAACAGAGAAAATCTCCAGAAATATTGACACAACAACTAATACAATGTCACTAAATACAAATCTATCAATAATTTCTCTGAAGGTAAATGGACTAAATGCTCCAAACAAAAGAAATATGGTGTCAGGATGGATAAAAAAAAAAAAAAAGACGCATCTATATGCTGCCTACCAGAAACTCAATTTAGACCTAGAGACTCCTGCAGACTAAAAGTGAAGAGATGGAGAAAAATTTATTATGCAAATGGACATCAAAAGAAAGCTGAAGTACTAATATTTATAGAAAACAAACTAGATTTTAAATCAATGACTAACAAGAGATGAAGAAGGGCACTATATCATAATAAAGGGGACTACCAACAAGAAGATCTAACAATTTTATGTATTTATGCCCCAAACATGGGAACACCCAAATATATAAAACAATATATAAAACAATTAATAACAGGGGTGCCTGGGTGACTCAGTCAGTTAAGCATCTGTCTTCAGCTCAGGTCATGATCTCAGGGTCCTGGGATCGAGCCCTGCATCGGGCTCCCTGTTCAGCAGGGAACTTGTTTCTCCCTCTCCCTCTGCCCCTCCCCCTGCTTGTACTCTCTTGCTCTCTCTCTTTAAAATAAATAAATAAAATATTAAAAAAATAACAAACATAAAGGAATCATTATTAATAATACACTAATAGTAAGGGACTTTAACTCCTCACTTACATCAATGGACAGATCATCTAAGCAGAAATCAACAAGGGAATAATGGCTTTGAATGACACACTGGAGCAGATTGACTTAACAGATATATTCAGAACATTGCATCCTAAAGCAGCAGAATACACATTCTTTTCAAGAGTACATGGAACATTCTCCAGAATACATCACATACTTGGTCACAAATCAAGCTTCAACAAGTACATAAAGATTGAAATCATACCATGCATCTTTTCTGACCACAACATTCTAAAACTAGAAGTCAACCACAAGAAAAGTTTGGAAAGACCACAAATAAACGGAGGTTAAACAACTTGCTGCTAAAGCATGAATGAGTCAACAAGGAAGTCAAAGAAATTTAAAAAACAAACAAACATACATGGAAACAAATGAAAATGAAAACACAGTGGTCCAAAACTTTTGGGTTGTAGCAGAAGCTGTCCTAAGAGGGAAGTATTTAGCAATATAGGCCTACCTTAAGAAGCAAGAAAAATCTCAAATAAACAACTTAACCTTACACCTAAAGGAGGTGTGAAAAGAACAAATGAAGCCTAACTCTAACAGATGGGAAATAATCAACATTAGAGCAGAAATAAGTTATATAGAAACTAAAAACAAACAAACAAACAAAACAAACAAAAAAAAAACACATTAGGACAGATCACTGAGACCAGGAACTGGTTCTTTGAAAAAATTTATAAAATTGATAAACCCCTAGCAAGACTTATAAAAAGAAAAATAAAAGGACCCCAATAAATTTAATAACAAATGAGAGAGGAGAAATAACAACTAAGGCCACAGAAATACAAGCAATTATAAAAGAATGTTATGAACAACTATATGCCAACAAATTTCACAACTGAGAACAAATGGATAAATTACTATAAACATATAAACTATCAAAACTGAAACATAAAAATAAAGAAAACTTGAACAGACTGATAACCAGCAATTGACTCAGTAATCGAAAATCTAACAACAAAAGGCCAGGATCAGATGGCTTCACATATGAATTCTACCAAATATTTAAAGAAGAGATAATACCTATTCTTCTCAAAATATTCCAAAAAAATAGAAAAGAAAGGAAAACTCCTTAATTCATTCTGAGGCCAGCAATACCCTGATACCAAAACCGGACAAGACTCCACTAAAAAAGAGAACTACAGGTCAATATCCTTATTGCACATGGGTGCAAAAATTCTCAATAAAATACTAGCAAATCAAATCCAACAGTATATTAACAAAAATCATTCACCACGATCAAGTGGGATTTATTTCTGTGCTTCAGATTTGGTTCAATAGTCACAAATCAATCAGTGTGATAAACCACATTGATAAAAGAAAAGATAAAAACCATATGATCATTCAAATATTGCAGAAAAAGCATTTGACAAAGTACAACATCCATATATGATAAAGACCCTCAACAAAGTAGGGTTAGAGGGAACATACTTCAAAATAGTAAAGGCCAAATGTGAAAAATTCACAGCTAATATTACCTCCATGGGGAAAAACTGATAGCTTTTCTTCTAAGGTTATGAGCAAGACAGGGATGTCCACTCTCACCACTATGTTACTTAATAAAATGTTGGAAGACCTTGCCACAGGAACAAGACAACACAAAGAAATAAAGGGCATCTGAATCAACAAGGAAGAAGTCAAACTTTTGCTATTTGCTGGTGACCTGATAGTCTATAAAGAAAACCTGAAAGACTCCACCAAAAAATTGCTAGAACTGACAAACAAATTCAGTAAAGTTGCAGGATACAAAATCAAAATATAGAAATCTGTTGCATTTCTACACACTAATAATGTATCAGAAAGATAAATCATGAAATCAATTCTATATGTAATTGCATCAAAACCAATAAGATACCTAGGATTAAACCTCACCAAAGAGGTAAAAGGTCTGTATTCTGAAAACTACAAAACATTGATCAAAGAAATTGAAGATGGCACAAACAAATTCAAAAATATTCCATGCTCTTGTATTGGAAGGACAAATATTGTTAAAATGTCTATACTATCCAAAGTGCTCTACACATTTAAAGCAATCCCTATCAAAATACCAACAGCACTGTGCTAGAGCTAGAACAAACAATCCTAAAATTTGTGTGGAAAAACAAAAACCCCAAATAGCCAAAACAATCTTGAAAAAGAAAAACAAAGATGGAGGCATCACAATTCCAGACTCAAGTTGTATTACAAAGCTGTAGTGACCAAGACAGTATCGTACTGGCACAAAAACGGACACATAGATCAATGGAACATAATAGAAAACCCAGAAATGGTCCCACAACTATATGGCCAATTAATCTTTGACAAAGCAGGAAATAATATCCAATGGGAAAAATACAGTATTCAACAAATAGTGTTGGGAAAACTGGACAGCAATATGTATAGGAATGAAACTGGACCACTTTTTTACACCATACACAAAAATAAATTCAAAATGAATGAAAGACCTATCTGTGAGACAGGAAACCATCAAAATCCTAGAGGAGAACACAGACAGACACCTCTTTTATAGTGGTTTTAGCAACTCCTTACTAGTTACATCTCCTGATGCAAGGGAAATAAAAGTATAAACAACCTATTGGGACTACTTAAAAATAAAAAAACTTCTTCACAGTGAAGGAAACAATCAGCAAAACTAAAGGCAACCTTTGGGATGGGAGAAGATATTTCCACGACATATCTGATAAAGGTTTAGTATCCAAATTCTGTAAAAACTTACAACACTCAACACCCAAAAACCAAATAATCCAATTAAAAAATGGACAGAAGACATGAATAGATATTTTCCCAAGGAAGAAATACAGATGCGCCAACAGACACAGGAGAATATGCTCAACATCACTTATCATCAGAGAAATGCAAATCAAAACTGCAATGAGGTATCACCCCATACATGTCAGAATGGCTAAAACCAACAACACAAGAAACAACAGGTGTTGGCAAGGATGTGGATAAAGGGGAGCCCTCTTGCCCTGCTGGTGGGAATGCAAACTGGTAACCACTCTGGAAAACAGTAGGAGGTTGCTCACCATGTCAAAAATAGAACTACCTTACAATCCAGCTATTATTCTACTAGGTATCTATCTAAGGAATACAAAAATAGTAGTTCAATGGGATACATGTACCCTGATGTTTATAGCATCATTATTTACAAGGGGCAAATTATGGAAATAGCTTGTGTCCATCAACTGATGAATGGATAAGAAGGGATGGTATATATACATATATGGTAATATATATGGTTCAATAACCATATATATATATTCAATAACCATATATATATATATATTCAATAACTACATATATACACACACACACACACACACACACACACACACACACATATATATATATATATATATATATATATATATATATATTTAGCAGAATATTACTCAGCCATAAAATAGAATGAAATCTTGCCATTTGCAATGATGTGGATGGAGCTAGAGAGTGTTATGCTAAGTGAAATAAGTCAGCCAGAGAAAGGCAAATACCATACGATTTCAGTCATATGTGGAATTTAAGAAACAAAATAAATGAGCAAAGGAGGAAAAAAAGGAGAGAGAGAGGCAATTGATGAAACAGTCTCTTAAGTATAGAGAACAAACTGATGGTTACCAGAAGACAGGTGGGTGGGAGGGACGGGTTAAAGAGGTGATGGGGATTAAGGAGGGTATTTGTTGCAATGAGTACTAGGTATTGTATGGAAGTATTGAATCACTCTGTTGTACACCTGAAATCAACATTATGCTATATGTTAACTATCTGGAACTTAAATTAAAAACTTAAAAGAAAGCAATCAAAATCCCAAAGGAAGAAATAAAGTTATTTTCTTAAATCCCTAAAAAAAAGAAAAAAAATTTTTCAGAGCCATGCACTTGTTTCAAATGGGAATCATGTATGTTTTGCTATATCCAAGGTAAATTCCACTTTCAATGAGAGTGAAAATTAACTTAGGAGTACTGATACAGAGGAACTGCAATTGAAGTGATACTTTTTGGGATGCCTGGGTGGCTCAGTCAGTTAAGCCTTCAGCTCAGGTCATGATCCCAGGGTCCTGGGATCTAGTCCCACATGGGGTTCCTTGCTCAGTGGGGAGCCTGCTTCTCCCTCTGTCTACTGCTCCCCCTGCTTGTGCTCTCTCTCTCTGACAAAAAAAAAAAAATCTTAAAAAAAAGAAATGATACTCTTTTGTCTGTGAGACTTTAAAATATCTTCACTGAATCATGCAGTTCTGTATTACTGAGAGTATACATTACTCTTTTTCCAGAAAACTAGGGAGATTGATGTGCCCACCTTTAGCTTATACCTTCACTGACCCAACTGTCTGATTGAACACTAATGTAACTCAGAGTACTTCTTTCTACTTCATTATGTACCATAACTGTAGTTATTTACTATACCCCATTACCCATTTCTGCACCCTTTGGCTCACATCCAGTAGAACTATGCCTAAGATTAATAAGCAGCACACTTTATTTTTTCACTGAGACCAAAGCTTATTGTTGAAATATTAAGAAACAATTTCTCCAATATTGCTCACCCTTTAGGATTTTTTTCTTCTTATCTCAACACTTAATTAATAGAATGTTCAGATATACAACAAAATTGAAATAATGTTACAATGAATACTTGTATAGGCATTTATTAGTTTTCTATTGCTAGCTAACACATTACTTAGTGGCATAAAAGGAAACACACAAATTTATTATCTGACAGTTTCTTTAGGTCATAAGTCCAGGTACAGTAAGGCTAGATTCTCTACTCAGGGTCTCAATGGAATTGACCAGGGCTTGCAATTGTCATATGGGGGTCAAAGTCCTCCTACAAGAACACTGGTTGTTTTCAAAATTCCTTGTTTTCAGTTGTGGGATTGAGGCTTTGGTTTCCCTGCTAGCTGTTGGCTGGGGACAACTGTAGAATTCACTCACAATTCCTTGATACGTGGCCTTCAACATAGGCAGTTCAAGACATGAATGCTTCTTTTCATCCAGAACACCTGCTCTGCATCTCTCTGACTTCTTTTCTTGGACCAGCTGGAAAAATGATCTGCTTTTAAAGGGCTTACATGATTAGGAGACCCAACCAGGTTAATCTCCTTTTTTGTCATATAATTTAAGATAATCATGAGTGTAATATCTCATCATATTCATAGGTTCTACACACACTCAAAATACAAGGTGTTATAGAAGGGTAGGGATCATTGGAGGTCAGCTTCAAATTCTGGTTACTACGGCCCACTTCTTGTAATTAACATTTTTTACAGCTTCTTTGAAGTAAATTCACTGAAGTGAATAAAATTCACCACTACCTCTTAAATTTAAAACTTACATTTTAAATTAAATTTTTACATTTTTAATAAACATTTGGTCAATTTTCCTGATCATAGTGTTGGTATAATAGTCAAATATATGGCTCTGCTAAAGGAAAATTATGCAAGTCTAGTTTTAGAAGTTGCTATAGAATTAATCACTGTTTTTTAACGGTTAATTTTTTTTCAATCACTTAAATTTTGCCATTTGACTAGAATATAAGCAGGCTAAAAAAGTTTCCATGTCAGATAACCAAATTAATGCTGGCCTAGAGTTTTTTGTTTTTTATTAATGTCAGCAAAAATCTTGACATTATGAATAAAAATTTAGTTTGTGTGTACATTTTTTTAATTAAAATTGTCATTTTTAAAGTTTTTTTTTTTTTTTCAGAGAGGGAGAAAGAGAGAGAGAGAATAGAGAGAGAATCTTAAGCAGACTCCATACCCAGCACAGAGCCGGCACGGGGCTCAATCTCACCACCCTGAGATCATGACCTGAGCTGAAATCAAGAGTTGGACACTCAACCAACTGAGCCACAGGTGTCCCTGTGTGTACATTTTTAATGTAGGTTTCTCTGCCAAGGAAGAATGCTCCTTAGTATCTATTTATGGGTTGATACACAGAGCTGGTATTGAAATATTAATGATAAAGTTGCACTGATTTTAATGGTATGAATTTAAATATAAATGAAAATAGTGGTCCAAATAAATTCCATCATATTTTGAACATAGTTATTATAAATTAGGGTCACCTTGCAAAAAGTAATAAAGAAGACTTATTGGCTCGATGTTTATTGAAGCACAACACTAATGAGTATAGCTCTAAAAAAAACCGGAGAGATATATCATTATTTTTTAAACAAACAACTAAATAAAACTAGAATAGAATGAAAGAAATTATATGCAGTGACTTATGAAAGACAATATATTCTTCTCCAATCTTCCCATGATGAGATCTTTCTAGTTTCTTGGTGAGATCTTATTTCAATTTCCACTTTTTATTTTCTTTTGTCACTTCTCTAAAACAACTGAGCATTAAACAAAATCCAGTTACTAAGAACTAAAAATTTGTTAAAACTATAAAAAGTGGACATATCTGTTGGTGAAAGTCTGTTGCATCAGAGAAAATGTTTACAGCCAATATATTTTGTCCCAGACATGGCAACTTATTGGCTCCTAAAAATTTTGCTTTTCCTTTGTTACTTTCTTTTGAACTCAAGAAGGCTTTGCTTTTTAAATTGTAACTTTTATTGAGGTAATTCTAGATTTACATGAAGTTGTAAGGAATAATACAGAGAGATTCCCTGTATCCTTTATTTGTTTTCTCCTAATTTTGCAACACTATAATATAATATTAAAACCAGGATATCAACATTGATACAATCCACCAACTTCATTTAGAATTTACTAGATTTAAATACACTCATTTGGGTGTGTGTATTTACTTCTGTACAACCTTATCATGTGCATATATTTATGTATCCACCAAAACAGTCAAGATACCCAACAGATCCATCACCAAAACCTTCCCTCCTGTTGCCTTTTCATAAGCATACTTATCTCCATCACACCACTCCTCCCCATGCTTAATGTCTGGCAACCACTAATCTGTCCCAACTTTTATAATTTTGTGATTTTAACAATATATATAAATCAAGTCTTAGTTTGTAACCTTTTGGAATTGGTTTTTTCACTCAGCTTAATTCACTGCAGGTTCACCCAAGTTGTCACATGTATCAACTGATTGTTCCTTGTTATTGCCAAATAGTATCCCTTGGTATGGATATACCACATTTTTTTTTAACCATTCACTTGTTGAAGGTGCACCTGAGCTATTTCCAATTTGGGGCTATTATAAATAAAGCTGCTACAAAAAGTCCTGGTGTGGAAGAGTTTTAATTTCTCTGAGATAAATGTCCAAAAATGTAATTGCTAGATCACATGTTTAATTTTATAAGAAACTTCCAGTTTTCCACAGTATCTATATTATTTTTATTCTTAATGGCAATGATTGAGAGATTTGGTTTCCCTGAAATTTCTCCTATATTTGGTGTTGTGCCTATTTTTTTTTTTATTGTAGTCATTCTTACAGATTCATAGTGATATCTCATTGTGGTTTAAATTTATATTTCCCTGATGTTTAATTGCTATGGTCTGAATATTTGTGTCTCCCCAAAATCCATATACTGAAATCCTACCCCTCAAGGTGATGGTATTAGGAGGTGAGACCTTTGGGAGGTGAAAAGTCACAAGGGTAGAGCCCTCATAAATGGAATTAGTATCCTTATAAAAGAGTCCCAAGAAAGCTCACTTTCCCTTTCCACCATGTGAGGACACAGCAAGAGGGCACCTTCTGTGGACCAGGGAGTAGCCCCTCACCACCTATTGAATCAGCCAGGGCCTTGATTTTGGACTCCCCAGGCTCCAGAACTGTGAGAAATAAATGTTTGTTGTTTATAAGCCACTTAATTAGTTGTATTTATTTATTGCAGCCCAAACGGACTGAGACATAATGTTGAAGCCACTTAATTAATGGTATTTATTTATTGCAGCCCAAATGGACTGAGACATAATGTTGAAACATCTTTTCATTTGCTATCTGTGTATCTTTTTCAGTGAAATGGCTGTTCATATCTTTTGTTCATGTTCTAAATGGAGTGTTTGTGCTATTTTTACTGTTGTGTTTCGAGAGTCCTATAGATATTGTAGATATATTCCTTTTTCAGATACATGAATTGCATTTTTATCCCCTTCACATGGTCATTTAAAACAAATATTTTTAGTTTTGGTGAAATCTAACTATTCAAGTTTGCCTTTAGGGATTGTGTTTTTGGTGTGAAGTCTAAGAGCACTTTGCCTGGACTTAAATCCCGAATTTTTTCTTTTATATTTTTTTCTATAACTTTTATAATTTTATATCTGACATTTAAATTCATGATTTATTTGAATTAGTTTTTGAATATGGTGTGAGGTTTAGGCCTATATTTATTATTTCATTTTATTTTTTTAAGATTTTATTTATTTGAGAGAGAGAGAGAGAGAGAGAGAGAGAGCACGAAGAGGGGGAGGGGCAGAGGGAGAGGGAGAAGTCGACTACCCACTGAGCAGGGAGCCTGAAGCAGGGTTTGATCCCAGAACCCCGGGATCATGACCTGAGCCAAAGCAGGTGGTTAACCAACTGAGCCATCCAGACACCCCAATATTTATTATTTTAACAACAGATGTCCAATTGCTCCAGGAACATTTATCAAAAAGGATACCTTGCCTTCACTGAGTTACTTTTGCACCTTACTTATGTGAATCTATTTCTAGGCTATCAACTCTGTTCCAGTGATCTCTGTTTCTAATACTTTGTCAGTGCATCACTGTCTTGATTACCGCAGCTATATGGTAGGCCTTAATATCAGGTAGAATGATTCTTCCCATTTTGTTCCATTTTATCTATGTCTCCAAAAGCCTTTCTGGGAGATTCATTAAACCTTTAGATCAGCTTAGGGGAGAGCTCACAGATTTATTATGTCTGAATGTGCTAATTGATGAGCACAGTATGCTTCTCCACTGAGGTCTTCTTTGATTTATTTCATCAGCCATTTGTATTTTTAAGCATACAGATGTTGTGTTTTGGTTGGTATATGTGTAATTATTTCATTATCTTTAGAGAAACTATGATATTTTATTTTTAATATAGGTTTACAAATGCTTATTTAGGTATACAGAAATGTAATTGATTTTGTGTGTTAATCTTATAACTGGTGATATTGCCAATTTGTTCTGGGAGGTGTCTTTTTTTTTGGTATACTCCTTGGGAATTTCTAGATGGACAATCATGTGATCTATAAATAAAGGTAGTTTTATTGGTTTTTTTCTAATCAGTATGCATTTATTTTATTTTCTTGCCTTATTACAGGGCAAGAACTTCCAGTACTATTGAGTGAGAATGCTTACAGTGGTCATCTTTATCTTATAACCTATTATTGCAGAAGAGTATTCAGTCTTTCCCAATTAAATATGTTAGGTATTGATTTTTTTTTTTTTTTTGTAGATGCTCTTTAACTTGTAGAGATAGTACTCTCCCATTCTCAACCTACTGTGAGTTTTTATCATGAGTGGATATTAACTTTTCTTTCAAATGAATTTTCTTTTTTTAAATTTTATTTTGTTATGTTATGTTAGTCACCGTACAATACATCATTAGATTTTGATGTGGTGATACACGATTCATTGTTTTCATATAACACCTAGTGCTCCATGCATACATGCCTTCCTTAATACCCATCACCAGGCTAAAACATCCCCGCACCCCCCTCCCCTCTAAAACTCTCAGTTTGATTCTCAGAGTCCATAGTCTCTCATGGTTCGACTCTCCCTCCGATTTCCCCCTTCATTTTTCCCTTCCTTCTCCTAATGTCCTCCATGCTATTTCTTTTTTTTTTTTTTTAATTTTATTATGTTATGTTAGTCACCATACAATACATCATTAGTTTTTGATGTGGTGATCCAAAATTCATTGTTTTAGTATAACACCCAGTGCTCCATGTAGTACGTGCCCTCCTTAATACCCATCACCGGGCTAACCAATCCCCCCTCCTCCCTCCCCTCTAAAACCCTGTTTGTTTCTCAGAGTCCATAGTCTCTCATGGTTCATCTCTGCCTCCAATTCCCCCCCCCTCATTTTTCCCTTTCTTCTCCTAGTGTCCTCCATGTTATTCTTTATGTTCCACAAAAAGTGAAACCATATGATAATTGACTTTCTCTGCTTGACTTATTTCACTTAGCATAACCTCCTCCAGTCCCATCCATGTTGATGTAAAAGTTGGATATTCATCTTTTCTGATGGCTGAGTAATAGTCCATTGTATATATGGACCACATCTTCTTTATCCATTCATCTGTTGAAGGGCATCTCAGCTCTTTCCACAGTTTGGCTATTGCGGACATTGCTGCTATGAACATTGGGGTGCATATGGCCCTTCTTTTCACTACATCTGTCTCTTTGGGGTAAATACCCAGAAGTGCAATTGCTGGGGTAATACCCTGTAGTACAATTGCTCTATTTTTAAGTTTCTAAGGCACCTCCACACTGTTTTCCAAAGTGGCTGTACCAAGTTGCATTCCCACCAACAGTGTAAGAGGGTTCCCTTTTCTCCACAACCTCTCCAACATTTGTTGTTTCTTTCCCTGTCCATTGGCTGGCTGGTTAATAAGGGTTAATATGATGAAGGGATGGAATATGACTGAAGATAAAAATTATAAAAGATTTTATAAAAAGAATTGATAAGATAAGAAGTTGGTTGAAAAAAGAAAGAAGAGGATTAAAAAAAAAAGGGAAAGAATGTGATCAGGCAGGAGAGTAGAACAAAGCCATACACTAGAGATTTAGGGTATATTTTGGTCTGTTAGAAGAAACTGTATCCCAAAATCTTAAAGAGAGAACAACTTATATATATATAACTTATATATATATAACTTATATATATATATACTATATACCAAAAATAAGGTTAACTACTATGAAGGGATATAATATGACTCTAAAAATGAAAAATAAAAGAGATTTTTTAAAAAAGGTATTGATAAGATGTTGGTTGAAAAAGGGTAAAAGAAAAATTCAAAAAAAAGAAAAAGAAGAAAGTTAAAAAAAATTAACTTTGAAAGACTAAAGAATCATGGGAAAAAAGCCATGAAGTCTATGTGCTGTATTCCCCTAGCGCTGGAGTTCTGCCATTCTCTTTGATAGGTAAACTTGGTCTTGGCTGGCTGTTCTTGCTGATCTTCTGGGGGAGGGACCTCGTGCAGTGTTTCTCACATATCTTTGCCTGAGGCGGAATTGCCCTGCCCTTGTCGGAGGCGGGCTAGGTAATCTGCTCGGGTTTGATTTCGGTAGCTTTTGTTCCCTGAAAGCTTTCTGTACAGCTTTGGAGGATGGAGTGAGATGTCGGCCTCCCAATCTCCGCCCCGGAGGAGCCAAGAACTCGGGGCCCCACTCCTCAGTGTGCCCCCAGAGAAAAGCAGTCAATCACTCCATCTCCCCGGTCTCCCTGGTCTCCAGCCTCACTCCGTGCTCACCTGGCCTGTGACCAAGCATTTCTATCTCTGGCCCCTGAAACCGTCTGGAGTCTCCAAACCCAACAGATTCCTGCGGTGTGCTCCCTCGCTGCTCCTCCTGGGGGAGGAAGGGGAGTCTCCCCAGATCTTCTGCTTGTTGGGTCCCTGCTGGAAGAGCAGTGGCCCGACTGTGCCAGGGATCATGGTTTATGGCAACCCTGAGCTAAGAGCCCACTCCTTGGCTTGGTCTCTGCAGCCAGCTTCCCCGCTCTGATACCTGGGAGCTCTGCCACACTCAGGCACCCCTGGTTTTTCTGTGACCCTGAGGGTCCTGAGACCACACTGTCCCAGCGAGGTTTCCACCCCCGCTTAGCCACTGGAGCGACATCCCTCAGTGGAGCCGACTTCTAAAAGTTCTGATTTTGTGCTCTGCTCTCAATCACTTGCCAGTAGCAGCTGATGGAGGCCCCCTGCCCCGACGACTATATTCCCGAATATCACCTCAGATTCACTTCTCCCCAAGTCCTACCTTACAGAAAGTGGTGGCTTTTCTGTTCAGAGAGCTGCTGCTATTCTTTTCTTCCATCTCCTGTTGAATTTGTAGGTGTTCAGAATGGTTTGATACCTATCTAGCTGAATTCCTGGGAACAGAGAAAATTTAGGTCCCTACTCCTCTGCCATCTTGCTCCTCCTTGTCTTATTAATGTGTTGTATCACAATGATTGATTTGCGAATGTTGAACCACTCTTGCATCCCGGGAATAAATCCCACTTGGTCATGGTAGATGATCCTTTTAACATTTTGTTGGATCCTATTAGCTAGGATTTTGTTGAGGATTGTGGAATCCATATTCATTAGGGATATCGGTCTGAAATTCTCCTTTTTGATGGGGTCTTTGCCTGGTTTGGAGATTAAGGTAATGCTGGCTTCATAGAATGAGTCTGGAAGCTTTCCTTCTGTTTCTATTTTTTGAAACAACTTCAGAAGAATAGGTATTATTTCTTTTTTGAATGTTTGGTAGAATTCCCCAGGGAATCCATCAGGCCCTGGACTCTTGGTTTTTGGGAGGTGTTTGATCACTGCTTCAATCTTGTTACTGGTTATTGGCCTATTCAGGTTGTCAATTTCTTCCTGTATCATTCTTGGCACTTTATAGGTTTCCAGGAAGGCAGCCATGTCATCCATATTGCTCAGTTTATTGGCATATAGTTGGTATAATATCTAATAATTGTTTCTATTTCCTTGGTGTTAGTCATGATCTCTCCCCTTTCATAATTTTATTAATTTGAGTCCTTTCTCTTTTCTTTTGGATAAGTCTGGCCAGTGATTTATTGATCTTATTATTTCTTTTAAAGAACAAGCTTCTAGTTTTGTTGACCTGATCCACTGTGTTTCTGATTCCTAATTCATTGATCTCTGCTCTAATCGTAATTATTTCTCTTCTAATGTGTGGCTTAGGCATCATTTGTTGCTTTTTCTCTAGTTCTTTAAGGTGTAGATTTAGCTGGTGAATCCCGGATTTTTGTATTTTTTGAGTGAGGCTTGGATGGCTATGTATTTCCCCCTTAGGACTGCCTTTTCAGTATCTTATAGGTTTTGGGCTGATGTGTTTTCGTTCTTATCGGTGTCCATGAATTGTTTCAGTTCTTCTTTGATTTTCTGGTTGACCCAAACATTCTTGAGCAAAGTGGTTTTTAGCTTCCAAGTGTTTGAATTTCTGCCGAATTTTTTCTTGTGATTGAGTTCCAGTTTTAAAGCATTATGATCTGAGAATATGCAGGGAGTAATCTCAATCTTTTGGTATCAGTTGAGATCTGATTTGTGACCCAGTATGTGGTTGCTTCTGGAGAAAGTTCCATGTGCACTTGAGAAGAATGAGTATTCTGTTATTTTAGAGTGGAATGTTCTGTATATATCTATGAGGTCCATCTGGTCCAGTGTGTCATTCAAAGCTCTTGTTTCTTTGTTGATTTTCTGCTTAGATGATCTGTCTGTTGCTGAGAGTGGAGTATTGAGGTCTCCTACAATTAACATATTGCTATCAATATGACTCTTTGTTTTGGTTAAGAGTTGGCTTATGTAGGTGCCTGCTCCCATGTTGTGGGCATAGATATTTACAATTGTTATATCTTCTCTTTGGGTAGACCTTTAATAATGATATAATGTCCTTCTCTGTCTCTAACTACAGTCTTTAGTTTAAAATCTAATTTGTCTGATATAAGAATTGTTACCCCAGCTTTCTTTTGAGGTCCGCTGGCATGGAAGATGGATCTCCATCCCTTCACTTTCAGTTTGGATGTATCTTTAGGTTCTAAATGAGTCTCTTGTAGACAGAATATGGATGGGTTCTGTCTTTTTATCCAATCTGCAACCCTGTGCCATTTTATGGGAGCATTTAGGCCATTCACGTTGAGAGTGATTATTGAAAGATATGAATTAATTGTCATCATGTTGCCCGTGAAGACCTTGTTTTTATAGATTGTCCCTATAAATTTCTTTTCTATATCACTCTTGGGGTCTTTCTCCTTTTATAGAACCCCCCTTAATATTTCTTGCGGGACCAGCTTAGTGGTCACATATTCTTTCAGCTTCTGCCAGTCTTGGAAGCTCTGCATCTCTCCATCCATTCTAAATGACAGCCTTACTGGATAAAGTATTTTTGGCTGCATGTTCTTCTCATTTAGTACCCTGAATATGTCTTGCCAGGCCTTTCTGGCTTGCCAGGTCTCTGTGGATAGGTCTGACGTTATTCTCATGTTCCTCTCACTGTATGTAAGGAATCTCTTCCACCTAACTGCCCTTAAGATGGTTTCCTTGGTTCTAAGATTTGCAAGTTTTACTATTACATGCCGGGTGTTGGCCTATTTTCCTTGATCTTTGGAGGAGTCCTCTCTGCCTCTAGGACACGAATGTTTCATTCCCCAGATTAGGGAAGTTCTCAGCTATGATTTGCTCAAATATATCTTCTAGTTCTCTCTCTCTCTCTCTCCACTCCGTCCGGGATTCCAATAATTGTGACATTGGAACGCTTCATGGTTTCACTTACTTCTCACTTCACTTACTTTCATGGATTCTGAGATGTTTTTCCCTGGCCTCCTCTTTTCCCTTTTTATCTGTTATATTGTCTTCCAGGTCACTTATTCGCTCTTCTGCCTCACTTACCCTAGTTGTTAGATTATCTAGATTGGATAGGATCTCATTGATAGCATTTTTAAGTTCTGCCAATTCAGCTTTCATTTCTGCACTTAGAGACTCTATGTTGCCATTAATTGATTTCTCCATTCTAGCTATTGTCTTCATAATTGCCAGCCTGAATTCCATCTCCGACATCTTGGTTATATCTGCATCCATTTGTAAATCTGTGGCATAAGTCATAATCTCTGAGTCTTTTCTATTTTGGGGTTCCTCCTCCTAGTCATTCTGTTGATGCGTGTTTGAGAGAATGTGTAGAGTCCAAATTATTGACCAGAACCCCAAGCAAGATGCACCTGTTTTCTAGGGTCCTTAGGGTTGCTGGCCTCTTGTTCTCCCAGCCTGTGTTCTGGGACAGGGGCCTGCTGTGCTGTTACTCAGGCAACCCTGTTTGGGCAGAGTTGCCCTGAGCCCCTGTGGCTGGGGATGGCCTCAGTGAAAACAGGTTTTGGGGGGCTTTTTTT